>NC_092374.1:88343347-88672009 GCF_030028105.1 Mobula birostris
AAACATTATGGGAATCATATATAGGCCTTCAAATAGTAGCTGAGATGTGGTTTTGAGATTGCAAAGGGAGCTGGAAAAGGCATGTAATTAGGGTAATTACACAATTGTAAAGGGGGACTTCATTATGAAAGGGGGGTTGGGAAAATCAGGTTGCTGTCAGATCATAAGAGAGGCAGTTTGTTATATGCCTATAAGATGGCTTTTTAGAGCAGCTTGTGCTTGAGCCTGCTTTGGGAAAGGCTATCTTAGATTGGGTGTTGTGTAATAACCCGGATTTTATTAGGGAGCTTAACATGAAGGAACCTGGGAGACAGTTTTCATAATCTGATTGAATTCATACTTCAATATGAGAGGGAGAAGCATAAGTCACATGTATCAGTATCACAATGGAATAAAGGGAATTACAGAGACGTGAGAGAGAAGTTTTCCGGGTGGATTGGAGGAGGATACTGGTGGGGATGGCAGCAGAGCAGAGATGGCTGAAGTTTCTGGGAATAGTTCACAAAGCACAGGACAGATATGCCCCACAGAAGAAGGTGTTCTGAAATAGCAGAGGTAGGCAAATGTGGCTGACAAGGGAAGTTAAGGAATGCATAAAAGCCAAGGAAAGGACAAATAAGGTAGCAAAAGTGAAAGGGAACTTGGATGATTGGGAAGCTTTTACAATCCAACAAAAGGCAACGGAAAGAGCTAAAAGAAGGGAACAGGTGAAATATGAGGGCAAACTAACCTCATATTTATAAAGCAAGATACTAAAAGTTATATAAAGAGTAAGAGAGAGATCAGAGTTGATATTGGACCACTGGAAATGATGCTGGTGAGGCAGTAATGGGGGACAAACAAACGGCAGATGAATTTAATGTACTTTGCATCAATCTTCACTGTGGAAGATACTTGCAGTGTGCCAGAGGTTGATGAGTGTCAAGGAGCAGGAGTGAGCACCATTGCTATTGCATAGGAGATTGTGCTGGGCAAACTCAAAGGTCCTAAGGTAGAAGAGTCTTCTCGACCAGATGAACTGCTTCTGAGAGACCTGAGAGAGGTTGCTGAAGAGATATTCTTTGCATTAGTCATGATCTTTCAGGATTCTGGCATGGTCCTGGAAGGCTGGAAGATTGCAAATTCCACTCCACTCCACTCTTTAACAAGGGAGGGAGGCCAAAGAAAGGAAATTATAGGCTCGTCCACCTATTCTCAGTGGTTGGGAAATTGTTGGAGTCTTTCAGTAAGGATGAGGTTTTGGAGTACTTGGAGACTAATGATAAAATAAGTCAAAGTCAGGATGGTTCCTGCAAAGGGAAATATTGCCTGAAAAATCTGCTATAGCGCTTCGAGGAAGTAATCAGCAGGGTGAACAAAGGAGAGGCAGTGGATATCACTTACTTGGATTTTCAGAAGGTACCACAAATGAGGCTGCTTAACAAGGTAAAATCCTATGGCATTGCAGGAAAGATACTGGCATGTACAGAGGAATGTCTGACAGACAGGAGGCAGCGAGTGGGAATAAAGGGCGCCTTTTCTGGTTGACAGCCAGTGACTATTGCTGTTCCTCAGGACTCAGTACTGGGACCACTACTTTTTATATTGTTTGCCGATGAGTTGGATAATAGAATTGATGGCTTTGTGGCAAAGTTTGCAGATGATACAAAGGTAGATGGAGGGGTACATAGTCCTGAGGAAGCAATGTGATTACAGCAGTACTGAGGCAAATTGGAAGAATGGGCAAAAAAGTGGCAGATGGAATACAGCGTAGGGAAATGTATGAAAATGCATTTTGGTTAAAGGAACAATAGTGCAGACTATTGTCTAAATGGGAGAAGTTTGAAACATCAGAGGTGCAGAGGGAGTTAAAGACTTTGTGCCAGACTCCCAGAAGGTTATTTTACAGGCTGAGTCTGTGGTAAAGAAAGCAAATGCAATGTTGGTATTATATTCAAGGTTAATAGAATGTAAAAGCAAGGAGATAATGCTGAGCCTTTATAAGACACTAGTCAGGCCGCACTTGGAGTATTGTCAACAATTTTGGGCCACACATCTCAAAAAGGTTGTGTTGTCTTTGGAGAGAGTTCGGAGGAAGTTCACAAGGATGATTCCAGGAATGAAGCGTTTGGCTCCTTTGGGCTTGTACTCACTGGAATTTAGAATAATGCCGAGAAGATTTCATTGAAACCTACCGAATGTTGAAAGGTGTAGATAATGTGGATGGGGAGAAGATGTTTCCTATGGTGGGGTATCCAGAACTAGAGGGCACAACCTCAAAATTTGGGGATGACCTTTTAGAGCACAGGTAAGGAGGATTTTTTTTAGTTAGAGTGAATCTGTATAATATTCTGACACAGACTGTGGAGGAGGCCAAGCATGGGCATACTTAAGGCGGAAGTTGATAGTTACCTAATCAGTCAGGTCATCAAAGGATATGGCAAGAAGGCAAACAAGAGAAAATCTGCAGATGCTAGAAATCCAAGCAACACACAGAAAATGGTGGAGGAATTTGGCAGGCGAGGGCAGCATCTATCGAAAAAAGTACAGTTGACGTTTCAGCTTCATATCTGTAGGGGTTAAGTGGGCACCAGGAGGCATACTGACTGTGCACATCTGGATCTCACAAGTAACTCACCAGGGGCAACCAATGCTGGGCCTGATTTGGGACTGGCCAACCATCCAGTGCTCATTTAGGGATCGGAGTTGGAGAGTGACAGAAACTTTAATACTTTGCATGAACACATCAGACAATCTGTTCTGGGACCATCGTACAAGTGTCTCCACAAAGAAGGTATGGCAGTGCCTCTAATTTATTGAAGTTTACATAGATTTGGCATCTCATCTAATACTTTGACAATCTCCTATAGATGCCCAGTGGAGACTGTCCTGACTGGTTGCTGCACAGTCTGGTATGGAAGCATCAATGCTCAAGAAGGCAGAAAGCCTACAAAAAGTGGTGGATATGGCTCAGTTCATCAAAGATGCCTGATCAGCATGAGCACCTTTAAAAGCAGTGTTGTCACAAGAAAGCAGCATCCGTCAGAGATCCCAATCATGCAGGTCATGCCCACTCCTTGGTACTGAGGTGAGGTGAGGGCTTCCGTTGGTCAGAGTAGACCATGGATATTGTGTCCTAGTTGTCTCGATATGCAAGTCTGGGCAGTATGATATGGAGAGCAGGTTGTGGCCTATGTAACAACCTCCCCCTCTCCATGCAAGCGATGAACCCAAAGGAACAGTAAAGGTCGATACTGCCATCGTGGTACTACCATCCAGCATAATGTACAGAAAGCTTAAGGCCCACATCACCAAGTTCAGGAACAGTTATTAACATTCAGCTATCAGGCTCGTGAACTGGTATGGATGACTTCAGTTGTTATGACCCTACGCTTTATTGTTCACCTGCAGTGCTCTTTCTCTGTAAATCTGACAAATTACTCTGCATGGTTATTGCTTTATCCTGTTCTACCTCGATGCTCTGTGTAATAATTTGATCTGTACGAACACAATATTAAACAGGTTTTTCCACTGGGTACATCTGACAATTAGAATCCCAACCAGTGCCAATATCATGCTGCTCCCTGCTCTCTGTAACGTTTTCCTCTTCTTTCAAAGACCTATTGGCTTTATTTGTCTCAGTTGCATTAAAACATACAGTGAGTTGTGTTGTTAGTGTCAAATGAATTCAGTGAGGATTGTGCTGGGCAGCCCACAGGTGTCACCATGCTTCTGGTGCCCATAACTCACTAACCCCAACCGTACAGCTTTTCCTGTAGTAATGTGGGAATATCCCTATGAGCAACGTGGTCATGAGAAAATGTACAGGGTCTTTCCAGAGCGTGGCAGAATTCGTATGCCAATCTCACAGCTAGCACTGTTTAGCTTTGTGCTAACCACAATGTTACCATACCACATGTCTATCTTATCAAGAGTCTGTTTTATCTTGGCCATAAATATGTACTAAGCCCTTCATTAACTGAATTCCAAATACTCTGGGAGATAAAATACTTATCTCCTCTCTGCATTAAATGGGCTCTTGTAATTCAATCCTTTTCCTGTAAGATACCCAGAAAAATAAAATGTTGTCCAACCAATTCAGGCTCGGTGTCTCAATGGCAACAGAGCAGTTTGAGGACAGACGGGTTGTTGTGGGAATGAGGAAGAGAGTTAAAATGACGTGCAATGCAAATCTGAAGACCACCTTTGAGGACAGAAAGAACGTAGAATAGTGAAATGGTCGGCAATGCAGAGGAGGCCACATTGTGACCACAGAGTGCACTCAGCCCAGTTGGAGGAAGTGCAGGTGAACCTTGCGGTTGTCTGCCTCACTCTGAAGGGTTGCTTAGGTCCCCTTTAAGGTAGTGAGGGAGCAGGTGAAAGGACCAGATTTTATGTCTCCTCGAGTGTCATGGGTAAGTGCTTGAGGATGGGGAGGAGAAGAACATGGCAGGGAATCAGGGAGAGAGGGTTCCCTGTGGTAAACAGAAAGGGAAACATTGGGGAGATGGTGGGGTCACTACATAGGATCGATAAATCTTCAAGTGAATTCATTCAGTTCCATCATGGGCACTTCCCTCCTCACCATTGAGGTAATATCAAAAAGGCAGCATCCGTCAAGAAGGACCCTTGCAGCCAGGACATGCCCTCTTCTCATTGCTACGGTTAGAGAGGAGATACAGAAGCCTGAAGACACATATTCGACATCTTAGCAACAGCTTATTCTCCTCCACCATCAGATTTCTAATCAGACAATGAACCCATGAACACTACCTCACTATTTTTGCTCTCTTTTTGCAGAATTTGTTTAACTTATTTCAAGGTATGTTTCTTATTGTAAGTCGTAGTTTATTTTATGCCTTGCTCTGTACCAAAGTCTTAAAGCAACAAATTTCTATGCGTACACTGAGTTCAATGGTTCAATTTAACACCAGAGAATGTATACAATATATAACCGGAAATTCTTACTCTTGCAAAACAGAAGAAAAATACAAAAGAATAAACAACCAATAAATGTCTGTTAATGTTTCCTTCTGCTTTACTTTTTCCTCTCTTACTATACTATTTAAATGGCTATGGTGTGCTCTTCGTGCCAGATGTTGGAGAACTGGGAGACCCAGACTCTCCCGGAACTACATCTGTGTGAAGTGCATCCAGCTGCAGCTCCTCGAAGACCGTGTTAGGGATCTGGAGCAGCAATCGGATGGTTTTCAGCTTGTACTGGAGAGCAAGGATACAATTGATCAAAAGTTACAGGGAAGTAGTCACCCCGAAGTTGCAGGAGGCGAGTAGCTGGGTGACCGTCAGGAGAAATAGAAATAGGCAGTGAGAGCTGAGCGCTCCTGTGGCCATCCACCTCAACAATAATTACTCCATTTTGAGTTCTGTTGGAAGGGGGACGACCTACTTGGGGGAAGCAAATGCGGTTCTGCCTCTGGCACTGAGTCTGGTCCTGTGGCTCAGAAGGATAGGGAACTGAAGAGACTGGCAGCAATAATCATCATCATCATCAGGTGCCGTGCCCAGTTTGAGCTTTGACTGCCATGGCCCACACACTCCTGTTTCGGGTCAAGTGGATCAATTCATTGGTATTCATTTCCAGTTCTCTGGCTGCTGTCTCCATCATCATTTGTCTTTGTCTTCCTCTTGCTTTCTTCCCTTCAATCTTTCCCATGATTACCGTGCATTCTAACTCCTCTTTCCTAATCACATGTCCAATGAAGTTATGCTGTCTTTTTATGATCTCATATATTATTTATAATAACATGTAATAGGGACTCTATATTCAGGGGGACAGATAGGCGATTCTGTGGACGTAAAAAGGAAACACGGATGGTAGTTTGCCTTCCAGGGTCCAGGCTCTGCGATGTTTCTGAATGCATCCACAAGATCTTGACAAGGGAGAGTGAGCAGCCAGAAGTCATGGTACATATTAGTACCACTGACATAGGTAGAAAAAGGGAAAAGGTCCTGAAAAAAGAATACAGGGAGTTAGGAATGAAGCTGAGAAGCATGACTTTAAGGGTAGTAATCTCAGGATTATTGCCTGTGCCATGCGACAGGGAAAATAGGAATAGGACCAGGTGGCGGATGAAATGCATGGCTGAAGGTTTGGAGCAGGGGGCAGTTTCTGGATCATTAGGACCTCTTCTGGCGTAGGTGGAGCCTATACAAAAGGGATGGGTTGCACTTGAATCCAAGGGGAACCAATATTCTCCACGGCGGATTTACTAGAGCTGTTGGGAGTAGTTTGAACTATTATGGCAGGGGGAATGGAACCAGTATGATGGAGCTGAGGTTGAGCCAGCAGGTTTACAATTAGATGATGGATGTAATCTGAATGTAAGGAAGGACAAGCCAATAATTGAGTGCAAATGCAGACAGAGCAAAGAGTTAAATTGTACCACAGAGGCAAAATTCAAAAGTGCAAAGAATGCAGGATTGAAGGTGCTGTATTTAAATGCATTTAAATGTTGTGTTGAAAGGACAGGCAGGAAGGCATAAGTGATGGTATGGCGCTGTTGGTAAGAGATGGAATTACATCTTTAGAAAGAGGTGATAGAGGGTCAGAGAATATGGGTAGAGGTAAGAAACTGCAAGGGTAAAAAAAACATTATGGGAATCATATATAGGCCTTCAAATAGTAGCTGAGATGTGGTTTTGAGATTGCAAAGGGAGCTGGAAAAGGCATGTAATTAGGGTAATTACACAATTGTAAAGGGGGACTTCATTATGAAAGGGGGTTGGGAAAATCAGGTTGCTGTCAGATCATAAGAGAGGCAGTTTGTTATATGCCTATAAGATGGCTTTTTAGAGCAGCTTGTGCTTGAGCCTGCTTTGGGAAAGGCTATCTTAGATTGGGTGTTGTGTAATAACCCGGATTTTATTAGGGAGCTTAACATGAAGGAACCTGGGAGACAGTTTTCATAATCTGATTGAATTCATACTTCAATATGAGAGGGAGAAGCATAAGTCACATGTATCAGTATCACAATGGAATAAAGGGAATTACAGAGACGTGAGAGAGAAGTTTTCCGGGTGGATTGGAGGAGGATACTGGTGGGGATGGCAGCAGAGCAGAGATGGCTGAAGTTTCTGGGAATAGTTCACAAAGCACAGGACAGATATGCCCCACAGAAGAAGGTGTTCTGAAATAGCAGAGGTAGGCAAATGTGGCTGACAAGGGAAGTTAAGGAATGCATAAAAGCCAAGGAAAGGACAAATAAGGTAGCAAAAGTGAAAGGGAACTTGGATGATTGGGAAGCTTTTACAATCCAACAAAAGGCAACGGAAAGAGCTAAAAGAAGGGAACAGGTGAAATATGAGGGCAAACTAACCTCATATTTATAAAGCAAGATACTAAAAGTTATATAAAGAGTAAGAGAGAGATCAGAGTTGATATTGGACCACTGGAAATGATGCTGGTGAGGCAGTAATGGGGGACAAACAAACGGCAGATGAATTTAATGTACTTTGCATCAATCTTCACTGTGGAAGATACTTGCAGTGTGCCAGAGGTTGATGAGTGTCAAGGAGCAGGAGTGAGCACCATTGCTATTGCATAGGAGATTGTGCTGGGCAAACTCAAAGGTCCTAAGGTAGAAGAGTCTTCTCGACCAGATGAACTGCTTCTGAGAGACCTGAGAGAGGTTGCTGAAGAGATATTCTTTGCATTAGTCATGATCTTTCAGGATTCTGGCATGGTCCTGGAAGGCTGGAAGATTGCAAATTCCACTCCACTCCACTCTTTAACAAGGGAGGGAGGCCAAAGAAAGGAAATTATAGGCTCGTCCACCTATTCTCAGTGGTTGGGAAATTGTTGGAGTCTTTCAGTAAGGATGAGGTTTTGGAGTACTTGGAGACTAATGATAAAATAAGTCAAAGTCAGGATGGTTCCTGCAAAGGGAAATATTGCCTGAAAAATCTGCTATAGCGCTTCGAGGAAGTAATCAGCAGGGTGAACAAAGGAGAGGCAGTGGATATCACTTACTTGGATTTTCAGAAGGTACCACAAATGAGGCTGCTTAACAAGGTAAAATCCTATGGCATTGCAGGAAAGATACTGGCATGTACAGAGGAATGTCTGACAGACAGGAGGCAGCGAGTGGGAATAAAGGGCGCCTTTTCTGGTTGACAGCCAGTGACTATTGCTGTTCCTCAGGACTCAGTACTGGGACCACTACTTTTTATATTGTTTGCCGATGAGTTGGATAATAGAATTGATGGCTTTGTGGCAAAGTTTGCAGATGATACAAAGGTAGATGGAGGGGTACATAGTCCTGAGGAAGCAATGTGATTACAGCAGTACTGAGGCAAATTGGAAGAATGGGCAAAAAAGTGGCAGATGGAATACAGCGTAGGGAAATGTATGAAAATGCATTTTGGTTAAAGGAACAATAGTGCAGACTATTGTCTAAATGGGAGAAGTTTGAAACATCAGAGGTGCAGAGGGAGTTAAAGACTTTGTGCCAGACTCCCAGAAGGTTATTTTACAGGCTGAGTCTGTGGTAAAGAAAGCAAATGCAATGTTGGTATTATATTCAAGGTTAATAGAATGTAAAAGCAAGGAGATAATGCTGAGCCTTTATAAGACACTAGTCAGGCCGCACTTGGAGTATTGTCAACAATTTTGGGCCACACATCTCAAAAAGGTTGTGTTGTCTTTGGAGAGAGTTCGGAGGAAGTTCACAAGGATGATTCCAGGAATGAAGCGTTTGGCTCCTTTGGGCTTGTACTCACTGGAATTTAGAATAATGCCGAGAAGATTTCATTGAAACCTACCGAATGTTGAAAGGTGTAGATAATGTGGATGGGGAGAAGATGTTTCCTATGGTGGGGTATCCAGAACTAGAGGGCACAACCTCAAAATTTGGGGATGACCTTTTAGAGCACAGGTAAGGAGGATTTTTTTTAGTTAGAGTGAATCTGTATAATATTCTGACACAGACTGTGGAGGAGGCCAAGCATGGGCATACTTAAGGCGGAAGTTGATAGTTACCTAATCAGTCAGGTCATCAAAGGATATGGCAAGAAGGCAAACAAGAGAAAATCTGCAGATGCTAGAAATCCAAGCAACACACAGAAAATGGTGGAGGAATTTGGCAGGCGAGGCAGCATCTATCGAAAAAAGTACAGTTGACGTTTCAGCTTCATATCTGTAGGGGTTAAGTGGGCACCAGGAGGCATACTGACTGTGCACATCTGGATCTCACAAGTAACTCACCAGGGGCAACCAATGCTGGGCCTGATTTGGGACTGGCCAACCATCCAGTGCTCATTTAGGGATCGGAGTTGGAGAGTGACAGAAACTTTAATACTTTGCATGAACACATCAGACAATCTGTTCTGGGACCATCGTACAAGTGTCTCCACAAAGAAGGTATGGCAGTGCCTCTAATTTATTGAAGTTTACATAGATTTGGCATCTCATCTAATACTTTGACAATCTCCTATAGATGCCCAGTGGAGACTGTCCTGACTGGTTGCTGCACAGTCTGGTATGGAAGCATCAATGCTCAAGAAGGCAGAAAGCCTACAAAAAGTGGTGGATATGGCTCAGTTCATCAAAGATGCCTGATCAGCATGAGCACCTTTAAAAGCAGTGTTGTCACAAGAAAGCAGCATCCGTCAGAGATCCCAATCATGCAGGTCATGCCCACTCCTTGGTACTGAGGTGAGGTGAGGGCTTCCGTTGGTCAGAGTAGACCATGGATATTGTGTCCTAGTTGTCTCGATATGCAAGTCTGGGCAGTATGATATGGAGAGCAGGTTGTGGCCTATGTAACAACCTCCCCCTCTCCATGCAAGCGATGAACCCAAAGGAACAGTAAAGGTCGATACTGCCATCGTGGTACTACCATCCAGCATAATGTACAGAAAGCTTAAGGCCCACATCACCAAGTTCAGGAACAGTTATTAACATTCAGCTATCAGGCTCGTGAACTGGTATGGATGACTTCAGTTGTTATGACCCTACGCTTTATTGTTCACCTGCAGTGCTCTTTCTCTGTAAATCTGACAAATTACTCTGCATGGTTATTGCTTTATCCTGTTCTACCTCGATGCTCTGTGTAATAATTTGATCTGTACGAACACAATATTAAACAGGTTTTTCCACTGGGTACATCTGACAATTAGAATCCCAACCAGTGCCAATATCATGCTGCTCCCTGCTCTCTGTAACGTTTTCCTCTTCTTTCAAAGACCTATTGGCTTTATTTGTCTCAGTTGCATTAAAACATACAGTGAGTTGTGTTGTTAGTGTCAAATGAATTCAGTGAGGATTGTGCTGGGCAGCCCACAGGTGTCACCATGCTTCTGGTGCCCATAACTCACTAACCCCAACCGTACAGCTTTTCCTGTAGTAATGTGGGAATATCCCTATGAGCAACGTGGTCATGAGAAAATGTACAGGGTCTTTCCAGAGCGTGGCAGAATTCGTATGCCAATCTCACAGCTAGCACTGTTTAGCTTTGTGCTAACCACAATGTTACCATACCACATGTCTATCTTATCAAGAGTCTGTTTTATCTTGGCCATAAATATGTACTAAGCCCTTCATTAACTGAATTCCAAATACTCTGGGAGATAAAATACTTATCTCCTCTCTGCATTAAATGGGCTCTTGTAATTCAATCCTTTTCCTGTAAGATACCCAGAAAAATAAAATGTTGTCCAACCAATTCAGGCTCGGTGTCTCAATGGCAACAGAGCAGTTTGAGGACAGACGGGTTGTTGTGGGAATGAGGAAGAGAGTTAAAATGACGTGCAATGCAAATCTGAAGACCACCTTTGAGGACAGAAAGAACGTAGAATAGTGAAATGGTCGGCAATGCAGAGGAGGCCACATTGTGACCACAGAGTGCACTCAGCCCAGTTGGAGGAAGTGCAGGTGAACCTTGCGGTTGTCTGCCTCACTCTGAAGGGTTGCTTAGGTCCCCTTTAAGGTAGTGAGGGAGCAGGTGAAAGGACCAGATTTTATGTCTCCTCGAGTGTCATGGGTAAGTGCTTGAGGATGGGGAGGAGAAGAACATGGCAGGGAATCAGGGAGAGAGGGTTCCCTGTGGTAAACAGAAAGGGAAACATTGGGGAGATGGTGGGGTCACTACATAGGATCGATAAATCTTCAAGTGAATTCATTCAGTTCCATCATGGGCACTTCCCTCCTCACCATTGAGGTAATATCAAAAAGGCAGCATCCGTCAAGAAGGACCCTTGCAGCCAGGACATGCCCTCTTCTCATTGCTACGGTTAGAGAGGAGATACAGAAGCCTGAAGACACATATTCGACATCTTAGCAACAGCTTATTCTCCTCCACCATCAGATTTCTAATCAGACAATGAACCCATGAACACTACCTCACTATTTTTGCTCTCTGTTTGCAGAATTTGTTTAACTTATTTCAAGGTATGTTTCTTATTGTAAGTCGTAGTTTATTTTATGCCTTGCTCTGTACCAAAGTCTTAAAGCAACAAATTTCTATGCGTACACTGAGTTCAATGGTTCAATTTAATACCAGAGAATGTATACAATATATAACCGGAAATTCTTACTCTTGCAAAACAGAAGAAAAATACAAAAGAGTAAACAACCAATAAATGTCTGTTAATGTTTCCTTCTGCTTTACTTTTTCCTCTCTTACTATACTATTTAAATGGCTATGGTGTGCTCTTCGTGCCAGATGTTGGAGAACTGGGAGACCCAGACTCTCCCGGAACTACATCTGTGTGAAGTGCATCCAGCTGCAGCTCCTCGAAGACCGTGTTAGGGATCTGGAGCAGCAATCGGATGGTTTTCAGCTTGTACTGGAGAGCAAGGATACAATTGATCAAAAGTTACAGGGAAGTAGTCACCCCGAAGTTGCAGGAGGCGAGAAGCTGGGTGACCGTCAGGAGAAATGGAAATAGGCAGTGAGAGCTGAGCGCTCCTGTGGCCATCCACCTCAACAATAATTACTCCATTTTGAGTTCTGTTGGAAGGGGGACGACCTACTTGGGGGAAGCAAATGCGGTTCTGCCTCTGGCACTGAGTCTGGTCCTGTGGCTCAGAAGGATAGGGAACTGAAGAGACTGGCAGCAATAATCATCATCATCATCAGGTGCCGTGCCCAGTTTGAGCTTTGACTGCCATGGCCCACACACTCCTGTTTCGGGTCAAGTGGATCAATTCATTGGTATTCATTTCCAGTTCTCTGGCTGCTGTCTCCATCATCATTTGTCTTTGTCTTCCTCTTGCTTTCTTCCCTTCAATCTTTCCCATGATTACCGTGCATTCTAACTCCTCTTTCCTAATCACATGTCCAATGAAGTTATGCTGTCTTTTTATGATCTCATATATTATTTATAATAACATGTAATAGGGACTCTATATTCAGGGGGACAGATAGGCGATTCTGTGGACGTAAAAAGGAAACACGGATGGTAGTTTGCCTTCCAGGGTCCAGGCTCTGCGATGTTTCTGAATGCATCCACAAGATCTTGACAAGGGAGAGTGAGCAGCCAGAAGTCATGGTACATATTAGTACCACTGACATAGGTAGAAAAAGGGAAAAGGTCCTGAAAAAAGAATACAGGGAGTTAGGAATGAAGCTGAGAAGCATGACTTTAAGGGTAGTAATCTCAGGATTATTGCCTGTGCCATGCGACAGGGAAAATAGGAATAGGACCAGGTGGCGGATGAAATGCATGGCTGAAGGTTTGGAGCAGGGGGCAGTTTCTGGATCATTAGGACCTCTTCTGGCGTAGGTGGAGCCTATACAAAAGGGATGGGTTGCACTTGAATCCAAGGGGAACCAATATTCTCCACGGCGGATTTACTAGAGCTGTTGGGAGTAGTTTGAACTATTATGGCAGGGGGAATGGAACCAGTATGATGGAGCTGAGGTTGAGCCAGCAGGTTTACAATTAGATGATGGATGTAATCTGAATGTAAGGAAGGACAAGCCAATAATTGAGTGCAAATGCAGACAGAGCAAAGAGTTAAATTGTACCACAGAGGCAAAATTCAAAAGTGCAAAGAATGCAGGATTGAAGGTGCTGTATTTAAATGCATTTAAATGTTGTGTTGAAAGGACAGGCAGGAAGGCATAAGTGATGGTATGGCGCTGTTGGTAAGAGATGGAATTACATCTTTAGAAAGAGGTGATAGAGGGTCAGAGAATATGGGTAGAGGTAAGAAACTGCAAGGGTAAAAAAAACATTATGGGAATCATATATAGGCCTTCAAATAGTAGCTGAGATGTGGTTTTGAGATTGCAAAGGGAGCTGGAAAAGGCATGTAATTAGGGTAATTACACAATTGTAAAGGGGGACTTCATTATGAAAGGGGGTTGGGAAAATCAGGTTGCTGTCAGATCATAAGAGAGGCAGTTTGTTATATGCCTATAAGATGGCTTTTTAGAGCAGCTTGTGCTTGAGCCTGCTTTGGGAAAGGCTATCTTAGATTGGGTGTTGTGTAATAACCCGGATTTTATTAGGGAGCTTAACATGAAGGAACCTGGGAGACAGTTTTCATAATCTGATTGAATTCATACTTCAATATGAGAGGGAGAAGCATAAGTCACATGTATCAGTATCACAATGGAATAAAGGGAATTACAGAGACGTGAGAGAGAAGTTTTCCGGGTGGATTGGAGGAGGATACTGGTGGGGATGGCAGCAGAGCAGAGATGGCTGAAGTTTCTGGGAATAGTTCACAAAGCACAGGACAGATATGCCCCACAGAAGAAGGTGTTCTGAAATAGCAGAGGTAGGCAAATGTGGCTGACAAGGGAAGTTAAGGAATGCATAAAAGCCAAGGAAAGGACAAATAAGGTAGCAAAAGTGAAAGGGAACTTGGATGATTGGGAAGCTTTTACAATCCAACAAAAGGCAACGGAAAGAGCTAAAAGAAGGGAACAGGTGAAATATGAGGGCAAACTAACCTCATATTTATAAAGCAGGATACTAAAAGTTATATAAAGAGTAAGAGAGAGATCAGAGTTGATATTGGACCACTGGAAATGATGCTGGTGAGGCAGTAATGGGGGACAAACAAACGGCAGATGAATTTAATGTACTTTGCATCAATCTTCACTGTGGAAGATACTTGCAGTGTGCCAGAGGTTGATGAGTGTCAGGGAGCAGGAGTGAGCACCATTGCTATTGCATAGGAGATTGTGCTGGGCAAACTCAAAGGTCCTAAGGTAGAAGAGTCTTCTCGACCAGATGAACTGCTTCTGAGAGACCTGAGAGAGGTTGCTGAAGAGATATTCTTTGCATTAGTCATGATCTTTCAGGATTCTGGCATGGTCCTGGAAGGCTGGAAGATTGCAAATTCCACTCCACTCCACTCTTTAACAAGGGAGGGAGGCCAAAGAAAGGAAATTATAGGCTCGTCCACCTATTCTCAGTGGTTGGGAAATTGTTGGAGTCTTTCAGTAAGGATGAGGTTTTGGAGTACTTGGAGACTAATGATAAAATAAGTCAAAGTCAGCATGGTTCCTGCAAAGGGAAATATTGCCTGAAAAATCTGCTATAGCGCTTCGAGGAAGTAATCAGCAGGGTGAACAAAGGAGAGGCAGTGGATATCACTTACTTGGATTTTCAGAAGGTACCACAAATGAGGCTGCTTAACAAGGTAAAATCCTATGGCATTGCAGGAAAGATACTGGCATGTACAGAGGAATGTCTGACAGACAGGAGGCAGCGAGTGGGAATAAAGGGAGCCTTTTCTGGTTGACAGCCAGTGACTATTGCTGTTCCTCAGGACTCAGTACTGGGACCACTACTTTTTATATTGTTTGCCGATGAGTTGGATAATAGAATTGATGGCTTTGTGGCAAAGTTTGCAGATGATACAAAGGTAGATGGAGGGGTACATAGTCCTGAGGAAGCAATGTGATTACAGCAGTACTGAGGCAAATTGGAAGAATGGGCAAAAAAGTGGCAGATGGAATACAGCGTAGGGAAATGTATGAAAATGCATTTTGGTTAAAGGAACAATAGTGCAGACTATTGTCTAAATGGGAGAAGTTTGAAACATCAGAGGTGCAGAGGGACTTAGGAGACCTTGTGCCAGAATCCCAGAAGGTTAATTTACAGGTGGAGTCTGTGGTAAAGAAGGCAAATACAATGTTGGCGTTATTTTCAAGGTGAATGGAATGTAAACGCAAGGAGATAATGCTGAGCCTTTATAAGACGCTAGTCAGGCTGCACTTGGAGTATTGTCAACAATTTTGGGCCACACATCTCAGAAAGGTTGTGTTGTCATTGGAGAGAGTTCCGAGAAATTTCACCAGGATGATTCTGGGAATGTACGGATTAACATATGAGGAGGGGATTTCATTGAAACCTACCGAATGTTGATAGTGTGGATGTGGAGGAGATGTTTCCTATGGTGATGTATCCAGAACTAGAGGGCAAAACCTCAAAATTCAGGGGTGACCTTTCAGAACACAGGTAAGGAGGATTTTTTTTAGTTAGAGTGAATCTGTATAATGCTCCGTCATACACTGTGGAGGAGGCCAAGTCCATGGGTATAATTAAGGTGGGAGTTGATAGTTTCCTAATCGGTCAGGTCATTAAAGGATACGGCAAGAAGGCAAACAAGGGAAAATCTGCAGATGCTAGAAATCCAAGGAACACACAGAAAATGCTGGAGGAGTTTGGCTGGCCAGGCAGCATCTATGGAAAAAAGTACAGTCATCGTTTCAGCTTCACATCTGTAGGGGTTATGTGGAGAACCACCGCTGCGAAGAACCGAAGATGAGTGCAGCTGTAGATCATGGTCTCTGACAGGACCTTAGACACCTTGAAAAGGAAAGAAAAGACAAACATTGAAGAAGAAATCTAACTGCTTCATGGACAAAGTAGAAGGTATCACCCTCTGGTGCTTTCTTTAGCACTTCCTCTGATTGCTACTTTATTAGGAATCTCCTGATCTCCTGCCCCTAATACAGTGGCAACTGTGTTGGTTTGTGGTCTTCTGCTGTTGTAGTTTGACGTATTGTCATAGAGTCGTAAAAAAACACAGCACAGAAACCAGCCCTTTGGCCTATCTAGTCAGTGCCAAACCATTGAAACTGCCCACTTCCATCGACTTGGACTGGGACCATCAGCCATACCCCTACTGCCCATGTACCTATACAAACTTCTCTAACCATTGAAATTGGGCTGTGTACTCAGCCCCCTGCTGTACTCACTGTTCACCCATGATTGTGTAGCCAAATTTCCATCAAACTCAATATAAAAGTTTGCTGATGAAACAACAATAGTAGGCCGTATCTCGGGTAATGATGAGTTTGAGTACAGAGAGGAAGTTAAGAACCTGGTGGCATGGTGCGAAGACAATAACCTATCCCTCAACGTAAGCAAGATGAAGGAATGGGTTGTTGACTTCAGAAGGAGTAGTGGACCACATGACCCAAATTTACATCGGTGGTGCGCAAGTGGAACAGGTCAAAAGCTTTAAGTTCTTTGGGATCAATATCACAAATGACCTGATTTGGTCCAACCAAGCAGAGTTCACTGCCAAGAAGGCCCACCAGTGCCTTTACTTCCTGAGAAAACTAAAGAAATTTGGCCTGTCCCCTAAAACCCTCACTAATTTTTATAGATGCACTGTAGAAAGCATTCTTCTAGGGTGTATCACAACCTGGTATGGAAGTTGTCTTGTCCAAGACCGAAAGAAGTTGCAGGAGATCGTGAACATGGCGCAGCATGTCACACAAACCAATCTTCCGTCCTTGGACTCACTTTACACCGCACGCTGTCGGAGCAGTGCTGCCAGGATAATCAAGGACACGACCGACCCAGCCAACACACTTTTCATCCCTCTTCCCTCTGGGAGAAGGCTCAGGAGCTTGAAGACTCGTACGGCCAGATTTGGGAACAGCTTCTTTCCAACTGTGATAAGACTGCTGAACGGATCCTGACCCAGATCTGGGCCGTACCCTCCAAATATCCGGACCTGCCTCTCGGTTGTTTTGCACTACCTTACTTTCCATTTTTCTATTTTCTAATTATGATTTATAATTTAAATTTTAATATTTACTAATTTTTACTCTTTTAAATATTTTTAATAGTTAATATTTGTAATCCAGGGAGTGGGAATCGCAGAATCAAATAACGCTATGATGATTGTACGTTCTAGTGTCAATTGTTTGGCGGCAATGATGTATAAAGTATAAAGCTTGCATGCACCACTTACACTGGCACCTTGTTTCACCCGCTCACCACTCTCTGAGTAAAAAGGTTTCCCCTCATGTTTCCCTTAAACTTTTCACCTTTTACACTTAACCATGACCTCCAGATGTAGTTTCATCCACCCTCAGTGGAAAATGCCTGCTTACATTTAACTATCTATACCCTTCATAATTTTGAATACCTCTATCAAATCCCTCAATGTTCTGTGTTCCAAGGAATAAGGTCCTAACCTACTTAATCTTTCCTTATAATGCATGTGCAACGTTCTTGTGAATTTTCTCTGCACTCTTTCCACCTTATCAACATCTTTCCTGTGGGTAGGTGACTAGAACTGCAGACAATCCTTTGTGTATTCCTATGTTGTGTGTGAAAATCCTCCACTAATTCCTCCTCCCATCCTATTTGTGTAAACAGCTCCATTAGAATCCCTGCTGTCATTAGAATTGACATAAAAACATTCATGTCAGGGAGGGGTACCACCCTTATACAAATTATAAAACACTGTCCCTTTAAAAGAAACTGCCTCCTTTTTACTGCTTGAGATGGCTCCCCAAACCGTGCCTCCCAATTATGCCAATGACAATCCTAGAAGATTACGCATAATGCATTGGATCTGTTGGAGGAGGAACCCTGGGTACTACTGGAGAGAAACAGTACATTGATACCCAGCAGCCACTTTATTAGGGACCTCCTGTACCTAATATAAAGTGGTCACAGACTGTATGTTCGTGGGCTTCTGCTGTTGCAGCCCATCCAGTTCAAGGTTCCACATGTTGTACATTCAGAGATGCTCTTCTGCACACCACTGTTGTAACGTTTGGTTATTTGAGTTACTGCTGACTTTGTGTCAGATTGGAACAGCCTGGACATTCTCCCCTGACCTCCATCATTAGCAAAGAGTTTTCACCCACAAAACCGCCACTCACCGAATTTTTTAGAAATTTTTTCACTCCATTCTCTTTAAATTCTAGAGACTGTTGTGTGTGAAAATTCTTGGAAATCAGCAATTTCTGAGATACTCAAACTATCCCATCTAGCAGCAGCAGTCATTTCATGGTCAAAGTCACTTAAGTCACATTTCTTCCCCATTCTGACATTTGGTCTGAACAACAACTGAATCTTCTGACCATGACTGCATGCTTTGATGCATTGGGTTGCTGCCACATGACTAGCAGATCAGATATTTGCACTAGAAGCAGGCGAACAGCTGTACCTAATAAACTGTTAGTGACAATAAACCTAATTCTGATTTTGGAGCTGGTGGAAGTTGTGGAGATGCTGTGCTGGATGCAGAGGTTGGTGCAGTGATACAGTGAGGACCAGGGTCTCTACCACTGTTCTCTCTGGGGAGGAGGGAAGATGAGAGCAGATGTGTGCAATGAAGGAAAGTTTTCTTTTTTCCACACTCTGTTAGATAGGTACAGGTATGTGCAGAGTTTGGAGTGATCTGGATATTGTGGAGGTAGAAGGGACTCATTGGGTTGGGCATTTAATTACCAGATTTGGATCTCTCCGGCTCAGAGGCTGATGGAAGCAGAGTCTGTGAATGTCGTTAAGGTATTAATGTCACTTGGAAATAAGCAGAGGGTGAAGGGATGATAAGTGATTGCGATGAGGCAGGAATGTGAGGCTGATCATGAGCAGGTCACTCAGATCAGAGCAGACAAGAGGAGCCAAGTGGCCTTTACCTGCTCCTAGTTCAGTGACTGGTTACACAGATAGGAAAGGAAGGAGCCAACGATTTGTATCTGAGTTTAGACCACCACGACGCTGATCTGTTGGGTATCCTGCAGATTCACCTGCCAAGTTGTGTCAGATTACCTGGAAGTGCTCGGGAAAATGGTCTGCAATGTAGATAAGGCTATACTGTGACCATAGAATGCAGTCAACATTGTTGAAAGAGGTGTAGGTGAACGTCATGCATTTCTGTCTCACTCTGAAGGGTTGCTTAGGTCTCCTGGAAGGTGGTAAGGGAGGAGGTGAAGGAAACAGATGTTACTTCTCCTACAGTGGCTGGGACAAGTGCTTGGGGATGGGGAAAAACAGTGCAGGGAATCAGGAAGAGACTGTTCCCTACAGTAAACAGAAAGGGAAGTATAGGTGCCGGGAGATGGTGAGGTCACTGCACAGCATCAATAGATGTGCAGGTGATTGTAAACTCCGCCAGCTCCATCATGGTCACTAGCCTCCCCACCATTGAGATAATATCAAAAAGGCAGCATCTATCATGAAGGACCCTTTCACCCAGGTCATGCCCTGTTCTCATTGTTACTATCAGAGTGGAGGTACAAGAGCCTGAAGACACACACTCAACATTTTAGGAACAGTTTATTCCCCTCCACCATTGGATTTCTGAATGGACACCTAAGTAAACTAGTCCCCTCTGCCCACAGTTGTCCATACCCCTACATTCTCTGCACATCCATGTGCCTGTCTAAGGGCCCCTAAAATAGCTCATAAACACAACCGTTTGTGCAAACACTGAAAATCTAGAGCAACGCATCTCAGCAGGTCGGGCAGCACCTGTGGAGGAAAATAAATAATCAATCAGCTCTATTTTATTTGCCCACATCCCCATTTCCAGCATCTCCCACTCTCTGTGCAAAAAAACTTGTCGCACTTCTTCTTTTTTGAACTTGCCTCCTCTCATCTTAAATGCGCGGCTGCTAATACTAGTCATTTTGACTCCGGGTAAAAGATACCGACTGTCCCTTTATGCCCCTCTGCCCATGGAACGCCAGTTGCCACGAACCTCCAGCCAGTCCCATTGACTACTTCTCACTTATTTTATTGGCAAGCCAGGTCCAAATGCAAACCGGCAAGTCATCCTGGATCACATGCAATCTTCTGATCGTAAGAAATCATACCTTAGTTTAAACACAAGCCTGATCCAGAATTAGAGTCAGAATCCCACAAATTATATTATGACCTATCAGTTATTACAGATATGACAATCTAAAATAACTGTCTGGAAATAAGGATACAGGATAAACAAGCAAGAACAACTTGATTAATAGATATAGCCATTCAAAACACACATAACTTACAGAAATCATTAAGTGAAAAATGCCAGAACTATGCTGAATCAAAAGAGGAAATTGAAAGACTTTGGAGCATGAAAAGATTATTCTTTGTCCCTATAGTAATATCCCCAACTGGTATCATTCCAAAGTCACTACACAAGAGCATTAAACAATAAGGACTACAGAGCAATATTTATGTAAATTTTCAGAAAGCCACAATACTAAACACCACTCGAATAGTCCGTAAGTTCTTAGCAATTGAAAAATGAGCATGCTTGACTATGCCCGTACCTCTGGTTTTACTAGCTTGAGCTGAGAAAAAACAAATAATAACAAAGCAATAAATTCAAACAGTAGAACTATTGTTGAGACATGAACTTTGGACTAGATGAGTGCAGAACACTAAACATAAAGAAAAGTGTAGCAGGATACAATACCACCGATGTTAATATGCAACGTGTAAGGATATCAACAAAGAAAACAGATCATAATGCGATAAAAAGCAAGCTTTCGACAGAATTTGCTTCAAGGCTTAAGAAAATCTATCAAACAGAGATCAATAGTAAGAATATGACAATGGCCTAGCCATATTAATGTATTCTTTTGGTGTAATATCTTGGTCTGAAACCAATCTTGAAAATTTACAAAGGAAAATAAGAACTGAACTGACAAGGTTTGGAAAATACTATGTACACTCGAAACCATTTGGATTAACACTATCTAGGATAGAAGGAGAAAGAGGAACAACAGACAAAAAAATTACACAACAGTCAGATAAAACAACTGAGGATATATTTTCATCAACAAAATCAGGATTCAGCACTCTATGTGAGTGTTTGCAATTCTGATAAGAAGTACACAGCACTAACTTAAATGAAAGCACAACCCAGAAAAAATGAAATTATTATCAGTTTAGGAGAAAAGGTTAAACAATGGAAAAGCGTAACCTTCGATGGAAGACATCCCCACCATCTGAGCAGATAGCAACAAGGAGACCTTGTCAAATACCTCACTGAAGTCCACACAGCCAACTGTCATAGCATTTCATTCATCAAGCACCTTTGCCACCTCCCCCAAAAACACATTTAAATTAGTAAATCAATCCACGAGGCCCACAGTTTACAGGGTTGGACCAGTCACACCATCGTAGATTCAGCAGAAAGCATTCTGACTGGGTGCATCACAGCCCATCATGGGAACTTCAATGTGCAGGAATGCAAGAGATTACAGAGAGTGGTGGGACTCAGCCGTACCATCATGAATACAGCCCTCTCCACCCCATTGAGAGGATAACTTCGAGGTGATAATTCAGGAAGGCAACGCCCACAATTATAGTCCCCCAGCATCCGGACCATGCCCTCTTCTCAATGCTGCCATAAGGCAGGAGATGCAAGAGCTTGAACTCAAGGTTCAAAAGCAAAGTTGAAAGTAAATTCATTATCGAAGTAGATATTATATCACAATATAGTACTCTGAGATTTATTTTCTTTTAGGCATTTGCAGTAGAACAAAGGAATACAATAGAATCACTGAAAGCTACACATAAGGACTGACAAACTACCAGTGTACAGAAGAAGATGAAGTGTGCAATACAGGATCATTACAGGATCCTTTAGCAGTTTAACTCAATCTGATTACTTGCACAGGCACATTCAAGTGGCAAACATCATTCACCAAAATCTTGCCTTAAAGTACAAACTTATAAAAGAAATCATACCTTAGTTTAAACACAAGCCTGATCCAGATTTAGAGTCAGAATCTCACAAATTATATTATGACCTATCAGTTATTACAGATATGACAATCTAAAATAACTGTCTGGAATTAAGGATACAGGATAAACAAGCAAGAACAACTTGATTAATAGATATAGCCATTCAAAACACACATAACTTACAGAAATCATTAAGTGAAAAATGCCAGAACTATGCTGAATCAAAAGAGGAAATTGAAAGACTTTGGAGCATGAAAAGATTATTCTTGTCCCTATAGTAATATCCCCAACTGGTATCATTCCAAAGTCACTACACAAGAGCATTAAACAATGAGGACTACAGAGCAATATTTATGTAAATCTTCAGAAAGCCACAATACTAAACACCACTCGAATAGTCCGTAAGTTCTTAGCAATTGAAAAATGAGCATGCTTGACTATGCCCGTACCTCTGGTTTTACTAGCTTGAGCTGAGAAAAAACAAATAATAATAAAGCAATAAATTCAAACAGTAGAACTATTGTTGCGACATGAACTTTGGACTAGATGAGTGCAGAACACTAAACATAAAGAAAAGTGTAGCAGGATACAATACCACCGATGTTAATATGCAACGTATAAGGATATCAACAAACAAAGAAAACAGATCATAATGCGATAAAGGGCAAACTTTCAATAGCAACAAGGAAGCGTTGAATACCTGGCTCAGATTTGGAGAAACTTCTTCCCAGAAACAGAAGAGTTCCTTGTGACAATACAAGACCAGGTGGTTAATACAAAAAAATGATCAAAAATACATAATAAAGGACCAACAAATTCAAGATGATAAAAGCAGAAAATGCCCAGAGAAATCATAAACAATGCAAAATTTCACAGAATCCTGAAGCAAATTAACTCCATTTGATTACTTGCACAGCCACAATCAAGTAGCAAACATCATTCACCAGAATTTTGCCTTAAAATACAAACTCATTAAAAATCATGCCATGCTATAAATACAAGTCTGATCCATTATTACAGATAGGACAATCCATAATAACCATCCAGATATAATATTACAGGATAAACAAGCAAGAACAACTTAATAGACATAGCCATTCTAAACACACTTATTCAGGAATCAGTAAGTGAAAAACACCAGAAATATGCTGAGTTAAAAGAGAAAATGCTGAATTAGAAGAGGAAATTGAAAGACTATGGAACATGAACAGGGTATACATTATCCCAACAGTAATATCTACAACTGGTATCATCCCAAAGACACTACACAATAGCATTAAACAATTAGGACTACACAACAATATTTATGTAAATCTTCAGAAAGCCACAATACTAAACACCACTGAAATAGTACACAAAGTTCTCAGCAATTGAGGAGTGGGTATGCTTGTCTATGCCCGTATCTCAGACTTTATCAGCTTGAGCTGAGAAAAAAAATACTGACAACATGAGTCTTTCCCATCTTCTTTCCGACTGCCATCAGGTTCTTGAACTGACCTGAAAAACTCTAACAGTGCCTTGGACTATACTTCCTTTAACTTAGACTAATGTCGTTATATCTATTTATGTTTATCTTGTTGTGTAGGTTGTATGGCTTCTCAAGGGTGAGTTAGGGATAGGCAATAAATGCCAGTAAACCTCCCCCCCCCCCACCCACCTCCTGTGTTTCTAAATCATCAGTCTTCACATTAGATTTTCGAAATCATGAGGAGGAGGCAGGTAGAAAGGAAGGAAATCTTTCTCTTAATTCATAGGACATAGGAGCAGAATTAGGCCTTTCAACCCATTGAGTCTGCTCTGCTATTTGATCATGGCTGATTCATTTTCCCTCTCAACCCCGTTTTCTTGCCTTCTTCTCATAATTCAGAAATCAGAGGTGTAAAGGGATTTGGGAATCTTCATGCAGGTTTCCCTGAAAGGTTAACTTGCAGGTTGAGTCATTTGAGGAAGACAAATGCAATGTTAGCATTCATTTTGAGAGGACTAGGATACAAAAGTAAGCATGCAATGCTGAGGCTTTATAAGGCATTGGTCAGACCTCACTTGAGCTGTTGCGGGTAGTTTTGTGCCCCTTATCTAAGAAAGAATGTGCTGGCATTAGAGAGGGTCCAGAGGAGGTTTGCAAGAATGATTCTGGGAATAAAAAGGCTAATGTATGAGGAGTGGGTGATTGCTTTGGGCCTGTACTCACTGGAGGGGGGATCTCATTGAAATCTATTGGATATTGAAAAGCTTAGATTGAATGGGCATGGAGAGGGTACTTCCTATAGTGGAGGAGGCTAGGATCAAATGGCACAGCCTCAGAATTCAAGGATGCCCCTTTGAACAGAGATGAGGAGGAATTTCTTAAGGTGGAGGGTGGTGAACCTGTTCAATTCTTTACTGCAGATGGCTGTGGAGGCCAAGTCATTTGATATATTTAAAATGGAGGTCAACTGGTTCTTGATTAGTCAGGGGAGAAGGCCGGAGAATGAGTGGGATAATAAATCAGCCATGATGGAACGGCAGAGTAGACTTGATGACTAAATGGCTTAATTCTGCTCTTATGTCTTATGGTTTCATAGTCTTCTTATTGCCACACAAAATGGAAACAGACCACTTGGCCCATAGTGTCCTGCTGGCCACCAAGTACTAATTAATCCTACACTTATGCCATTTAATTTTCCTCAATTCCCATCAACTTTCCCACCCCCAATATTCTATTCCTCACTTACAGACTAGTGGGCATTTACCCACCAACCCATACATCTTGGGGATGTGGGAAGAAACAGGAGGAGGAGGGGGAAACTCGGGGCGGTGGTGGAGGTTAGATGGTGATGAGAGGGCATACAGGAGAGACATATATCAGCATGTTGGGTGGTGTTGCAGCAACAACCTTGTACTCTATGTCAGTAAGACTAAAAACTGTGTACTTCTGAAAGAAAGGGTAAGATGAGGGAACACACACCAGTCCTTATAGAGGAATCAGAAGTAGAAAGAGTGAGCAATTTCAAGTTCCTGGGTGTCAGTATCTCTGAGGATCTATCCTGGACCCAACATATCGATACTGCTACAAAGAAGTCAGAACAGTGGTTGTATTTCATTAGGAGTTTCAGAAGATTTGGTATGTCACCAAAGACACTCACAAATTTCTACAGATGTACTGTGGAGAGCATTATAACCGTCTGCCTCACCCTCTGGTATGGACCACTGTACAGGATCAAAATAATCAGCAGAGAGTTAAACCCATTCAGCTCCTTTATGGGCACTAGCCTCCATAGTATCCAGGACATCTTCAAGGAGTGATGCCTCAAAAAGGCGGAATCCATCATCAGGACCCCCCCAACACCCAGATCATGCCTTGTTCTCATTGCTACCATCAGGGAGGAGGTACAGGAGCCTGAAGGCACACACTCAGTAATTCAGGAATGGCTTCTTCCCCTCTGCCATCCAATTTCTGAATGGACATTGAACCCACGAACACGACCTCACTACTTTTTTATTTCTATTTTTGCACTACTTTTTTAATATAACTAATACATTCTGTACACACACACACACACACACACACTCACACATATATTCTTACTGTTATTCACATTTTTTTATTATTATTGTACTGCTGCCACAAAGACAACAAGTTTCATGACATATGCTAATAATATTAGACCTGATTCTAATTTTGACTGCACACCAACACCAATGGGGAATCGGGATTGTCTCTAGAGCTGTAAGACAGCAGCTCTACCAACTATGCAACTTTACTGTTTTAACCTGTCCTCCTCTCAACCTCCTTTCTTCTGAGGAAAATATCCCACCAAATTTCTCAGTTCCAGCAAAATTCCCACCTCCCTGGAATCACAATGGAGAAGTTCTCTGCACAGGACTTTGCGAAGGGAAAGAGGATGTTGAAAGATGTGACCAGCAGGGGGCAGCAAAGACCGGGCATGCTCTCAAATGTGCACAACTTCCATTGACGTAAAACTTGTAACCATAGCCTTCGGAGAAGTCATTAAAGGAGATGGCCAAAACGACATGTCATGGAGGTTAATCTTAATGAGCTTCTGAAACGAGGAGAGAGAAGAGAGGTTGAGGGAGATGAGAGATTGAAGGAGAGGTCTTCTTATGCAATTGGACAGATTTGGAAAATGGACAAAGAAGTAGAAGATGGAATATAGTGTAAGGAAGAGTACGGTCGTTCACTTTGTAGAAAGAATAAATGGGGGCAAATTCAGAAAGAGGAGATGCAAATGGACTTGGGTGTCCTTGTGCAGGATTCACTAAAGGTTAACAAGCAGATAGGGTCTGTAGTAAAGAAGACAAATGCAATGTAGAACTCATTTCGAGAGGATTAGAATAAAAAAGCAAGGGTGTAATGCTGAGGCTTTATAAGGCATTGGTCAGAGCATATTTAGAGTACAGAGAGCAGTTTTGGGCCCCGCATCTATGAAAAGACATGCTGGCATTGGAGAGGGACCACTGGAGGTTTACAAGAATGATCCCAGGAATGTAATTGTTAATGGAGGAGGAGCATTTGATGGTTATAGGCCTATACTTGTTAAAGTTTAGAAAAAGAAAGGGGATCTCATTGAAAGGCCTGAAAAGAATAGACGTGGAGATGATGTCCAGGACAAGAAGGCACAGCCTCAGAATATAAGGATGCCCCTTTAGATCAGAGAAAAGAACGAACTTACTTAGCCCCAAGGTGGTAAATCAGTGGAATTCATTGCCAGAGAAGTCTGTGG
Organism: Mobula birostris; assembly: GCF_030028105.1. Lineage (NCBI taxonomy): Eukaryota > Metazoa > Chordata > Chondrichthyes > Myliobatiformes > Myliobatidae > Mobula > Mobula birostris. The sequence goes on from NC_092374.1 coordinate 88,369,972, forward strand.
AGGCAAAGATATTTGGTGTATTTAAAGCAGAGGTTGATAGGTCCTATTTAGTAAGGGTGTCAAAGGTTATGGCAGAAGCAAGAGAAAGGAGTTGAGATGGATAATAAATCGGCTATGGTGGAATGGTGGAGCATACTCGATGGACTAAATGGCCTAATTCTGTTCCTATGCCTTATGGTCTCATGGGTTGCTATATCTCAGGGCCGGGTCCCTTCACTAGAAGGGACTTCAGTGGCTTTACCTGGCCTCAGACTGTAACCTCAATCTCAGCAACCTCAAGTAAGCTTTCACCACTTCATTCTGACCTTCTAGTCACGTTGACTTTCATCCTCAGTCCCATGCTCACTGTTTCCTCTTTCCTTATACTGTTGCAATGAAGTTCAAGGGGCAACATCTCCTCTTCTGTTGGGGCATGTTAGAGCCCTCAGAACACACTTCGCCAATTTCAGATAGTGAGCCATTCCAGTCTGTGCCTCGTTTTCCCGGTGTTTCAGATTCGCTGTACCTCCCTCTGCAATTGGAGCCTCGGCTTCCTAACCAGAAGACCACAATCTATGTGGATTGGTGATAACATATCCTCCTCGCTGACAATCAACACAGGCACACCACTGCTCGACTCTCTATATACACATGACTGTGTGGCTAGGCATAGTTCAAATACCATCTGTACATTGCTGACAATACAACCATTGTTGTTAGAATCTCAGGTGATGACGAGAGGGTGTACAGGAGTGAGATATGCCAGCTAGTGGAGTGGTGCTGCAGCAACAACCTGGCACTCAACGTCAGTAAGACGAAAGAGCTGATTGTGGACATCAGGAAGGGTAAGATGAAAGAATGCATACCAATCCTCATAGAGGGATCAGAAGTGGAGAGAGTGAGCAGTTTCAAATTCCTGGGTGTCAAGATCTCTGAGGATCTAACCTGGTCCCAACATATCAATGTAGCTATAAAGAAGACAAGACAGCGGCTATATTTTATTAGGAGTTTGAAGAAATTTGACATGTCAACAAATACACTCAAAAACTTCTACAGTTGTACCCTGGAGAGCATTCTGACAGGCTGCATCACTGTCTGGTATGGAGGGACTACTGCACAGGACTGAAAGAAGCTGCAGAGGGTTGTGAATCTAGTCAGCTCCATCTTGGATGCTGGCCTACAAACTACCCAGGACATCTTCAGGGAATGGTGTCTCAGAAAGGCAGCGTCCATTATTAAGGACCTCCTACACCCAGGGCATGCCCTTTTCTCACTGTTACCATCAGGTAGGAGATACAGAAGCCTGAAGGCACACACTCAGCGATTCAGGAACAGCTTCTTCCCTTCTGCCGTCCGATTCCTAAATGGACATTGAAGCTTTAGACACTCCCTGATTTTTTTTTAATATACAATATTTCTGTTTTTGCACATTTTAAAAAATCTATTCAATATACATAATTTATTTACTTGTCTATTGAATATTATTATTATTTTTATTTTATTGTTTTTTCTCTGCTAGATTATGTATTGCATTGAACCGTTGCTGCTAAGTTAACAACTTTCCCGTCACATGCCATCGATAATAAACCTGATTCTGATTCTGATTTTGCTTTTAAAATCTTGTAATCTTTTAGTCTTTTGCACTTGACTTATCTTCACTCCACATTTATTTTTCTCTTTGTATCTTTTGCTTTTACTTTATCGTTATCCACACTTTTCTCTTTTACTTTATCCATACTTCTCCAATCTGTTGAACCCACCCCCCTACTGTTTAGTTTGAATCCCTATTACTATGCGATTCACTAGGATCCAGGTCCCATCACAGTTCAGGTGGAGGCCGTCCCACTGGTACAGCTCCCTCCTTCCCCAATACTGGTGTCAATTTCCCATGAATTCAAACCCACTTCTCCCACACCAATCCTTGAGCCATATATTTAACTCTCTAAACTTCTTGACCCAATGCCAATTTGCAGGTGGCTCAGACTGTAATCCAGAGATTACCACCTGTTTGGTTCTGCTCTTTAATTTAGTCCCTAGCTGCTCCAATTCCCTCAGCAGAGCCTCTTTCCTCATTCTACCTATGCCATTGGTACCCACATAGACCATGTGACGAGAATACACATAGATTAAGATGTTAGCTGGCCTGTGCTGGCACCAGTGGGGTCAGCAGTTGGTCTGCCACCTGTCGTCAGGAGAAAGAGAGATAAGGAAAACAATGGAGCAGCATTTGGAGGTGTTAATTAAGGGACGGAAGGAGAGCTGTCAAGATCGGCCCCCCTTTGAACCCTGAACTGTTTGAAGTGATGGACAGGCGATACCGCAGCAGGGGGATAAAAAGGGACAGGTTCGCTAAGGCAAGACACACACGACACCCCGAGGTAACGAGACCCTGGAAGCAGTGCGTCTCCCACAAGTTGGTGGGAGGTTTTGGAGGGCTTATCACGGGACCAAGCCATAGACGCACAGGGTGGAAGGGTACGATCGGTGGGAACCTGGTGTGTGTCCGCCCTTGCCTGGGTGCCAGGTTTCACCGCAGAGAAACGATCGTATCTGGAAACGGAGGGGTCACGGTCGGTGACCTCAGAAGACATCACAAAGGGCTCGCCCGAAAGCTGACTGTGAAGAATATCGAAGGTCTGTGTGGAAACCGTTTGAATACTCATTTGTTTTTGCTCTCTCTCTCCTTCCCCCCACTGTCCATCTCCCACAGCAGTGATTACTGTGAATTGAACTGAACTCAATTGAACTGAACTTTGCGTCACTTTGAAACTGGTCATTTACCCCTAGACAACGATAGAGCTTGATTGATCCTGTTATCCTAATTCTGTGTACATGTGTGTTTATCATTGCTGAACTGTTACATTTATTATCCTTTTGATTAGAGTACTGTGTTGCTTGTTTCTTTAATAAAACTTTCTTAGTTCTAGCAATCCAGACTCCAACTGAGTGATCCATTTCTGCTGGTTTGGCAACCCAGTTACGGGGTACGTAACAACCACAACAGCTGGATCTTAACCCTCCCACTGCAAATTTCTCGGCAGGTCAGATACGTTATCCCAAACCCGGCCACCAGGCAAGTAACACAGCCTTCGGGACGCTCTATCCTTACAACAGAGAACTCTGCCTATTCCCAACTGTACTATCCCCAACTGCCACTGCGTTTCTCTCCTTTCCCCCTTCTTGAATGGCTCCCTGAACTATGGTGCCACAGTTAGGTTGCTCATCCTTCCTACAGCCCGACTCTCATCCACACTGGGAGCAAGAATCTCAGACCTGTTGGACAAGCTCAAGGGTTGAGGCTCCTTCAGCACTGTCTCTTGGATCCCACTACCTGCCTCACTCACAGTCACACCCTCTTGTCCCTGACCACGGACTGAATTTGAGACAGTTAATCTAATGGATGTGACTACCTCCTGAAACAGAGAATCCAGGTAACTGTCTCCCTGTCACAGTGATTGAAGCTCAGATTGCAGGTCATCAACTTTGAGCCTGAGTTCCTCAAGCAGCCAACACTTGCTGCAGATGTGGTCATCAGGAACCACAATGGGGACCACCAGCTCCCACATGATGCAGCTACACCACATCACCTGATCCTGCATCATCCCTTTATTTAATTAGCTGTAAGTTAGTGACTTTTTATTCAACCACCTCAACAGCCTTACCTGCTACTTACCTGTGCCTCCTCGTCAAACCCTCAAGTTCCCACTCCCACACTGGTCCACTCACACAATGGCCGCTCCGCTTTGACCCTGCTTTACTTTTATTTGCTCCTGCTAATGAATTGCAAATTGATTGGTCTGCCACAAATGTGCTGAGCCCCGCAAAATGCTCCTTTTTTAAAGGTAACATGAGAATCATCTTGGGATGAAAGAGTGACAGTGTAGTGTCAGGGTCTCTATAGTTTTCAATGAGGCTAGTCGGTCGCCCAGTTTCTGTCCTTTCTCCTTAGCCACAGACAAAAGCTGCGCTTTTCTGCCTCCCCAACCATCTGGAGCCTGCATGAGCTTCATTCCAGTGACTACCATATCCAGAAAACTGTAGAGGCTAAATTATTTGGTATATTTAAAGGGGAGATTTATCTGTTCTTGATTAAAAACTGTGTCAAAGGTTATGGTGAGAAACAAGACAATTGAATTGAGATGGATAATAAATCGGCCATGGTGGAATGGTGGAGCATTCTCGATGGACCAAATGGCCCAATTCGATTCCTATGCCCTATGGTCTCATGGGTTGCTATATCTTGGGATTGGGTCCCTTCACTAGAAGGGATTTCAGTGGACTTCTCCTTGCCTGCGTCTGTAACCTCATTCTCAGCAATCTCAGGTAAACATTCACCACTTAAATCCGACCTTGCAATTGCTTCCATTTTCATCCTCTGTCCCAAGCTCATTGTTTCCTCTTTCCTTATACTGTTGCAATGAGGTGCAAGGAGCAACGTCTCTTCTTCTGTTGGGGCATGTTAGAGCCCTTAGAACACACTTCGCCAATGTCATATAGCAAGCCATTCCAGTATGTGCCTCATTTTCCTGGAGTTTCAGATTTGCCGACACCTTCTCACTATCCACCAGTCCTCACCATTTTCATTTGTTGGCACGTCGATTTCTGACCAGATACCCTCGTGGTCTCTTATCTCTTGTTCTCGACCCACCACTCCCCCTCTCCTCCGCCAAATCCACCCATGCTGTCTCTCTCTCTCTCTCTCTCTCTCTCTCACACACACACACACAACATCTGTTTATACTTGTAAAGAATCTGTGAAATCTAATATAACCAGATAAATTTCTGGGAAGAAAGCTTGGCTCAGACCCAATAATTCTGAAAACAGGGGATTTTCAAATAGCTTTTGTTAATGCCTTTTCTGTTTTTTAGATTTTGTAAGTTAGTTTTCATGTAAAGCCAACATGGTTAAAGAGGCCCTTTAACCCAACTGGTTCACATGGAACAAGATGTCTTTCTAAACGAGTCTAATTCGCCAATATTTGACCCATATCACTCTAAACCTTTCCTGTCCATGTACCAGGAACAGTTATTACCTTACTTCTATCAGGCTGCTGTACTGCCATGGTTAACATCATTCATGTTGTCAGCCATGAACAAATTCAAATACGGGAAGAAACATCAAACTCGTATGAGTCAAGGACAGTGGCTGTGGACCAACAGCTGATTGTCTTTGTTCTTGCGACGTGGTTGGAGAAATGGAGACTGCCATTTTGTGCAACTGTTCTGTAACCTCCATTTTGTGAAACTGCTCTGTAGCCATTTTGTGAGCTGTCTTGTAAATTGGTTTTGCTCAGGTATAGCTTTATCAAGTGCTTTAAAGTGGACACAATGATGCTCCTGATAATATGCTAAAGTAAGTAGAGATAATTTAAAAGTAAGGAACTGTTCGCAAGGTGTTCTGTAATACAGCAGAACATGCAGGATTATGAGTAGGGAAGTCTGTGTCTGACCTGAGCAGCCTGAACCTAGTAGATGGCTGGGTTTGCTCTGGTTCAGAACAAAGAATGGGAAGTTGACTCACGTTAGCCAGCTAGGACAGGGCCAACAACATTGAAACACAACACATGAAGTGATAAAGAGTCTGAGAATGAGAGACTTCGAGAACTCTGGAGATTAATGATTGGAATGCAGACACCCATGCCAGGGTCTCAGAGAAGAAGGATCAAACATTTGAGCCATAGAAGATCCTGTTTCAGTGTTATAAATCCGCGAGGTGGTCTGAGTGAGTATTGATGCAGATGGATCAGTGGAATTCATATTTTATGTTGTTGTCCTGGAGTCTATGTAGCTACATTGATATTTGTGCAGAGACAATAAAGTGGGAGGTCAGGTTGATTAAGAGCCGTGTAGTGAATTGTCTAACCCAGATCGGTTGATGGGTGCCCAGAACCTGAACTCTGAATTTGATTCAACAAGCTACGGACTCACTTTCACGGGCTCTACAACTCATGTTCTCAGTATTCTTTATTTTTATATTTGCACAATTTGTCTTCTTCTGCACATTAGCTGTCAGTCCACTGTATTTCATGAATTTTCAGTCTTTGCTCATGCATTTTATTGCATTTCTTATTTTCTTGTAAATGCCTTCAAGAAAATGAATCTCAAGGTAGTATAAAGTGAGTTTTTAGTATTTTGATTATAAATTTAGTTTGACTTTGACCTGTCCACGTGCCTTTAATGTCATTAATGGACGTGCCTCAACCACTGCCTTTGACAGCTCATTTCAAATGTTAAGAACTGTCTATGAGAAAAATATTGTCTTTCAGATTATAATCAAGTTTCTTCCCCCCCCCCACATTAAAACTATAACTTCTGGTGTTGGTTCACTAACTCTGTGAAAAAGAGTGTGCACTCTAACTCTGTGGTGCCAAGGTAGAAGCGTTCACCTCGCGACCCTGTTTCAACCAATTCTACCACCACCACGCGCAGCAAGTAGTGTATTCAGCATTTTTGTACCACTGGTTTGATCATGCCTGAGGACAGAGGTCGTCGATGTCAGGAACACGGGTCTTTTTCAAGACCGGCATTGACTGTTATATCTGCTAGTGTTGAAGGATTCCCTGCAGCTAAACAAAACATCCTCGCTACATTATGCAGCGAGTTGCAGTGTGATGCCCTCTGCCTGCAAGAGACCACAGAGGAAGCGAAAACAAACACCCAAAAATTCCAGGAGTGTTTCCTGGTTATTGGAAGACCTCATTGACAATATGGCAGTGCGGTATTTGTTAGAGTTGGTTCAGTTGTAGAAGCCACTTCTGAAACAGAGGAGGACAACATTGAAATTCTAACTGTAGAGCTGAGCAAAGTAGTAGCGACCTCAGTGTACAAGCCACCGGGCACAGTTTTCAGCTTCTCTAACCCTGTTTCCAACCTGCACAGTAAACTACAGATCATCATTGGAGACTTTAATAGCCACAGTACCCAATGGGGGTACAAGGAGTCTAACAACGATGGAGAAGCAGTCAAAGAATGGATGGACGCTAACCAGCTTAGTCTCATCCACGATCCTAAATTGCCAGCCTCCTTCCACAGTGCCCACTGGAAGTGCAGTTATAACCCAGATCTTGCCATTGTCAGCAACGACATCACTGGCCTCTGCAAGAGGCTTGTCACAGACCCAATACCACAGACATAGCACCGTCCTATTGGTATTCAGATAAATGCAGCCGTATTACCAACCATCGTACCATTCAAAAGGCGCTTCAGCTACCAGAAGGCCGATTGGAACGGGTTCACAGGAGCACTTGACCATAAGGTTAAACGTATTAAACCACTACCTGAGCACGACAACCTGTTTGCAAAAGCTGTCCAGGAAACAGCCAAAAGGAAGATCCCCCGAGGTTGTAGAGCACACTACATCTCTGGTCTCACCAAAGAGAAGGCTGAACTCTACAGAGAGTATGTCTCAATGTTTGAATCTGGCCCCTTCTCAGAGGAAACAATATCTACCGGTGAGAGGATGATGTTAAGTATCTCTCAAGAGCATCGAAACTCATGAAACACCTTGATATAGACAACAAAGCTTAGTAAAAACAGCAAGAAGGCATGGTCTCTCATAGGCAAACGTGGAGGCGACCCCAAGAAAGCTGCCCAACATCCCAATGTGTCTGCTGACCAAGGTGCACACCAGTTGCTCCTAAATGGAAAAACCAACAAGAAACAACCAAGAGGACAATGAGATAGGAAGAAGTACAGTGATGACCCTGGCTTCACTGAACCATTCACCATGGAGGAGCTGGAAATTGGTATATCTAGTCTAAAACACGGGAAAGCAATTGGTCTTGACAACACAGCATCGGAGCAAATAAAGCATTTTGGACAGCAAGCAAAGAAATGGCTCCTTCAATTGTTCAACCACTGCCTGGCAACACACAAGCTTCCTAATATTTGGTAGAAGTCACATGTAATAGCACTACTAAAGACCGGAAAAGATCCCTCAGATCCTAAGAGTTTTTGGCCAATCTCACTGCTTTGCCACACCTATAATTGTCATGGTCCAGTCCGTGAATTCCTCATTCCAGTTCACGGTCCGGTTCATCGATCCTTATTCCGGGTTTTCCTGTTTTCCCTTGTTCCATTGGGTGCCTTAATTGAGGCACCTGATTTTCCTTTTGGGCTGGCACATAAATAGCTCTGCGAACCAAGGATTCCCTGCTGGACTGTTCCCTTCCCCTCCCCATCTGAATCCCTGATGGTCTCCTCGGCAGTCATCCTCGGCGGTCATCCCAGCCCTGCGTCCTTGGAGGGTCCTGGTCCTGCGCTCCAGGGAGGGTTCCAGCTCCGTACCCGGGAGCCAAATCAAGCCGAGTCCAAGAACCACGCCCTGCCCAGGAGTACCTTGCCCTGCCCAGTGCTAGAGTTTCCTCATCCAGTTATATAGCCACGTCTTGTCCGTGCCTAGATCCGGGGTCTGAGCCCGAGTCAAGACCCAGGTTCCGGGTCCCTGTACAGTCTCTGCTCGGAGTCCTAGCCCAGGCTCCTAGTTTCAAGTTCCTTGTCCTGGTCCCGCTTTCCTAGTCTTAGTCCCAGCCCAGGCCTGGTGTCCTTGTCTCGTCCAGGGCCTGTGTCCATGTCCAGCGTCATTTCTTCCTGACTCCCCTTGCTTTCTTGATAAACCTTGTCCTGTTCCGAGTACTTAGGTGTCTGTGTCTTGCTTCTGGGTCCACTCCCAACTCCCTCTTATGACAATAAGCTGTTTGAACGCCTGATATTTTTTACAAACACCCGTTAGGGTGCATTCTCCAGTTACCTTGTAAGGTAACCGTAGCCTTCAGCCAGGAGCAGATGTCATCAGGTGGTTCCCAACCTTCACCGAGTGTTTCAACCCCTAACCACGACACTCTCCAGTTGGTGGGCCGGCAGTGGTGGCCAAATCACTGCCCATCTGCTCCTGGCTTCCAGCTTCCCTCCTCTTGCCTACTCCAAATCCAACAAGAAGCTCATTCTGCCTCTTCCTCCATCCTACGAGCTGCTTGTTTTTTGCTCCTTTTATCCAGGCCCAGATCTGACAGCAACCGCCATGTCGGTGGTGGGGAAACTGCTGGAGTCAGTTATCAAGGATGTGATAACAGCACATTTGGAAAGCGGTGAAATGATCGGACAAAGTCAGCATGGATTTGTGAAAGGAAAATCATGTCTGACGAATCTCATAGAATTTTTTGAGGATGTAACTAGTAGAGTGGATAGGGGAGAACCAGTGGATGTGGTATATTTGGATTTTCAGAAGGCTTTTGACAAGGTCCCACACAGGAGATTAGTGTGCAAACTTAAAGCACACGGTATTGGGGGTAAGGTATTGGTGTGGGTGGAGAGTTGGTTAGCAGACAGGAAGCAAAGAGTGGGAATAAACGGGACCTTTTCAGAATGGCAGGCGGTGACTAGTGGGGTACCACAAGACTCAGTGCTGGGACCCCAGTTGTTTACGATATATATTAATGACTTGGATGAGGGAATTAAATGCAGCATCTCCAAGTTTGCGGATGACACGAAGCTGGGTGGCAGTGTTAGCTGTGAGGAGGATGCTAAGAGGATGCAGGGTGACTTGGATAGGTTGGGTGAGTGGGCAAATTCATGGCAGATGCAATTTAATGTGGATAAATGTGAAGTTATCCACCTTGGTGGCAAAAATAGGAAAACAGATTATTATCTGAATGGGGGCCGATTAGGAAAAGGGGAGGTGCAACGAGACCTGGGTGTCATTATACACCAGTCATTGAAAGTGGGCATGCAGGTACAGCAGGCGGTGAAAACGGCGAATGGTATGCTGGCATTTATAGCGAGAGGATTCGAGTACAGGAGCAGGGAGGTACTACTGCAGTTGTACAAGGCCTTGGTGAGACCACACCTGGAGTATTGTGTGCAGTTTTGGTCCCCTAATCTGAGGAAAGACATCCTTGCCATAGGGGGAGTACAAAGAAGGTTCACCAGATTGATTCCTGGGATGGCAGGACTTTCATATGAAGAAAGACTGGATGAACTGGGCTTGTACTCGTTGGAATTTAGAAGATTGAGGGAGGATCTGATTGAAACGTATAAGATCCTAAAGGGATTGGACAGGCTAGATGCAGGAAGATTGTTCCCGATGTTGGGGAAGTCCAGAACGAGGGGCCACAGTTTGAGGATAGAGGGGAAGCCTTTTAGGACCGAGATGAGGAAAAACTTCTTCACACAGGGAGTGGTGAATCTGTGGAATTCTCTGCCACAGGAAACAGTTGAGGCCAGTTCATTGGCTATATTTAAGAGGGAGTTAGATATGGCCCTTGTGGCTATGGGGATTAGGGGGTATGGAGGGAAGGCTGGGGCGGGGTTCTGAGTTGGATGATCAGCCATGATCATAATAAATGGCGGTGCAGGCTTGAAGGGCCGAATGGCCTACTCCTGCACCTATTTTCTATGTTTCTATGCTGATTTGGCTGGGAAACCTCTGCAGCTGATCTCCACAGGGAACAACCATGCCTGCCATCCCTTGTCTTTACACTCCTGCACTACGGTCTGGTACTTCAAGGCCTTTCTCTCGTGGGCCTCTTCCCATCCCTCCTCCCATGGCACAGTCAGCTCAACCAGAATTATTTTCTTGTCTTCCGTTGACCACAGTACAATGTCCGGGCATAGGGTTGTGTGCACCACATCCGGGAACTGCAACCTCCTTCCCACATCGACCCTCATCTCACAGGGCCTGGTTATTAGCAGCAGACTGGGCTTTGGTTGTTTGGTTACGAAAGGCCTAGCTCTCTCTTTGATGAAGGTGATGGCCTTCCTCAAATCTGTGCCAGCCGTCCTCTCAATAGGATAGCACCAATAGGATAGGATACTCAATAGGATAGCACCAACTGTAGATGAGAAGATTATTCCAGAGCAAGCAGGTTTCCACCCCGGCAAATCAACAACAAGCCAACTGCTTAACCTCACACAATATATTGAATATGATTTTGAGCAAGGGATGGTAACAGCTGTTGTTTTTGTAGACTTGTCAGCAGCTTACGATACTGTAAACCATAGATATCCCCTCTGCAAGATCCTAGAGATGACAAAAGATATTCTGTCATATGGGGGAGGGGGGGGGGGTGCTGGCAGCGGACCCAGATGCAAGACACAGGCACTGAAGTACTAGGAACAGGACTTGACTAGAGAGCTGGGACAAGAACACAGACTTGGGCTAGGACATTGGCTAGGTGAGCGGGACCAGGACAAGGAACTGGGAACTAGGAGACTGGGCTTAGACTCCGAGCTGGAGACTGGGCAAGGACCCAGAACCTGGGTCTCGACTCGGGCTCGGACCCCAGAACTAGGCGAGGACATGACATGGCTACAGGACTGGACGTGGCTCGGGTTCTTCGGGGCGAGGACATGACGAGGCTTGGGTTCAGACTCTGAGCCAGAGACTGGACAAGGACCCAAAACCTAGGTCTTGACATGGGCTTGGACTCCGGAATTAGGCAAAGACATGACGCGGTCTTGGGAGACAGGACTAGGTGAGGCTACAGGACAGAACAAAAGACTCCTGGGCAAGATGAGGGAACTCCAGCACAGGATGAAGCACATGGACAGGACGAGGCACATGCACAGGACGAGAACATGAAGCCTTGACTTGGTAGTCAGGAACAGCCGAGCCTTGGACTTGGGATGACAGGAACCTCGGAACCTTGGACTTGGGACGAGAGGAACGCAGAACACGGAGCCTTGGTCTTGGGGAGGACAGGAACACAGAGCCTTGGTCTAGAGTACAGGAACACTGAGCCTTGGACTTAAGAGACAGGAACACAGGGACATGGAACACAGAGACGGGACCCCTCCTTGAGAACAGGACTTGGGGCCGGGGCTTTACACAGAATGCTGAACACGAAGAGATGGTTCCCAGCAGTAGGTAGCGGCAAACGGCCGGACCTACTTAGTGAAAGTGTGGACACAGAGATGGTTCCTAACATTAGGTAGCGGCAAATGGCCAGATCTACCTAATGAAGGCGTGGACACAGAGACAGTTCCAACTCAACGATAGACAGTGCTTTATCTTGACACAGCAAGGTTCCAGTCTTGCTCCGATGGTAGAAGGTTGCGGGTAAGGCTCCAGACACAGGTTGCAGGGCAAGGCTTCAGCAGGAAAGGGAAGGGAAGGGAACAGTCCAACCTCAGGGTAATGGCAAAAATGGCCTGGCTTACCCAACAGAGGCAAGGACAGGAAGGGACAGATCCAACCGTAGGGTAACAGCAAAGACAGCCTGACTTACCACATGGAGGCGAGGACGGGATACTGACGAGACAAACCAGAAACCACACTCAAACCCAGGGCCACTTATATTCCCAACCTCAAGTCGAGCATCAGGTGCCTATGATTAAGACCAACTGAAACAAGGGACAGCCAGAAGACCCGAGTCCGGAGTCCACGGACTGGACCATGACATATTCACTTAACAGAGCTGTGAGAAAGCATGCTTCAGAGTCGCCGGTTCTATGTTTAACGAGGTGGGAAGCGCAGCAGGTGACGTATTCAGAAGAATGGTCTTCCTCAGGGAAGTGTGCTTGCACTGCTGCTGTATGACACCTACGTGAATCACCAACCTATAGATGATGTCACACACCGTTTTATATATGCTGATGACTTGTGCATCACTGCCCATAGCACTGATTTTAACACTGTGGAGAAAACGCTTTCTGAGGCCTTGGAGGGACTAACATCCTACTATGAAGAAAATGACTTCCGTGCAACCCATCAAAGACGCAAGTTTGTGCATTCCAGCTCAGGAACCCTGAAGCCAGACGACTGCTTAAAGTGACCTGGTGTGGAGCAACACTGACACATTGCGAGCACCCTATCTAATGAGGAGCCACCCTTGACAGATGCCTCACTTTCAAGAGCCACATCAATAAGACAAAGGCAAAAGTGAGCACATGAAACAACATCCTGAATAAGCTCACTAACACAAAATGGGGAGCAAGCTCGTAAACATTGCGAGCCAGTGCACTTGCTCTTTGCTATTCCACCGCCGAGTACGCCTGCCCTGCATGGGAAAGATCTACTCATGCTGAGAAGGTGGATGCCGTTCTGAATGCAACCTACCGACTTATCACAGGCTGTTTAAAACCAACAACACCAACAGCCTATATATCCTGCTGGGTATCACTCCCCCGATATAAGGAGAACGGTAGCCAGCAAGAAAGAACGAATCCATCAAACATCAGATGAGAGGCACCCTCTACATGGTCGTACACCTACACCCAGCTGCCTAGAGTCAAGGAAGAGCTTCATGAACAGTGTTGTTCCATTACAATCAACCCCACCTGAAGCCCGCATCGCCTTGTGGAAAGACCAGCTCGCCAGTCTTAAACAACGCCCAACAATGGAAATTCCACCGGAGGAAAGCCTTTCCCCAGGAGCTAATTGCAACTGGGCAACCTGGAAGTGCCTGAACAAACTTAGGACTGGTGTAGGTCATTCAAAGGTGTCACTAAGCAAATACAACCAGTCCAACAACTTGTGAATGTGGAACTGAGCTACAAACTATGCAACATCTCTTGCAATGCCCATCGCTGGAGGAACCCTGTACTGTTGCAGATCCTGCCAAATTCAACAACAAGGCACAAAAATGTGTCCAGTTCTGGCTGGGCCATGTATAGACTGTCTGTGGACACGATAAGAAGACCCACTCTATACCGCTTGATGACGGAAGCTGTTTTCTTGTGGCAGTGACCATGATGGGGAGGGCTTTGCCTGTGAGGTAACTCATTGCCAACGAAGGTGTTTCCTGCTTGGCATTGCTGCCTATGCACCTCCAACAGTGGCCTTAGGTCAGCTGCAGGGTCAGCAGCCAGTGACCACCATTTATTGCTGTTTCGCTCCCTCTGTCCTGGTACGCCCCCTGGTGGCAGAGTAGTGTCAGGGTCCCTACAGCTTTCAATGCGGTTAGTCGGTCGCCCAGTTTCTGCCCTTCCGCCCCAGCCACAGACAAAAGCTGCGCTTTTCTGCCTCCCCAAACCTCTGGTGGCCCCCCAAGCTTCAGTCCAGTCACTGCTATATCCAGAAAACTGTGGAGGCTAAATTATTTTGTATATTTAAAGGGGAGATTGATTTGTTCTTGTTTAGAAACTGTGTCAAACATAATGATGCGAAGCAAGACAATTGAATTGAGATGGATAATAAATCGGCTATGGTGGAGTGGTGGAGCATTCTCGATGGACTAAATGGTCCAATTCTGTTCCTGTGCTCTATGGTCTCATGGGTTGCTATATCTTGGGACTGGGCCCCTTCACGAGAAGGGACTTCAGTGGACTTCACCTTGCCTAGGTCTGTAACCTCATCTCCATCAACGTCAGGTAAACTTTCACCACTTAAATCTGACCTTCCAGTCACGTTGACTTTCATCCTCTGTCCCAAGCTCATTGTTTCCTCTTTTCTTATACTGTTGCAATGAAGTTCAAGGAGCAACGTCTCTTCTTCTGTTTGGGCATGTTAGAACCCTCAGAGCACACTTCACCAGTTTCAGATAGCAAGTCATTCCAGTTTGTGCCTCATTTTCCCGGTGTTTCAGATTCACTCCTCCCTTGATGCCTTCTCTCTATTCACCAGCCCTCATCATTCTCACTTGATGGCATACCACCTCTGACCACATTCCGTGCTGGTCTCTTACCACTTATTCTCAATCTACCACTCCCCCTCTCCTCCACCAAGCCCACCCATGCTCTCTCTATCTCGCAACATCTGTTTATACTTCCAAGGAAAGAGTTGAAATTGGATATAAATAAACAAAGTCCTAGGAAAACAAGAAAACTTGGCTCAGTTAAATTAATCCTGAAAACATGTTTTTAGAAACATAGAAAATCTACAGCACATTACAGACCCTTCATCCCACAATGTTGTGTTGACCATGTAACCTACTCGAGAACGACCTAAAATTTCCCTACCACATAGCCCTTTATTTTTCTAAGTTCCTTATACCTATCGAAGAGGCTCTTAACAGACCCTATTGTATTCCCTTCCACCACCATCACAGGCAGTGCATTCCATGCACCCACCACTCTCTGTGTGGAAGAATGTAGCTTTGACATTCCCTTAGTACCTACTTCCAAGCACCTTAAAACTATGCCCCCTCGTGTTAGCCATTTCAGCCCCGGGAAAAAGCTCTGGCTATCTACACAATCAATGCCTCTTATCATCTTATACACCTCTATCCGGTCACCTCTCCTCCTCTGTCGCTCCAAGGAGAAAAGGCCAAGTTGTGCAGGAAACAGCAGCTAAGAAGAAAGACAGTGCTGATCACGCCGAATGTTTAAAACAAATCGAAAAGCTGCAAAGTCAACTCTCAGCTCAGGTAGGAGTGACAAGTGCATTTGGTGAGAGGGCTGATGATGATTGTGATGTAGATTGGTGTAATTTAGCATATGAGGGGATACACTGTAATAGTGAGAATGATTTTGAGGAAGTGGTCCGCCTACCCTGCTCTTACTAGCTCTTCCTTCAGTTAGTCCTGACGAAGGGTCTCAGCCCGAAACGTCGACTGTACCTCTTCCTAGAGATGCTGCCTGGCCTGCTGTGTTCACCAGCAACTTTGATGTGTGTCGCTTGAATTTCCAGCATCTGCAGATTTCCTCGTGTTTGCACCTACCCCAATGATGTCCATGGTGATGAAGAGAGTTCAGGTTACACCACGGCCAGGGGCATCAGGATGACATGGTATTCTACCCCTTTTGATGTGGCCCAATTGATTACTGTAGCTGTGAATACACCAAAGTGTGGGCTGGGAGATGATGCATGGGAACTTTTCCAGTGAATTTGGCAGTACAAGATAATTCATAGTTCAGATGAACAGAACATACAACATAGAAATCTACAGCACATAACAGGACCCTTTGGCCTGTCAATGTTGTGCCAAAGCGTAACCTACTGTAGAAGCTGCCTAGAATTACCCTACTGCATAGACCTGTATTTTTCTAAGCTCCATGTACCAATCTAAGAGTCTCTTAAAAGACCCTATTGTATCCACCTCTACCACCGTCACTGGCAGTGCATTCCACGCATACACCACTCTGGAAAAACTTACCTCTGACATCTCCTTTGTATCTACTTCTAAGCACCTTAAAACTATGCCACCTCATGTTAACTATTTCAGCCCTGGGAAAAAACCTCTGGCAATCCACATGATCAAGGCCTCTCATCATTTTATACACCTCTATCATGTCACCTCTCATTTTCCGTCACTCCAAGGAGAAAAGGCCATGTTCACTCAACCTATTCTCGTAAAGCATGGTTTCCAATCCAGGCAACATCCTTGTAAATCTCCTCTGCACTCTCTCTATAGCATCCACATCCTTCTTATAGTGAGGTGACCAGAAATGAACTCAATTCTCCAGGTGGGGTCTTATATAGCTGTAACATTACCTCACGGCTCTTGAACTCAATCCCACAATTGCTGAAGGCCAACATACCATATGTCTCTGAACAACATTATGCAGCAGCTTTGAGGGTCCTATGGACATGGACCCCAAGATCTTGCTGATCCTCCACAGTGCCAAGAGTCCTACTATTACTATTATGTTCTGTCTTCAGATTTGACCTGCCAAAATGAACCACTTCACACTTGTTTGACAACAGATCAAGAACTTTACACCAAGGACTTCCGACGAGGCACAAGGCAAGATGACAGCACAGCACTGAGCGCTGACATATAAACCTCCTTTTTCATGTTCTTTAAGGCGCATAGACGTTCTTAATACAAGGCTGAGTTGGAGAAAGATCTAACTAAAGACGTGACCTCAAAAAAAGATTCAAACTCAACCAGGAAACAAGATACCAGCAGACGACACCAAGCTAGCGATTCATCCGAGGAAATAGCTATGCTATTAAGCAAACAATGGCAACGGAGATGGAATCGCTGCAAGAAACAATAGCCAGCATGCTAAAGGAGTCGTTGGAAACGGCTCTCGACCCCATACAGAAACATATGGCAGAGAATGGCATCATTTTCCAGTCGTTAAAGGAGCAAGTGGACATTCATGCTAAAAAAAATTAACATGGTCTTCAACAAAATAGACAACATTCAGGTTTGCTTACACAAGAATGAGAAAGTTACGAACTTGTCTCACAGAGGTGACTAAGATACGGAAGAAGCTAAACGACTTGGAGGACAGATCCAGGAGAAACAATGTGCGGCTGGTCAACTTACCGACAGGTACTGAGGATGACAAGACAAGAGGTTACCTCCAGAAGATGCTGTCTAATTGGATTCCAGCGCTCAAGAACTCCCACAGCACTCCATTGGAGATCGATAGAGCACATAGGATCTTTTCCAACAACACCTCAAGACCACGGACCATGGTTTTTAGGCTTCCACGGTACACCGACCGGCAGGTTATCCTGGAGGGCATGAGGAAACCTACTGTCCCTGATGGCACCCAGCTGCAGTTCTTCGCCGACTACAGCCCTGGTACGATGCAGGAACGGCAGGGATACAAAGAGATCCGTGCTAAGTTTCGACAGAAGGGGATCGACTCGTTCCTCATATACCCGGCGATTTTGAGAGTGAATATCAAGGGCATGAAGATGTCATTTAACTCAGCAGAGGAAGTGAAAGAAGTTCTGAAATCATCAGTGCTGGGAGATATGGAAGAAGACCCTGGACAAAGTCCACATGCCCCTCGGGAGGAGATGGAACTGCATTAAGAACTCGGACCAGCCCGTATGTGCAATCTAACGGGCCCAGGCAAGTTAACATCCTAGGTGTGAAGTTTTCTGGTTATTCTTTTATTGGAAACTCGTTTGATGCACTTTTGTATTTAGTTAATTAAGGGGCCAATTTGTTTCTGAGTATTGCAGGTCAGAGTTTTAAGGTAATGGCTCTGTTAACAAGGATAACATGGTAAGGTGATATAAATCCGCCTAGATTTATACTTTTTATCTTTTACTTTTTAAGGTGATATTCAATACACCCAAATGTCATACTTCATCAAGAACGAAGCTGAAAAACAACAGTTTGTTTTGAATAACTTTAGAATGTTATGTCTCCAGTAGACTTGTTTACGTTTCTGGGCACCAGATAAGACGTCACTGCCACCATCACTAAGCGACGGTCTATTAAAGCGACAGTTTCTCGCAAGAGGCTGTTGGGGTCTTGATTATGTGTTATATTATATTTGAAATGGAAATGATTTTATATTTTAATTATATAGGTTAACGGGTTTGTCCAGGTTTTTTTTCTTGTCTCTTTGATATGATTGTCTGTGAGAACTGCTTTGCCTTTCTAATGAGTTGGTGCTAGAGGTGGGTGGTTAATGTTCAGTGTTAGGCATTGTTAAGTGACGCTCACAGATGTTACAAAGTAAAGGGTTGAATGGGAGGGGTGATGGGAGTGGGGTGGGAAGAGAGTAACTCAGGGCTCCACCACCAACATACAACAACAGATCCAGGGGAAGATGAGCAATACGGATAAATTAGAAAATCTTACTATTGTATCATTTAATGTTAGAGGATTAAACTCTCCTTACAAGCGTTCAAAGGTTTTAGATTTCTTACGCAGAAAGAAAATAGATATCGCGCTGTTACAGGAAACACATCTTAAACCTAATGACGTTCCCAGGGTTCAGAACTGCTTTTATAAATAAACCCATTGTAGCATCAGCTGATGGTACTTGTACGAAAGGAGTTATGATATTAATGAGACGTAGTATTAATGTATCAGTTGAAAGGATTGGCTCCGACAATGAAGGATCTAGCTTTTTGCTGTACATCCATTCAGGGTAAAAAAGTTGCATTCATTAGCCTATATGCCCCAAATATATTCGAGGTTGAATTTTTTTCCCTCAATTACCTCACAATTACTGAAGTTAAGTGACTACCAACTATATGTTTGTTCGGACATGAATGCTTTGGTAAACATTAACCTTGATAAATCTTCCTCAACTATATCAAGCTCTCAAGAATCTGCTTCCAAAGCACTTAACCTTTTTCTAACGGATTTAAATTTAACTGTTGTGTGGAGAGTGCATAATCCATCTGCTAAAGACTATACCTTCTTCTCCACAAGACATAAAACTTTCTCTCCGATAGATTACATTCTTATATCCTCCAGTCTGCTGCCTTTGGTACACTCAGTAGAATCTTTGCCCAGACATCTATCTGATCACAACTCAGTCATATCTACTTTTAATTATGGCAAAATTAAAAATAGGGCTACTAGGTTGAGGTTTAACTCCACACTTCTAAAAAACGACAAATTTCTTTCACAACTGAGAACAAAACTGACAGAATTTATAAACTTAAATAAAAATAGTGTCTCAGATGTGACAGTGATTTGGGCCTCCATCAAAGGTTTCTTATGAAATAACGCTATATGGTTCAGTTCTCACCTACATAAAAGCCGGCTTCAAAAGATTTCCACCCTAGAAGAACAAAATAATGTTTTGGAGAATGATCTCAAAAGGAGATACACCACAACAAAAAAAAAACAAGCTCAAAACAAAACAAACAGAATTAAATGATTTATTAAGAAGCAGGGCAGAATATATGATCCATATAACTAAATATGAGTATTATGCAGAAGGCAGGAGACCGAGCCATCTTTTAGCTCTAACACTCAAACAACAGGAAACTAAAAGGTCTATACCAGTGATCAGATGTGCTATACGTGGAGTAGTACCTTCGACAGAGGAAATAAATGAGACATTCAAGAATTACTTTAAAGAACTGTATACAAGTGACTCAGTTCCTTCTGAGAATGACTTCACCGAATTTTTTAGTGGATTAGACCTCCCTATGTTGTCATTAGAGGACACCAAAACTCTAGACTCTATTACACTGGGTGAGCAGTAAACCAATCAAAGCTACAAATAAGGACCGTACGCCAGGTATAGATGGCTTTTCTGTAGAAATTTACCTAGCACTTTGGAATATTCTTGGACCAGTATGGTTAGAAACATTAAATTATGCTTTTGAAAATGGCGCTTTACATAGAGATCTAAACACAGCCCTGATCACAGTTATACCTTAGCTCGGTAAGGACCCCTTGGATTGTGCCAATTATTGTCCAACCTCCTTGATAAATGCCAATCTCAAGATATTTTCCAAAGTCTTAGCCAGTAGGCTTGAGACAGTAGTTGGGAAAATAATTAGATTGGATTAGATTATGAGGACACTCAGAGTAAAACTGACAAAACCACATAATTATAACATATAGTTACAACAGTGCAAATAAATAACATAATTTGATAACGAGCAGACCATGGGCACGGTAAAAAAAAGTCTCAAAGTCCCGATAGACTCATCATCTCACGCAGGTGGCAGTAGGGAGGAAAGCTCCCTGCCATGAAACCTCCAAGCGCCGCCAACTCGCCGATGCAGCACCATTGGAAACACCCGACCACAGCAGACTCTGAGTCCGTCCGAAAACTTTGAGCTTCTGACCAGCCCCTCCGACACAGCCTCTCTGAGCACCATCCTCTACCGAGCGCTTCGACCCTGCCCCGGCCGCCGAGCAACAAGCAAAGCCAAGGACTTGGGGCCTTCTCCTCCGGAGATTCTGGACCACACAGTGGCAGCAGCAGCGAAGCAGGCATTTCAGAAGTTTCACCAGATGTTCCTCCGTGCTCGCACGTCTGTCTCCATCAAATCAGGATTGTGCATGGCACCCTGCTTGACAAATAACAGACATCACCACCGGAGTGGCTGCTGTGAGCTGCGTCGCGCCGCCATCTTGTCCTCTTCTCTTCTTTAGCCCAGATCAAACGGGCTTTATCAGGGGACGTCGTGCATCTGATAATATTTGCCGGCTCTTGCACATACTGAGTGCAACACATAAAATCCCGCCTGCCTGTGGCCTGCTATTTCTAGAAGCTGAAAAAGCATTCGATCGTCTTGAATGGCCATATCTTTGGAGAGTTCTATAAGAATTTAAGTTCGGCGATAAATTTATTAATATGATTCAAACACTGTATGCTAATCCTTCAGCCCAGGTATGTGTGGGAGGAGGTTTCTCAGAGTTATTTGACATAGGACGGGGCACATGACAAGGGGATCCTTTGTCTCCTTTAATTTTTACTATACCTATTGAACCACTTGCACATTTAATTAGAAACTCTGCTCAGATCTCCCCTATTACAACATCACGTTCAATATCACTTTACGCGGACGACACGCTAGTTTATATGGCAAATGTTCAACAAACTCTCCACTATGTTTTAAAAACACTGGAGCAATTTGGATTTCTTCCAGGATACAAAGTTAATCTGTCAAAATCAGCACTGATGCTGATTAATACAGATAAAAGTAAGGTGTCTCTCCCTCCCCAGATTAATGTTACAAATGAGGTCCTCTACTTGGGTATTAAAGTTAATACTTCCCTATTGTCTGTGGCTAAAACAAATTATTCTTTAATTTTGAAAAAAATAGAAGATATTAATAAATGGAGACACCTGCCAGCATCAGTCCCAGCCCGTATATCGGTCATTAAAATGAACATCTTACCCCGCATTAATTTTATCAGCTCAATGATCCCACTTGCACCTCCAGCAGGATATTGGCAAAAACTGGACTCCTTAATACGATGCTATGTTTGGAACAGTTAACGACCCAATATAAAGTAGTCAGCTCCACAATTCACAAAGTCGGATGGGGGATTGGCATGTCCAAATTTTAAATTGTATCACTGGACATTTGTATTAAAAAATCTTAGCTATTGGATGGAGGAGGATAAAGTTTCAACATGGAAAAATATAGAACAAGAGCTAATAGTACCAAAAAATGTGATTTGTATTACAGTCCAATTTTAACTCATATGCTACAAGTGTTCAGAGCAGCAGAAAAATTCCTAAAATTTAAAAGCGTACAGTGCAAATCATCTCCATTATGGAACAATAGTCATTTTCTATCTGGGGGGGAAGAAACCATTCACCAACAGAACTTGGGAGGATAAAGGTATTACTACTCTTCAAGATATTAACAGGACAAGTACTATCCTTAGCTTTCAAGAACTGGTATCTTGATATAATATTGATAAACACTCTCTTTTCTTCTACTTTAGAGCAAGATCAGCTTGCAAAGCCTACAGCGTTCCATGGGGGTCAGATTTAAAGGACCATCCCATTTTAAGTTGGATACAGAGTGCTCCAGGACAGATAGTGTCATATATCTATGATAAATTAAACTCCAAGAAATATATGCCCACATCAGGAATAAAAGCCTGGGATAGGGACATATCTGAATTGGGACAAGACTTATACTGGGATGCGATTTGGGATAATGCTGCCGGTGCTTCAAAACACACAAATCATTGGTATATACACTTGAAATTTTGCCATAGAGCATATTTAACACCGAGAATTAGACTTCAAATGGGACTGGTTCCTGTCCCAAATTGTTCATTTTGCCCCCACGGAAGCGTTGGCTCTTTTATACATGTTGTATGGGAATGTCCAGGGGTTTTTGGTTTGTGGGGGAAGGTTATCAGTACTCTTACAGAACTAACAGGGATACAATTACCAATGGACCCCGCTGTACATCTTCTAAATGATGACTCCCACCTTTCCCTTATGGAATAAAACATTCAAAGTCTGGCTGGCAGGCCTGACTGTAGATAAGAAGATTGTAGTCCAGCGTTGGAAACCTCCCCATGATATTTCAAGTACTCACTGGCTTCGGAGCTTTTTGGACATTTCTTACCTGGAACTTTCATCAGCAAGAATAAATGATGCACGACTAAACACAATCTTAATGTGGACAAATTTGATATCTAACTTAAAAGATCTTTTGTTAAAATAGGAATGCTTTGTCTGTGTATGTACTACTATTCAGTTGGTTGGTGGAGGGGAGAGGGATGGGGGGAGAGGGAGGTGGAGGAGGGATGGTGATGAAGGTTGGGGGGTGGTTGGGTTAAACAGTCAAAATGTAATTGGCAATTGGTTGTATTGAATGTAATTTGTTGGTGTTGCAATAAAAAATTAGTAATAAAAAAGGAACTTTACACCAAAATGGACGAACCATGGAACACTCCCAAATCATGTGAAAATATATGTCCACCTCATTTTTACATTTCCAGCATAAATTATTATCAACAATCCCCATTTTGTACAGTCTAGTTGGTGTCCAATAATATCTGTGTACTATCTTATACTGAATAAATTTCCCTCTCGCTTCCCTAATACGTCTACCCACATCTGATAAAATATTTGACCACTCATTATCTTCAATACTGCTTCCAAGATCCTTCTGCCATACTGCTGTGAGATTGTTACACGGTTCACCCACAGAGTGCTTGAACAGTTTATAAAACACTGATGCTTTATGAACTTCCTGTATTCAGTTAAAGGGTTACTTTGTGGGTCACCGTTCTTAAATATGCTACTAACGCAATGTCTTATTTGTAAATACTTCCAAAAACTCCCTTTATCTACAAAGTTATATTTCCTATGCAAATCCACATATGACATAAAAATCCCATTCTCATAGAGATCACCTACTGTATTTACACCTTTAATCTTCTATTCTTCCCAGTACACCATTCTTTTCCCAATGCATATCTCAGGGTTATTCCAGAGTGAGGAGCATAACTGGTTTAAATGTGACATTCTACAGGCTTTATGAATTGTACTCCACACACTCCTTGAGTGAAACAGTATAGGATTTAGATTAGTCTTGTTTTCCACGTGTTGGGAGAGGATGTTACGGGGAGAATATGGTGCAGCCAGGCTCTGTTCTATAATTACCCAATCTAAATCAACATCAGCCCTGTCCCAATGTTTAGCTAACTTGGTCATTTCAAAGGATAATTTATATGCCCTGACGTCTGGTAGACTGAGCCCACCCACGTCCCTGGACAGACACATCTTACTCATTTTAATTCTGGGCTTCTTCTTGTCCCATAGAAAATCACTGATAATTTTGTTGTATTGCTTGTAAATCAAATCTGATATATTTAAAAGAAGCATCACAGAAAGATAGTTAAACTGAGGTGCTATGACCATTTTAACTACATTGACTTTACCCCAGAGTGACAGTCTCAGTGCCCCCCACTTATCCAGATTATTTCTTATCCTACTTAATAATGGATCATAATTTAAAGTGATTATTTCATCCAAATTCTGACTGAGTTTGACCCCTAGATATTTCATCCCAACTAGCATCCATCTGAAATTAAACTGAGATACTGAAGTTGAATAACACAATTTTGTCATTGGCATAGCCTCAGATTTGTTGCAGTTGATTTTATAACTAGATACCTCAGAATATAATTGAATTGTTTTCATTAGTGGGAGTAAGGAATTCGGAGGGTCACTAATCAGTAATAAAATATCATCAGCATATAACATCAGCTTATGCTCCTTTCCACCTCCCTTCACCCCTCTAATATTTGGATCTGCTCTAATCATGATTGCCAACGGTTCCAAAAAAAAAATCATAAATAACAGTGGGGAGAGGGGGCAGCCTTGGCATGTACCCTTTGAAATGTTGAAAAATGGGAATATGATACCATTTGTAATAACTGCAGCCTTAGGGTTTTTATACAAAATTCTAATCCATGATTTAAAGATAGAGCCAAACTCAAAGAATGACAAGGCTGTGGTTAAAAATCTCTACTCAACTATGTCAAAGGCCTTCTCGGCATCCAGGGAGATGGCAGTAACTGGGATACTACTTGGGGAGTTCAGCCGTATTAAGTGCCAACCTGGTCAGTATTAACGATAGATGGCAATACCTTCTCTAATCGTGAAGCCAGTATTTTAGTCAGTATCTCACAGTCCACATTAATTAAACTTATAGGCCTATAATTGGAAGGATGTATTGCATCCCTGTCTTTTTTTTTGGGATCAACGATATTAATGCTTCATTATATGTATTAGGTAAAGATTCCAAATTAAATGCTTCTGAATAGATTTTTGTTAGAATAGGAGCCAATATGTCCAGAAATTTCTTATAATATTCAACTGGGAAGCCATCCATACCTGGAGATTTCCCCATTTTCATAGCTGCAATAGCCCATCTGACCTTATCCTCAGTAATTGAGGCATCCAAGGACTCAGTTTGTTGTGGAGATAATGTAGGCAATTTTATGTTAGCAAAAAACTGATTCAGCTCCTCCTGATCGTGGTTAAACGGTGATGCATATAAATGTTCATAGAAATGTTTATATTTCTTTAGATGATGACACTAATGTATCCCCTTTCTTAATTACAGGTGTAACACTATTCGTATTCTGCTGCTTTAAATATCGTGACAGCAGCCTACCAGCTTTGTCACCACCTGTTTTTAATCTAAATAATGCATATTCTGCTTTTTTGTTATATATATTATTTAGCTGGAATTTCAAATTGCACAGATCTTTGTATAAGTCATCGGTATATTGTCTTGCTAAGACCTTTTCCAATGTGGTTATTTCTGCTTCCAGTTTTTTTATTTACTCCATACTTTCTTTCTTCCTTTTAGATATTCGTGCTATTAATTTTCCTCTTATATATGCCCTGGATGCCTCCCATACCGAGGACAGCTTTACTGTGGTCCCTATGTTCAATTCAAAAGACAAAGTCAAATCCTCAGCCAACTTATCACTAAAATCCTCATCTTTTAACAGCATAGTATTCATTTGTCACCTAGCCCACCTTCCCCTTTCAGTATTTAAATCAATTTGAAATTCAACCGGTGCATGGTCTGATAATGCTATTGGGCCAATTTTACAGTCTATCACCTGTTCTACGATGGAGTTGGATATTTGAAAAAAATCTATTCTAGAGTAGAATTTATGTCAAAGAGAGAAAAATGTATATTCTTTTCCGGATGGATTCAACAATCGCCAGATATCCACCAGACCGATATCCTCAATAAGTCGATGTAAAGCAGCCCTGTCCCTAGGTACTGGTGATGTCTGAAATTTGCTTTTATCAATAACAGGGTCCATTACTTGGTTAAAGTCTTCTGCTAAAATTATTTTTCCTTCCTTGGTACCTAAAATTTCGTTCACCTTGTTAAGAAAGTCTGGGTTTTCCTTATTCGGTGCATATATGTTACAAAGTACTACTTTGACCCCATTAATAAGTGCATCTATACAAATTATCCTGCCTTCCTTGTCTTTAAATTCCCCAAGCAACACAAAACTAAGTTTTTTGTTAACTAAAACCATTGTCCCATTTTGTTTGCTATTAAATGATGAATAGAATACCTTGCCCACCCAATCCCTTCTAAATTTCAGTGCTTCAACATCTTTAAAACATGTTTCTTGGACAAATGCAACATCAATTTGATTACCTTTAAGGTATGATAAAATCTTTTTCCTCTTGATTGGATTTCCACACCCATTAATGTTCCATAATATGAAATTAACCATTTTCATACCCTAAACCTCATGCACACATGTGAAAAAATATACATTGACCCAGACGGCTGAGTCTAGAATGCAATAAAATGAAAACTCTGAAAAAAAATCTGAACTCTATCCCCATGCTCAATTATTATCAACAAACACTGTAAATGCTGCACTCCCAAACAACAAGTAAACAACCAACATAACCCAAAAACATAGAAGTGATATATTCCTGCCAGATTAACTAACAAATAAAAGCAAACAGGCAGGATAAACTCCACAAAGAAACAGAAAAGAAAAAGACTCATGATATGGTCTGCAAAGTGCTGTGCCAGCTAGTAAGCCTAGCCCTAATCAGATGCTTTAACCAGCTCCCCACCCACCCTGTTATACCTAAAAAGTTATCACCACCTGTTACTGTAATCATATCCTGTCTCTCAGTCAGTGCCAGTGCCGCGCTTTTACTGAGTGAATTTCTCTGCTTATGCAGCAGTAGTAAAAAACTTGTTCTTTCCTTTCCACGTGAAGCGTAGAAGTGCTAGATAAGCAAGTGTATACCTCACACTGACTTTTTGCAGCATTTTCCAAGCCGTAGTAAATGCCCTTCATTTTTCAGCCGATTCTCTGGACATATCTGGAAAGAAGGAAACGTTGCATCCCTCCCACTCAACTCCTTTCCTTGCTTTGGCCACTTGCAGCACTTTCTCTCTGGCCGAAGAGCGCAAGTATGGAATTAGAACCAGCCTGGGAGGGCGATTCTCGCCTGGCCTAGGAGCCGAGGCCCGATGTGCCCTCTCGATCTCAAACTCTGCATTCAGTTCGATGCCAAATCCTTTGGACATGATTCTTTGCACACACTTAATCAGAGTGCCCATTTCCGCACCCTCCTTTAGACCAATCAGCCTGACGTTGTTGCGTCTGCTCCTGTTCTCCAGCTCCTCGACACGGTTCCACAGCAGGTCCAAGCGTTTCTTATTCTGCTCGCTGGCACCCACCAGTTGCACAGTGGTGTCCTGCACACTGGACAGGTGGCCCTGGGCTTCTGTCAGCTTCTCTTGAATGCCATTGATGGAGTTCTTCAGCTCCGTTGTCATTTCCTTAATCATAGATACATCAGCAGCCACCACGGGTAGAGTGGAACTCATACGACTAACCTCAGCCAGTAAATTCTCCGTGTTGGAGCCTTGGTTCGTCTGTGTCATTATTGCGGCTTGCACTTCGGATTGTGGGCTCTGTCTTGTAGCCACGCAGCTCGTTGTAGCGTTCTTAGAAGGTCTTGACATCATACAGAGTTATCTCACAAAGCTGTTATCAGCACTTTTAGTGAAGAAAACACTCACAACACGCCAGAGGAACTCAGCAGTCGGGCAGCATCCGTGGAAATGATGAGTCGACGTTTCGGGCCAGAACTCTCCATCAGGACTGTAGAGGGAAGGGGCAGGGGCCCTATAAAGAAGGTGGGGGGAGGGTGGGAAGGAGAAGGCTGGTAGGTTTCAGGTGAAAAACCAGTAAGGGGAAAGATAAAGGGGTGGGGGAGGGGAAGCAAGGAGGGGATAGGCAGGAAAGGTGAAGAAGGAATAGGGGAAAACACAATGGGTAGTCGAAGGAGGCGGAACCATGAGGGAGGTGATAGGCAGCTGGGGGAGGGGGCAGAGTGAAATAGGGATAGAGGAAGGGAGGGGGAGGGAATTACTGGAAGTTGGAGAATTCAATGTTCATACCAAGGGGCTGGAGACTACCTAGACAGTATATGAGGTGTTGCTCCTCCAACTTGAGTTTAGCCTCATCATGACAGTAGAGGAGGCCATGTATGGACATATCTGAATGGGAATGAGAAGCAGAGTTGAAGTGGGTGGCTACTGGGAAATCCTGTCTGTTGTGGCGGACGGAGCAGAAGTGCTCGGCGAAGCGGTCCCCCAATCTGCGTCGGGTTTCACCGATGTAGAGGAGGCCGCACCGGGAGCACCGGATGCAATAGATGACCCCAACAGACTCACAAGTGAAGTGTTGCCTCACCTGGAAGGACTGTTTGGGGCCCTGAATGGTGGTAAGAGAGGTGTAGGGACAGGTGTAGCACTTACGCTTACAGGGATAAGTGCCGGGTGGGAGATCCGTGGGGAGGGACGTGTGGATCAGGGAGTCGCAGAGGGACTGATCCCTGGGAAAGCAGAGAGGGGTGGAGAGAGAAAGGTGTGCTTAGTGGTGGGGTCCTGTTGAAGGTGGCGGAAGTTGCAGAGGATAATGTGCTGGATCCGGAGGCCGGTGGGGTGGTAGGTGAGGACAAGGGGAACTCTGTCCCTTTTGTGGTGGCGGGAGGATGGGGTGAGGGCCAAAGTGCAGGAAATGGGGGAGATGCAGGTGAGGGCATCATTGATGACGGCAGAAGGGAAACCACCTGTCCTTACACCTCCTCTACTGCCATGATGAGGCTAAACGCAGGTTGGAGGAGCAACATCTCATATACCATCTAAGTAGTCTCCAGCCCCTTGGTATGAACATAGAATTCTCCAGCTTCTGGTAATTCCCTCCCCCTCCCTTCCTCTATCCCAGTTTCACTCTGCCCCCTCCCCCAGCTGCCTATTACCTCCCTCATGGTTCCGTCTCCTTCTACTACCCATTGTGTTTTCCCCTATTCCTTCTTCATCTTTCCTGCCTATCACCTCCCTGTCTCACCTCCCCCACCCCTTTATCTTTCCCCTTACTGGTTTTTCACCTGGAACCTACCAGCCTTCTGCTTCCCACCCTCCCCCCACCTTCTTTATAGGGCCTCTGCCCCTTCCCTCTATAGTTCAGATGAAGGGTTCCAGCCCAAAACGTCGACTCATCATTTCCACGGATGCTGCCCAACCTGCTGTGTTCCTCCAGCGTGTTGTGAGTGTTACTTTGACCCCAGCACCTGCAGAGTATTTTGGGTCGTGAAGAAAACAAAGAGTTTCTAACTGCAGGACAGCTGTATCTGGAGAAGGCGGGATAAATATGCTCTAATTAATAGAATTTCATGGTGGGTTGTCAGAGCTCCGCTCATGTGCGGCCATCTTGCCTGACGCCCACATGACTCCCCCCTTCATAGAAATTTTTGTGCCTGGTGATAGCAAATTCCATCCTTACAGTCCTGAACCCAGTAATTATTACTAAAATCTGTCCTGCCATGCAGCAGCCGTGC
This sequence comes from Mobula birostris, assembly GCF_030028105.1. Taxonomy (NCBI): domain Eukaryota; kingdom Metazoa; phylum Chordata; class Chondrichthyes; order Myliobatiformes; family Myliobatidae; genus Mobula; species Mobula birostris. The sequence goes on from NC_092374.1 coordinate 88,399,384, forward strand.
TGCCTAAGCAAACCTAAGCATGCCTAGACAAGATAGAAAACTTTCCAGCTTACATTGTAGGCAACATTTTAATTGACTTGAATTATGAATTATAATAATAAACATAAGTTTATTTAAAAATGGTGCCTGATAGGGAAATTTCATGGTGATTTTCATGATCAGTAGCCCAAAATTCATAAGATACGCCTAAAGGTATTCAGGAAGCAAAATCTTTGTTGTCCAGTGTTATCAGAGAAAGGATCTGTTGGCATCTGAGAATGTCCAAGGAGGTACATGAGAATGATCCTGGAATGAAAGGGTTAACATATGAGAAGTGTTTAGTTGCTCTGAGCCTGTATTTGTTGGAGTTTAGAAGACTCACGGGGGTGGGGGGGGGGGGGGTGTGTGGTGATCTTATTGAAGCCCATCGTATATTGAAAGACTCAGATAGAGCTGATGTGGAGAGGATGTTTCCTATAATGGACCAGAGGGTACAGCCTCTGAATAGAATGACATCCTTTTAGAACAGAGTTGAGAAGGCATTTTTTGGCCAGACAATGGTGAATCAGTGGAATTCAATTCCAAAGAAGACTGTGAAAGCAAAGTTTTTTGGTATATTTAAAGAGTAGGTTCTTGATTAGTGAGGGTGTCAAAGGTTATGGGGAGAAGCAAGAGAATGGATTTGAGCTATGGTGGAATGATGGACCATACTTGATGGGCCAAATGTCCTCATTCTGTTCCTATGTCTTATGATCTTACAGGTTGCTCGATTGTAGGGACTGGACCCCTTTACTAAAATGGACTGCAGTAGAGTTCACCTTGTCTGGGACTGTAATCTTATTCCTGTCAACCTCAGATGAACTTTCACCACCTAAAACTGACTTTTCAGTCACTCCCATTTTCATCCTCTGTCCTAAGCTCATTATTTCCTCTTTTATAATACTGTTGCAATGAAGTTCAAGATACAACATCTCTTCTTTTGTTGAGGTATGTTGGAGCCCTCAGAATGCCCTTCACCAATTTCAGATAGCAAGCGAATCCAGTTTGTGTCTCATGTTTCCTGGTGTTTCTGATTCATTCCTCTAACGACACTTTCTCATTATTCACCAGCCCTCACCAGTCTCATATGCTGGCACATTCATTTCTGACCAGATTCCCGCGGGGTCCTTTACATCTTTGTTCTCCATCCAGCACGCCCCCTCTCCTCCACCAAACCTACCCATGCTCTCTCTCAACATCTGTTTCTACTTCTAAAAATTAGGGATAATCAGTTAACGATCTGGAAAATGAAGAAGTTACATTAACCCCAAAAACTCGGATTGTTGAATGGCTTTTGCTAATGCCTTTTCTGTTTTAAGACTTGAAAGTTAATTTTCTTGGAGAGGCTTACAGGACGTTAACAGGCTTCTCGACCCAATTGGTTCATGCTGAACAAAATGTCTAAGCCAGTCCAATTTGCCGATATTTGACCCATATCCCTCAATAGTGGTAATGTCTGGGGCCAGAGGGCACAGCGTCAGAATAGAATGCTGTCCCTTTAAAACAGAGATGAGAAGGCATTTGTTTTGCCAGGGGGTGATGAATCTTTAGAATTCATTGCCACAGGTAGCTGAGGAGGCCAAGTCATTGGGTATATTTAAAGTGCTGGTTGATAGGTTCTTGATTAGTAAGATTGTCAGGAAGAGATGGAAGAGTGGTTTGAGGGGGGAAATAAATCAACGTTGACTGAATGTCAGAGAAGGCTTAATGAATAAATGGCTAATTCTGCACCTGTATCTTATTATATCTCAGAGAATGAGCAATCTGGGGGTACCTAACAAAATGGCACTCTCTCTGCAGTTGGGATAACCAAATCAAATCCAAGTCCTTGTTCCATTCATGCGCATTTGGTTGTTAAAGTTCCTGCAACTTTCCCAAGATCCTTTTAGCACGTGAGCTCTTGAGTTTCAAGCGGTCAGTTGGTCAGAATTTCAACCTGTTATTGGTTTGACAAACAAGACGAGGAAGGGAGAAAGAGTGGGGGAGATGAAAAGGGTAATGGATAAGGGAAGGAGCCAGCCTGATCACTGAGACTGATCCCATTGATTCACAATTCAAGTTTATTTACCATGTGTATATCAAAACATATAATGTAATGTGTCAATTATGTTAATGTCCAACACAGCCAATGATGTGCTGGGGGCAGCCCACCAATTCCTCACATATTCCAGAACCAACCATGCTCTGTAGTGTTAACCATTCATTAATAGTTATGGGTTAGGAAACTAGATATGCAACTCTTAATTAGGGGAGGAGGAGAAGATGGTGGTGCGACGCAGCACGCACAGCTGCTCCAAAATGATATCATATTTGTGAAGTAGGATGCCGTGCACAATCCTGATTTGATGGAGACGGACGTGAGAAGCACGGAGGAACGTCTAGAGAAACTTCTGAAATGCCTGCTTCGCTGCTGCTGCTACTGTGCGATCGAGAATCTCCAGAAGGGAAGGCTCCAAATCCTCGGTTTTGCCTATTGCCTGTTACCAGGGCCGGGGTCGAAGCACTCGGCAGAGATACTGCTCAGTGCTTGGTGTTGGAGGGCTGGTTTGAGGCTCGAAGTTTTTGGACGGACTCAAGAGTCGGCTGTGGTCGGGTGCTTCCAGGATGCTGCATCGGCAAGTTTGCGGTGCTGGAAGCTAATGGCAGGAAGAGAGTTTCTCTTCTCTTCCTTCTACCATCTGCGTGAGATGATGGGTCTTTCGAGAGACTTTGAGACTTTTTTTTACCATGCCCATGGTCTGTTCTTCATCAAATTATGGTATTGCTTTGCACTGTTGTAACTATATGTTATAATTATGTGGTTTTTGTCAGTTTTTTTAGTCTTGATTTGTCTTGTGTTTCTGTGATATCTTTCCGGAGGAACATTGTATCATTTCTTAATGCATGCATTACTAAATGACAATAAAAGAGGACTGCGTGTCCTCATAATCTATAATCTATCTATAATTACTTGAAACTTGCACTGTATTGTCTCTGCACAAACAACAATGTAATTTTGTTGACCATAGGCCAACAACTTAAAGCATGAATTCTACTGTTCCCTCTGTGCCAATACTTAGTCTGCGCTTTTTCAATTTATAACACTGAAATAGGGGGATCTCTGTTGGCCAGATGGTCGATCCTTCCTTCCCCCAGTCCCTGGTACAGAGGTTCTTCCTTGCGATAGCGGGTCTGTGAAGAGAATTATCACCACCTTGTATCTGAAAATCTTTGCTTTTATGTGCATTTCTTATCAGTTCAAATGTTGCCTTTCAGTGTTATTGGCTATGGGTTATCTGACTGACCTGTAACATCTTATTGGCTCTGGTCCAAGCCAGCATCCACTTCCACAAGTGATAACTGGTATTTTGTGTCTCTTTATTTTAAATTAGTTACCAAACCAGTAGCCAGTTTAAATCACTCAGGGCAGACACAGACCCTACAGTCACAAACCTGCAAGTTATATCTGTAACTCTCGCTTCGGCTAGTGGCTTCATATAGGGGGTGATAACCCCCGGCCCGGCCAGACTTAAGAAATCTCGTTTGGGTGGATGCTGCGCGGTGTCCCCTGTTACAAATCAGTACCCCGAAATAACAAACAGTACACAATATGTGATTAAGCAATTAAGCTTTATAATTCTTACTTTGATTATATGGTTAGTAAAGAAACGAAAAAAAAAAAGAGCCCAATCTTATTAAACAGTCTGTTGCGCAATGTTGGCGCTCACTGATAAGTCGATCATCCACCATCGACCTCCTCCGATCGTCGCTGCCCTTCGGACCCTTGCTCCAAGTCCACCCCTTCCGATGGTCTATCAAATCTCTTCATTCGCTTCTTTTCTCCTCATCTCTCCCTGGCAAAAGACCGCAAAAATCTCTTATCCAGCTCACAAGAAAGAACAACAGCATTCGAAACCCCATTATCTCTAGTCATAACCCAAACATTGCTGCTACAGAGAAACCTTTACATTAACAGTGAAAGCCTACAGCATGTTACATACCTAAGCAAAGAACACCTCACAAATAACTTCTTATTTGAAAATGATCCTGTCATGGTCCGGATCGTGATCCCTTTAAATTTACCTTGTTTATGTTACGTTCCGGACCGTTGAATCCCGGTTTTCCCATGTCCCTCGGCTTTGGTGATTAGAGGCAATTAATGCTTGGCTGAACCGGTAGTTTATAGGCTCTGGCTTTCAGCCGTTCGGCGGGGGAGTGTCTGCAAAGTCATCAAAGGTACGGTGTGCCGATGTCATCTGGCCAGAGCAAGCCTAGTCTCTGCCGAAGTGAGTGCCGGTAATTCACCCTTCCTCACCTGAGCAACCCTGTCCAGTTACCTCGCCGAAGCGAGCCTGCAAAGTTTCCTCATCAAGGTGGGTCCGTCAGTTAACCCGCCGGAGAGAATCAGGAGCTGCTGTCTACTGTTCCCGAGTCGAGTCGAGAGCTCGCCACTACCCGGAGGCTCCAAGTCTAGTGCTGGCTTCGGGGGCATTCAAGTACCAAGTCAAGTCCTGGCCCTGGCGGTCTGTGATTCCTGTCCTACCCCCCTGTCTGAATCCCTTCTCTGCCCCTCTCGCCTCTAGCCCTTGTCCGCTGCCCTCGCCTGTACTTCTGTCTAGTTCTATTGCCAGAGCTAGCTAGGTACTGTCTGGTGTTCTTTCGTGTTGGTCTTGTCTTGTCTTGGTCTCCGTGGGGTAAGTCAGGCCGTCTTGCCGTTGCTCCGCGGTGGGTCATGTCTTGTCTTGTCCTTGCCTCCGTGGAGTAAGTCAGGCCGTCTTGCTGTTGCCCCACGGGAAGTCATGAGTCCTGGCCCTATGTCCTGTACCCAAGGAGGGATCCCAACTCTGTATTCTGTGTATCTGTCCATGGTTCCAAGTACCTGCTCTCCCAAGACCGAGGCTCTGTTTTTCCATGTTCCTCCTCTCCCCAGCCTATGTCATGTCCATGCCTGGTTCTGGGGTCCGAGCCCAGGGCAAGACCCAGGTACTGGGTCCTTGCCCAGTCCCTGGCTCGGAGTCCATACCCTAGCCTCTTCATGTCTGCTGTAGTTCTGGGGATCCGATTCCGAGTCCTAGCCCAGACCCTTAGTCTCAGCCTAGTCGTAGTCCTGAGTCCTTGTCCAGTTTGCTATTCCTGTTCCTGTCTTGCTCTCCTGGTATCGAACAATAAACTAAATTTAATTAACTTCACAAGATGTATCTTGCATTTGGGTCTACCCTTGCTCCCAATGCCCCCCGCCAGTATGACAGATCCCTGGTCCTGCAATTACCTGCAGTGTAATTTTGTCTACTTTAAAACATTAATCAAGCCAAGCAAGTTCAGTTCGCAAAATGGAAGACTGCTTCCATTGTCCTTGACCCTTTCCAGTTCGATGTTTTCTTTCTTATTTTAATTCCTCGATGTCAACATCTCCCCCCTTTTGATCCACAGGTTAATCTCGGTGGTCACAGGATGTCTGAGTGAATACAGTACACAAGGAACACCAGCATTCATGACTACGTCAAATAATACTGGTAAAGATACTAGCAAAATATTGTTGGCTGTAAACATGGATTAAAAACAATATCAAAACACTGTCATATTCAAAAATATTATTAGTATAAAAGCATGTACCCAATTTTATGCAAATTCTTAAGTTATTTAAGTTGGCATCAAAAACACTTACGAAAATACATTGGATAACTATTAAAACGAAGAGAAGAACAATAATAACATGCACATCAAAGGATGTACATTAAGTGGGAGAACCCAATGCCTAATGGATGATAGGAAAGTGAATTCATTGAGTTATTGAATGAGTGTTTTTTCACCCAGTGTGTTAATGCACCAACAAGAGGGGATTCTGTCTAGGTTTGATATTCTGTAACAATCACGATAGCACATTGAGTACAGAAGTTGTTGAGCCTTTAGCAACAAATGATCATAATATTGTTAGTCTTGAAGTTTTTTTGGGAGAGTTTATCAGTAAAAACCAAAGCCATTAAATTAAATTTCAGAAAGGCAATGTTTGTGCAGATGCGGCAAAGACTTCGGAAGGTAAACTGGAAGGAACTGATTGATGCTGAGTCAGTTGAGGAACAATGGGGTTGATTTAATGTGGTAATACACACCGTGCAGGAAATGTTCAAACCCAAGGTCGGGAGAAGCAATAAAAATAATAATCAACTGCATGGATGAATAAAGGTATGCATAAAAATTATTAAAGACAACAATATAAGGAATACAGAAAAATATAGTAATGGTGTTAACCGTAGGGCATATGAAAATATGAGAGCTATAATCAAGAGGAGAATTTGGATTGCCAAATGTCAGGTTTGGAGGAGCTTAGGCGGAGACAATGGCGCCTAACGGTGACTCCTTTACTTGCATCTTCGGAAACAGCTCTATTTCCAGCTTTAATTTTTCCCTTTCAGGGTTCTTTTGAAGACCCTGACCTGGAGTTACATGCTGACTTCAGTTCTTTATAGGAATGGGACCCACTCTTGGGATTTCACGACTGGCCGTTGTTTAGCACACCAAGGGTGCAGCCTAAGAGCTCAGCTCATCTCGTGGCTCTGAAGAAGGGTGGATCGAAGGTCGGGGTCTTGGCAGATCAGTGTGTCGTGGGAGTTGGAAGATCTATGGTTGAGTGCCCAGAGATCTGAGATCTTTGGGCACAGAGCTTAGAAAAAGCAAAGCAATAGACTTTTAACATCGTAAACCAGTGAGTTGTTTGTTATGTCTCCCTTCTCGCTGTGGAATGGAGACATCTCTTTCTCCCTTATTAGGGAGAGAGAGCACCTGTGGTATGTTGAAATACTGGTTGAATGAGTAGACTTTGGGGTATTGCAAGTCTGTGTCTTTGCTGTTGCTTTGCTGTATGCTTGAGTTCTCGGTTGCAGGTACCAATGCTTTTGTTTTGCTGGTGGGAGGAGGGGGGATCGTTAGGCACCATTGTCTCCCCCTGTGCTCCTCCAAACCTGCCTTTTGGCAATTTGAGTTTCCCTCTTGATTATAGCTTTCTTATTTTCATATGCCTTACAGTTAACATCATTACTATATTTTTCTATATTCCTTACACACGGGAGGGAGGGGAGCTGGGGAGGGACTCTGGGGTTCTAACATTTAGCTGTCATTCATTCTTTGCGGGCATTCCTCTGTTTTCGTGGATGGCTGTGACGAAAAAGCATTTCAGGATGTATATTGTATACATTTCTCTGACATTAAATGTACCTTTGAAACCTCTGAGGTTGAGAAGGACATTGCTGATGATGCTAAGATTGACCCCAAGAGATTTTTTTCAATACTTTAGTGGTAAAAGTCAAGGAGGAAGTTAAGTGTATTAAGAATAATAGTGGGGTGTTAAGTTATGCAGAGAATGACATAACGGATACTCTTAATTCATATTTTACTAAAGATGTTAGCAATATGCCAGTAAGTGCAGAGAAAAATAAGGTTGTTTTAAGTGACAGAGATCTTAGAACACAAGGTCCTGCTTCAGCTGAAAAGGCTGCAAGTTAATAAACCTCCAGGGCCAGACAACATGTATACAAAAGTACTTAAAGGGGTCTGTAATTATATAAACAAGCCCCTAACATGTATTTTTCAAAAGTCATTGAAGACTGGTGATATCCCCAAGGACTGGAATTGGGTTAACATTGTCTCAGTATATAAGAGGGGTGACTGCATTTAACTATGGTAACTTTAGATCAGTAAGCTTAATATGTATCATAAGTAATATAATGGAACAATAATAAAGAATGAGTTAGGAAAGCAGTTGATAAGAACAGACATGTTAGCAGAAAGCCAACATGGGTTCAGAAAGTGAAATTCTGTTTTAGAAATATTCTGTAATTCTATGAAGAGACAACTAAAATTTATGATAACAATAGAGTGGTTAATATCGATTACTTGGACTTTCAGAAGGCTTTTGACAAAGTACACCACACGAGGGTAATAATCAAATTATAGGAGGATTTCAGGGTAAGGTGTGCGAAAGGGTGCAGAATTGGCTCAAAAACAAAACAGTTATGATGAGAGGATCATTTTCACACCAGAAGATGTTAAGAGTGGGGTTCTGTAGGGACCAGTTTTGGGGCCGCTGCTGTTTTTAATTTACATTAATAATTTGGATAAGCACATAACAAATAAACTAGTAAAGTCTGCTGATGACAAAAAATTAGGGGGACAGGCTAATAACATTCAGGCAGGTGAATCAATACAGTTAGATCTAAACAAAGTCCAGCTGTGGGCAGATAAATAGCAGATGAAATTTAATGTAAGTAAGTATTACAACATAGGAAGTAGAAATATTAGGTATAAATACACAATGGGGGTTTTGAGTTAGAAAGTGCACTGTATGAGGAGGATTTAGGCATCCAGGAAGACTCATCACTATCAACATCTAGACAATGCACAGAAGCGAGAAGGAAGGCTGATAGAATGTTGGGCTATATAATGCACTCAGTGGAGTTCAAGTCTAGAGACATTCTCCTTAAGCTGTATAATACACTTGTGAGGCTACACCTTGAGTATTCTACACAATTTTGGTCTTTATTTTGCGTGAAGAATATGAAGGCACTGGAGAGAGTTCAAAGAAGGGCAGTGAGAGTCATCCCAGGTCCACAGGGTATAAGCTATGAAGAAAGATTTGAAGAATTAAATCTTTTTAGCCTAAGCACTTGTAGAACGAGAGGAGACATGATAGGAGCATTCAAACTCAGGAAGGATGTAAGTAAGGTGGATGCCAACTGCTACTTCAAAATTAATCCATCATCAAGGACACAGGGCATAGGTAGAGACTGGTTAAAGGGAGATTTCAGACTAACATCAGGAAGAATTTCTTTACACAGCGAGTTGTGGACACTTGAAACATAATACCTAGTTGTGTAGTTGAGAGCAGTACTGTAGAGATTTTCAGTCTAAGCTCGATAATTCTTTCAACACCATGTGAATAGGAATTTGGCAGGCTTTTTTGGACCTAATGGACTGTTCTTGTCAAAAATGTTCATTAATGTTTAAACCCCAGTTCCAAACTTTACTCCAAAAAGAATGGATTCTGCAGAACATCATTAACTAAATCCACATGATCTTTAATTGCCTTGGAAACTTCATTACATTATTTAATAATAGCTTCATTCTAGTAAGTAAGTCAATCCCGCTGTGCTGTAAAATGAAATGCATGATAAATGTAGAGAAAAAATGAATTACAGTAAGTATATATATATGTCTATTAAATAGTTAAATTAAAATAAGCAGTGTGAAAAACAGAAATAAAAAGTAGTGAGTTTTTTATACAATATCCATTCAGAAATCAGATGGCAGAGGTGAAGAAGCTGTTCCTGAACTGCTGAGTGTGTGCCTTCAAGCTTCCTGATGATAAGAATGAGAAGAGGGCATGCCTGGGTGGGGGGAGGGGTTGATGTTGTCCTTAATGATGGACCTTGCCTTCCTAAGGCAACGCAACTTGAAGAAGCCTTGGATGCTACGAAGGCTAGTATCCTTGATGGAGCTGACTAATTTTACAAGTTTCTGCAACTTACTTTGATCTTGTGCAGTAGCCCCCCGCCATACCAGATGGTGATACAGCCAGTCAGAATGCTCTCCACGGCACATTTGTAGAAACTTTTGAGTGTTTTAGTTTACAAACCATATCTCCTCAAACCCCTAACAAAATATAGTCTTGCCTTCTTTATAGTTGTATCAATATATTGGTCCAGGTAGATCCTCAGAATCTGACACCCAGCAACTTAAAATTGCTCACTCTCTCCACTTCTGAACCCTCTATAAGGATTGGCTTGTGTTCCTTCATCTTACCCTTCCTGAAGTCCGCAGTCAGCTCTTTGGTCTTGCTGATGTTGTGTGAAAGGTTGTTGCTGTGACACCACTCAAATAGCTGGCATATCTCACTGCTATAGGTGGAAGAACAGTTGAACTGGTGGTTTTACCAAAGGTTATGGTAATATTTGCCCAGTCAAAACTAAGTCCTGCAAAACATTAAAAACTGAAAATTACTTAAGAATCCCTTCTTGTAATGTGTGCTTGAAGTATCAATGTAATTAGTATCCTTCACCAAGCAGATTTCAGCAATGTACTGTCATTGACAGGTAAAATGAATAGAGAATAATCATAAGGAACAAACCTACAACCTGTTAACCGATTCTTAATGAAATTCACTAGACAAACCCAATAATCTCCTTCTTGATGACAAGAAGCCAAATTTACTCCCTTTGTAGTTCCAGACCTCATCACACAACAAAGGACTAGCAGAATTTGGCACTGCAATGGTTGTGGTATCAGTTATTGTCAATTCCACATTGGAGTAAGGTATATATGGAAGATTGTGGAGCTCTAGAGACACTGAGATTCATCTCAAACAACAGGAATTCTGCAGATGCTGGAAATTCAAGCAACACACATCAAAGTTGCTGGTGAACACAGCAGGCCAAGCAGCATCTGTAGGAAGAGGTGCAGTCGACGTTTCAGGCTGAGACCCTTCGTCAGGACTAACTGAAGGAAGAGTTAGTCCTGACGAAGGGTCTTGGCCTGAAACGTCAACTGCACCTCTTCCTACAGATGCTGCTTGGCCTGCTGCGTTCACCAGCAACTTTGATGTGTGTTGCTGAGATTCATCTGCCTGGGGCACATACTAGCCCATGATCTTGTTTTTGATTTGTGTCAACGTGCCACTACATTCATAATAAAGTTGTACTCAAATTATAAACCTCTTTTTTCCTAAAGCAGGACCCCCCAAAAAAACATGACTTCCCACTGTTATCCTAGCACTCCCATCTTTTTCCCATATTTGGCCACAAGATTCCACAAAACATCAATCTCATTTCCTTTACGCAATCTCATCTCAGTTCATCACAAGTTCATTCGTAGTACATGTAATCTTCCACCACTGAGGCCACTCATCAATAGTATTCCAACACCAATCATTTCCGAACACTAGTGTATCTTTTAATTACTTCAATGTGTTTACTTCATTGATAGATTATCTCCTTTGCCTCATTCACAACACATATCTGGTCTGCAGTCAAGTGACAGATCAGTGGCAACTTGATAACAACATAGTCCCAAAAATATTGATCTGCATCACTGCGTTGCATTGTGAGGTTTTCCTTCATTACCACATTTACTGCTAGCTAAGAATGTTTGTCCTCCAACAGCCAGATCTGAAATCACATTCCCAGTTGTGACATTGTGACTTTTCAAAGGATATTGTTTCCATCCCTCGGTATAACTCATTGTTGTGGTTACTATACAATATGGATATTGTCAGATAAACTGATTATTCTCAAGCAATGAAAATTTTGCATAAGAACAGATAACACAATTTGTAAGTTTTGTCACATTAATGAACGTTTTCACTCTACTTTCCCACTGTACAATGTTTTCCTGTCTACAGTTAATAATATTATCCTTTGGAAAATATTTGGCTGTAGGCACTCCAATAAATTTATCTTGAGTGAACTTCAGCCCCACTGATATTTGCACAAGTGTGATCCCATACATCTATAATCTTACCATGACCATCATTATCTAAGGGTTGCTCAATAATTGGATCTAAAAAGTGACTATTATTCCCTCTGTGATACTTGATGTGAGCTTCCACCTTTATGACTGTGTTCTTTTTTTCCTTCACATATATCCCACAGTTGGCTTTCCTCTCAGCATCCTGTACATGTGAGGAACCATCGAAAAAAGAAGTTCTTCCTTCCTTTGTTTGTGTCTTCCTTCTCTGGTTTTGCTTTCTGATCTCCTTCTACCTCCCCTTCTTATTATTTTGATACAAATGGTCCCTTGGGGTCATTTGGTATCATATCCTGATGCCCATGCTGTTCTCCAGTCCAATGAAGATTATTTATAAGGAAGGGAGAAATTTTAATACCCTTTTTAGCTACAACTGAATTCTTCAGTGCCAAGGCTGACTGATCAAGACATTTTAATTCGAACATCCAGCAGTAGCTAGATAAATATGTGTTTTAAGATAGTAAGTGAATTAATGCTGAAATACTGTTTTGACCAGTCCAATATTTAAATCGAATTTTCATTTGCAATTTATATGACAAAATACTGATTACATTAAAACAATTTACCATGGAATGGCAATTCAAAATCCATATGTCAAAGGTTTCGGGCAACATCTTTTATCTTCTGTAAAAGGAAGCAGTCTTGTTAGTAAAACAACTTTAGGATTAGTCTCCAAATACTCTAATCTTCCCAAAATCATTAATTTCAAATTCTCAATTTAACAGTTCACCAATGAGCAATTCCCCTAAATGTCCATTTCCCTCTGAAATGGGGACATCTCATATCCAGAACAGAGGTGCACAAATTTCCATCTCAACATAGATTACACATGGCCAGTATGGAATCTTGGTTTCTCTGAAAACAATTCCATGGAAAATAAATGGAAAAAACCCCAAAACACAGACAAGACAAAATACAAAATCCATACTTGTACTGTTGTTCATTCAAATCCTCTACAAGTAACTGCAAAAATTAGAATAAACTTTTAATTTCCACCCTTGAAACATACTCCAAAGGACAAATGAAAAAAAACAATTCAGTTAGGTGGGGGCCCCCAACACATTAACAAATTCATGAACCTTTTAAAGGCACAGGCTCTTAAGACAAGATTGAAATTGCTCCAAAGTAGGAAATTAATTGCATTAATCACCTTTTGGTCTGAAACTTCCTCCCAATATCGATTGAGCAAACACAGAACAGTCTTTGCATTCTCTCTCACACAGACATGCTCACACACCCTCAAATAAACTCACATGTGGCTATACTTCACAGAATTAAAGCATACAAACCATTCACACTTTAAACCATTTTAGAAAAATTCTTATTCCTAAGGGTTAAATTGTTATCAAAACATCCAGTTACAATCTGATAAAACTGAGGAAATCCATTACTTCAGAATAAAGAAATCCTTGAATTTATTAATCATGTACAAGTAAATAACATTCAGCAAGTGTAAAGCATGAAATCACCCAAAATTCCAACATATCCCATGACCCTCTGTAATTCCAATCTCTAACTGTGTTAGGATGTAGATTACATGACCCCTGCCCTGGTGCCTGTTCCTCCGTCAGGGCAGAGTGTAACACTGAAGTTAGACACGGAAGGCTAACTTTACAATGATGTTGGAGAGAGATAAGAGCAGACAATTTGGGAAAATATTTAATTGGGGTAGGAGAAAGTTTGATGCTTTTAAGCAGGAACTTGGGAACATAAATTGGGACCAGATGTTCTCAGGGAAATGCACAGCATAAATGTGCCAAATATTTAGGGAACATTTGCATGGCATTCTGCATAGGTATGTTCTATTGAGGCAGGGAAAGGATGGTAGGGTAAAAGAACCATGATGTACAAAGGATGTAGAAAATCTAGTTAAGAAAAAAAAGAAAAGCTTATGAAAGTTTCAAGAAACTAGGTACTATTAGAGCTCTAGAAAATTACATGGGTGCCAGGAAGGAGTTCAGGAATGAAATTAGCAGAACTAGAAGGACTGTGAGATGGCCTTGGCGAGGATTAAGGAAAACCCCAAGGCATTCTAGAAGTATGTGAAGAACAAGAGGATGAACCGTGTGAGAATAGGGCCAATCAGGACTGATGGTGGAAACATGTGCATGGAGTTGGAGGATGTAGCAGAGGTACTTAATGAATACTTTGCTTCAGTATTCACCAGTAAATTCTCAACATGACTTACAGTGGACCGAAATGCTTGGATGTGTAGACATTAAGAAAGAGGATGTGCTGGAGCTTTTGAAAGGTATTAAGTTAGATAAGTCACTGGGACCAAATGAGATATACCCCGGGCTACTATGGGAATTGAGGGAGCAGATTGCTTATCCTCTCGTGATGATCTTTGCATCATCAATAGGGATGGGAGAAGTACCAGAGGATTAGAAGGTTGCAGGCATTGTTCCTTGTTCAAGAAAGGGAGTAGAGATAACCCAGGAAATTACAGACCAGTGACTATTACTTCAGTGATGGGTAAGTTATTGAAGAAGATCCTGAGAGGCAGGATGAGCATTTGCAGAGACATAATCTGATTGGGGATAGTCAGCATGGGTTTGTCAAGGGCAGATCATGCCTTACAAGCCTGATTGAATTCTTTGAGGGTGTAACAAAACACAATTGATGAAGGTAGAGCAGTGGATGTAGCATATATGATTTTAGTAAGGCATTTGATAAGGCTCCCTATGCGAGGCTCATTCAGAAAGTAATGAGGCATGAGATCCAAAGAGACCTTGCTTTGTGGATCCAGAAGGCAAAGGGTGGTTGTAGGTGGTTCATGTTCTGCATGGAGGATGGTGACCAGTGGTGTTCTGCAGGGATCTGTTCTGGGACACCTCCTCTTTGTGACTTTTATAAATGACCTGGATGAGGAAGTAGAAGGGTAAGTAAGTACACAAAAGTTGGGGGTGTTGTGGATAGTCTGCGGGTTGTCAGAATTTACAGTGCAACATTGATAGGATTCAGAAGTGGGCTGAGAAGTGACAGATGGAGTTCAACCCAGGTAAGAGTGAAGTGGTTCATTTTGGTAGGTCAAATTTGAAGACAGAATGTAATATTAATGGTAAGACTCTTGGCAGTGTGGAGGATCAGCGAGATCTTGGGGTCCGTGTCCATAGGACACTCAAAGCTGCTGTGCAGGTTGACAGTGTTGTTAAGAAGGCTTATGGTGTGTTGGCCTTCATCCACTGTGGGATTGAATTCAAGAACCATGAAGTAATCTTACAACTAAGTACACCCAACTTGGAGTACTGTGTTCAGTTCTGGTCACGTCACTACAGGAAGGATATGGAAGGATACTATAGAGGGTGTGCAGAAGAGATTTACAAGGATGTTGCCTGGATTGGGGAGCATGTCTTATGAGAACAGGTTGCATGAACTTGGCCTTTTCTCCTTGGCGTGATGGAGGATGAGAGGTGACTTGATAGAAGTGTGTAAGATGATCAGAGGCATTGATTGTGTGGATAGCTCAAATGGCTAACACGAAGGGGCACAGTTTTAAGGCGCTTGGAAGTAGGTACAGGGGGATGTCAGGGGTAAGTTTTTCACACAGCGAGTGGTGAGTGCATGGAATGCACTGCCAGTGACAGTGGTAGAGGTGGATACAATAGGGTCTTTTAAGAGACTCTTAGATTGGTACATGGAGCTTAGAAAAATACAGGTCTATGCAGTAGGGTAATTCTAGGCAGTTTCTACAGTAGGTTACGCTTTGGCACAACATTGACAGGCCAAAGAGGCCTGTTATGTGCTGTAGATTTCTATGTTCTATGTGTGTCATCTAAACTATGAATTATCTGGTACTGCCAAATACACTAGAAAAGTTCCCGGGGAACATCTCTCAGCCCACACTTTGTTGTATTCACGGCTACAGTAATTAATTGGGCCATATCAAAAGGGATGGGATCATGTCATCCTGATCCCGCTGGCCGTGGTGTAACCTGAACTCCCTTCATCACCATGGACATCATTGGGGCAGGCTGCCCACTTCCTCAAAATCATTCTCACTATTATAGTGTATCCCCTCATGTGCTAAATTATATTAATCTACATCACAATCATCATCAGCCCTCGCACCAAATGCACTTATCACTCCTACCTGAGCACAGAGTTGACTTTGCAACTTTTTGATTTGTTTTAAAATTGTTTCTTCAGCAGTTTGAATGGGGCACGACTGCACAAGCGCGTGGAAGTCGGCCAGTGAGGACAGCAGAAAGAGTTTAAAAAGAAGCCAGTTTTACAGAGCGGGCATCAGAGGAACGGGTGACAGAGTACAGGGAGACAGAGAAGGAAGACCTTGGCTCAATGGGACTTCAGCGATAAAGGGTCGAAGCGAGGTAGGTTATCTGTTTAGAATACAGACAGAAAGAATATGTGTGAGGCCAGTTTTCTGTGCTCGGTGTCAGGAGTGGAAGGCCCTGGAGACTCCCAGCCTCCTGAGTGGCCACATCTGCACCAGATGAATTGAGCTGCAGCTCCTTACGGACCGCTTTAGAAAACTGAAGATGCAGCTTGTTGACCTTCATCTGGTCAGGGAGAGCGAGGAGGTGATAGAGAGGAGCTATAGGCAGGTAGTCACACCAGGGCCTCAGGAGACAGATAAGTGGGTAGCAGTCAGAAGAGGGAAGGGCAAGAAGCAGGTGCTAGAGAGAACCCCAGTGGCTGTTCCTCTTAACAATAAGTACTCCTGTTTGAGTACTGTTGGGGGAGACAGGCTACCTGGAGGAAGCAACAGTGGCCGCGCCTCTGGCACAGAGTCTGGCCCTGTGGCTCGAAAGGGTAGGAAAAGGAAGAGGATGGCAGCAGTGATAGGGGACTCTATAGTTAGGGGGTCAGACAGGTGATTCTGTGGATGCAGGACAGAAACGTGGATGATAGTTTGCCTCACAGGTGCCAGGGTCTGGGATGTTTCTGACTGCATCCACGATATCTTGAAGTGGGAAAGAGAACATCCAGCGGTTGTGGTACATATTGGTACCAACGACATAGGTAGGAAAAGGGAGGAGGTCCTGAAAGCAGACTACAGGGAGTTAGGAAGGAAGTTGAGAAGCACAACCTCAAGGGTAGTAATCTCAGGATTACTGCCTGTGCCATGTGACAGTGAGTATAGGAATAGAGTGAGGTGGAGGATAAATGTGTGGCTGAGGGATTGTAGCGGGGGCAGGGATTCAGATTTCTGGATCATTGGGACCTCTTCTGGGGCAGGTGTGACATGTACAAAAAGGATGGGTTGCACTTGAATCTGAGGAGGACCAATATCCTGGCGGGGAGGTTTGCTAAGGCTATTGGGGAGAGTTTAAACTAGAATCGCTGGGGGGTGGGATCCGAACTGAAGTGATTGAGGAAAGGGAGGTTGGCTCATAAATAGAGCAAGCTTGGAGACAGTGTGAAAAGGAGGATAGGCAGGTGATAGAGAAGGGACGCACTCAGACCAATGGTTTGAGACGTGTCTATTTTAACGCGAGGAGTATTACGAGCAAAGCAGATGAGCTTAGAGTGCGGATTAGCACTTGGAGCTATGATGTTATGGTCATTACAAAGACTTGGATGGTGCAGGGGCAGGAATGGCTACTTCAAGTGCTAAGCTTTAGATGTTTCAGAAAGGACAGGAAGGGAGGCAAAAGAGGTGGGGCGTGGCACTGTTGAGATAGTGTCACGACTGCAGAAAGGAAGGAGGTCATGAAGGGGTTGTCTACTGAGTCTCTGTGGGTGGAAGTTAGGAATAGGAAGGGGTCAATACTCCACTCGGTGTTTTTTATAGACCACCCAATAGTAACAGGGACATGGAGGAGCAGATATGGGTTGTTGTGGGGGGAGATTTTAATTTCCCAAATATTGATTGACATCTCCCTAGAGTAAGGGATTTAGATGGGGTGGAGTTTGTTTAGGGGTGTTCAGGAAGGTTTCTTGACACAATATATAGATAACCCTACAAGAGGAGAGGCTGTACTTGATCTGGTATTGGAAAATGAACCTGGTCAGGTGTCAGGTCTCTCAGTGAGAGAGCATTTTGGAGATAGTGATCACAATTTTATTTCTTTTACCATAGCATTGGAGAAGGATAGGAACAGACAAGTTAGGGAAATGTTTAATTGGAGTAAGGGGAAATATGAGGATATCAGGCAAGAACTTGGAAGCATAAATTGGAAACAGACGTTCTCAGGGAAATGTACGGAAGAAATGTGGCAAATGTTCAGGGGATATTTGCGTGGGGTTCTACATAGATATGTTCCAGTGAGACAGAGAAAGGATGGTAGGGTACAAGAACCGTGGAGTACAAAGGCAGTTGTAAATCTAGCCCAGAAGAAAAGAAGAGCTTATGAAAGGTTCAAAAAACTAGGTAATGTTAGAGATCTAGAAGATCATAAGGCAAGCAAGAAGGAGCTTAAGAATGAAACTAGGAGAGCCAGAGGGGCAGTGAGAAGAACTTGACTGACAGGATTAAGGAAAACCCCAAGGCATTCTACAAATATGTGAAGAGCAAGAAGATAAGACATGAGAGAATAGGACCGATCAAGTGTGACAGTGGAAAAGTGTGTATGGAACCGGAAGAGATGGCAGAGGTACTTAGTGAATACTTTGCTTCGGTATTCAGTACGGAAAAGGATTTTGGCGATTGTAGGCATGACTTGCAGTGGACTGAAAAGCTTGAACATATAGATATTAGGAAAGAGAATGTGCTGGAGGCTTTGGAAAGCATCAAGTTGGATAAGTCACCGGGACCGGACGGGATGTACCCCAGGCTACTGTGGGAAGTGAGGGAGGAGATTGTTGAGCCTCTGGTGATGATCTTTACATCATCAATGAGGACAGGAGTTGTTCCAGAGGATTGGAGGGTTGCAGATGTTGTTCCCTTATTCAAGAAAGGGAGTATGGATAGCCCAGGAAATTATAGACCAGTGAGTCTTACTTCAGTGGTTGGTAATTTGATAGAGAAAATCCTGAGAGGCTGGATTTATGAACATTTGGAGAGGCAAAATATGATTAGGAATAGTCAGCATGGCTTTGTCAAAGGCAGGTCATGCCTTACGAGCCTGATTGAATTTTTTGAGGATGTGACTAAACACATTGATGAAGGTAGAGCTGTAGATGTAGTGTATATAGATTTTAGCAAGGTATTTGATAAGGTACCCCATGCAAGGCTTATTGAGACCCTGGTCAGACTCCACTTGGGGTACCGTGCTCAGTTCTTGTTGCCTCGCTACAGGAAGGACGTGGAAGCTATAGAAAGGAAGCAGGAGAGATTTACAAGGATGTTGCCTGGATTGGGAAGTATGCCTTATGAGAATAGGTTGAGTGAACTCGGGCTTTTCTCCCTGGAGCAACGGAGGATGAGAAGTGATCTGATAGAGGTGTACTAGGTAATGAGAGTCATTGATCGAGTGGATAGTCAGAGGCTTTTTCTCAGGGCTGAAATGGCAAGCATGAGAGGGCATAGTTTTAAGGTGCTTGGAAGTAGGTACAGAGGAGATGTCAAGGGTAAGTTTTTTACGCCAAGAGTGGTGAGTCCGTGGAGTGGGCTGCCGGCGGCAGTTGTGGAGGCGGAAATGATAGGGTCTTTTAACAGGCTCCTGGATGGAAACATGGAGCATAGAAAAATAGAGGGCTATGGGTAAGCCTAGGTGCTTCTAAGGTAAGGACATGTTCGGCACAGCTTTGTGGGCCGAAAGGCCTGATTTATGCTGTAGGTCAGCGCTGCCTTTCTTCTTAGCTGCTGTTTCCTGCAAAATATTTATAGCAGCCTGTAAATCCTGAAACAGACTTTTCCATTTCTCTGCTCCTGTACTTGCCTTTTAACATTCCTCTTCCTGTTTCTCCTTTTCTCTCGTTTGGCATTCGCAGTGAGCCTGAAACAGACTCATGTGTATCATATCCGCCTGGCCCTTCTCCCTCAGGATTTCATTTCCTTTCCTTCTTCACTTCAGCTCTTATCTACACTTACACAATTCCCCTGCCAGTTTTAGTTTTTTCTCTCTCCATCTCAATTATAATAGCAATTATGATAGCTTTTTAAAATCTCTTGTAATTTATTCTATTTCCTCTCACTAACTGTTTTTCACAATGCATTCCCCAGGGTCCATAATCTTCCACTCTCAAACTTACCTATCCACTCCTCATAATTGGGCCATTTTCTTAATATATAACTAGGAAAGTAATTTCTCTGCTACTCCAAACCCCCTGGGTTCTTCTTGTACTTTTCCCATTTTAATATCCCAACCTAGTGGGTGGTTCAACTCAAAACTAGGGTCCCAGACCCTTATACTTTTTATTCAAACCTACCCAGGGATGCCAAAATATGTTGACCATTTATCAAAGGAAGTAGTTTCAGAAATTAACTCCTAATTAATCGAAGCAGGCACTTTAACAACAATATTGACCCTGGGCCAACAACTTAAAATGTGAATTCTACTGTTCCCTCTGTACCAATACTCAAATCAGACCACATTTCGCTTTTCAAAATATTGGATCTCAATTAGCCAGATGATCAATCCTTTCTTCCCCCAGCCCCTGATGTGGAGGCTCTTCCTTGCAATGGTGAGTCTCTGAAGAGAGGTATCACTACCTTGTACCTGAAAACCTCTGCTTTATGTGCACTCCTTGCTAGTTCAAATGTTGCCTTTCAGTATTATTGGCTGTGCGTCATCGGATTAACATTTAACATTTTATTGGCTCTGGTCCAAACCTGCATACATTTATTGGCCCCCTTCTGAAAGTGACAACAGGTAATTTGTGACTCCTTATCTTAAATCAGTTACCAAACCAGTAGCCAGTTTGAATCACTCAGGGAAGTCACCAACCCCACAGAGAGAAGCCTGCATATTATATCTGAACAAAGAACACTTCTCAAATAACTTTTTATTTGGAAATGATCCCTGGTCCTGCAAATTACCTGGAGCACCATTTGGTCTACTTTAAAGCATTAATCATGCCAAACAACTTCAGTTCACAAAATGGAGGACGCAGATCTGCTTCACAAAATGGCAGCCTCCATTTTTTCGACCTCATGGCAAGAACAAAAACAATAAGTTTGTCTGCTTCCACCATTCTTGAACCATTCAGTTTGGCATTTTCATTCTTATTTTAACTCCTCCATGGAAAACAGTAGAACAACCCACAACACAACAAATGCTGAAACAGCAACAGCAAAATCAAGGCCCATTCTTCACTCTCACCCACACATATACAGTCCTTTAGCCCCAGGACAAGCTTCTGCATTCAGTCTCTACCAGACATGGATTTGGACAAGCGGATTTGACCTCCCCAGCAGACCCAGAGATTTATAGCATCAGCTCTGGGCTATGGGCTTGGACTTCCAAAACTTCCAATTCGACCCTCAGGCCTCAGTCCTCAGTATTGACCCCAGGCCATATCAATTGCCAAACATCAGGCCTCAGACTCCAATCTCAATGATTCACAAACCCAAAGTGTCATCAGAAATTATTCCTCCTGCCTTTGCATCCACAAGTTTGTTATTGTCTTTGACAGAAATTTGCAGATTAAAGACAACAATCATGGAAAGTACGGAACAAATCAGACAGATGTTGTCCTGCCACACTTTTTACTGCTGCTTCCTCTTTCAACTGTGGATGCCTGGGGCAACTTCATCCTTTCTGCCCTCTTAGTTTGATGAAGTGTTAAGGAAAGAGAAAAAAAGATCATCCTTGTCCTTTCTGTGACTCCAAACCCACCAGTCCAGCTGAGCTTTGACTGACTTATCTCCTCAGGAGCAGTTAGGGGCAGACATTAAACGTTGGCTTTGTTGGTTGAGAGGGCTAATAAATCAGCTGTGTTTGAATTGCAAAGCTGACTTGATGGGCCAAATGGCCAAAATCTGCTCCTATGTCTTTAAGTCTTATGGCGATATTCTCTCTGTCTCCCTCTTTCTATCCTGTTTCTTTCATCCTTTACCACACTCAGCTTCTACCTTGAACAGCGCTCTTGTGCGATCGGGTCCACTCTCGAACTCACAGTCATTATGATCTTGTACTTTATTGTGCTGCATTTCCTCTGCAGCTTTTCAACTTCATTCTACGTTATTGTTTTACCTCATTCTTGCTCAATGCACTGCATAATACTTTGATCTGTCTGAACAGTATGCAAGACAGGATGTTCTCCGCGTCTTGTAAACCAATACAACTATCCTACTTACTTTTTTAAATGAACCCCTCAACTCATTTAGGGAGAAATCCATTGAAGGTTTGAGGTGGTGAGGAAGAGGAAGATGTAGCGGAAGGATTCAGATCGATCACTCAAGGAGCATGAAAATTATGAAGGTTGAGCGGCCTGTTTCTGCCTGAGGTATTTGATCGAGTCAATCTCTCCAGTAGCTCTTGTCACTTGAGAAGCTGCTCCACCACCAGCAGGTGGATGGCTCGACTGTCAATTCTGATGGTCACTTTCCATTGATATTTGAGGTTGGATTTTAGTCAAATTTTATTTATTTAATTATTGAGATACAGCACAAAATATCCTCTTCGAGCTACGCCACTCAGTTTAATGCCAGCCTAATCATGGGACAATTTACAATGACCAATTAATCTACCAGCAGGCATATCTTCGAACTGTGAGAGGAAACCGGAGCACATATGGTTACAGAGAGAAAATAGAAACTCCTTACAGGCAGCAGTGGCAATGGGACCTGGGACGCTCTTACTGTAAAGTGTTATGTTAACCACTACGCCACCATGCTATATCATCGTGTGAGAGTCTACGACCAGAGGGCACAGCCTCAAAATAGAAAGATGTCCCTTTTGGGACAGAGCTGAGGAGGAATTTGCATAGCCAGAGGGTGGCTAATCTGTGGAATTCATCGCCACAGACACTGCGTTTATTCTTAAAGCAGAGGGTGGTAGGTTCTTGATTAGTAGGGGTGTT
Organism: Mobula birostris; assembly: GCF_030028105.1. NCBI lineage: Eukaryota > Metazoa > Chordata > Chondrichthyes > Myliobatiformes > Myliobatidae > Mobula > Mobula birostris. Next base: position 88,421,764 of record NC_092374.1, read on the forward strand.
AAACATTACAGGGAGAAGGTATGAGAATAGGGTTGAGAGGGGAAATAAATCAGCAAATGGTGGAGCAGACTCGATAGGCTGAATGGCCTAATTCTGCTCCTATGTCTTATGAACTACCTGCCTAAGTCTCATGAACTACCTGCCAAACTTTCTTTCTACCTGGGTAAGTTTCATGTTTTTGGAAGTCTAAACCTAAGGTTGATCATTTAGAAATGTAGGAGGTGGGTGTTGTTGACAAGACCAGCACTTATTGCCTATCCCTAGCTGCCCCTTACTTACAGAACATAACAAACGTACATAGACATAACAACATTAGTCTACGTTGAAGGATGTATAGTCCAAGGCACCGTTAGAGTTTTTCAGGTCAGTTCAAGAATCTGATGGCAGTCGGAAAGAAGACCAGGAAGACTCATGTTCTCAGTATTTATTTATTTATTTATTTGCACAGTTTGTCTTTTGCTTAGACCATAAGACCGTAAGACGTAGGAGCAGAATTAGGCCATATAGCCCATCGAGTCTGCTCCACCATTCAATCATGGTTGAAACTTTTTTTCTATCTCCACCTCAACCCCAGTTCCCGGCCTTCTCCCTGTAACCTTTGATGCCATGTCCAATCAAGAACCTATCAACCTCTGCCTTAAATACACCCAACGACCTGGCCTCCACAGCTGCATGTGACAACAAATTCCACAAATTCACCACCCTTTGGCTAAAGAAATTTCCCTGCATCTCTGTTTTGAAAGGGCGTCCCTCTCCTGAGGCTGTACCCTTTTGTCCTAGACTCTCCCACCATGGGAAACATCCTTTCCACATCTACTCTGTCTAGGCCTTTCAGTATTTGAAAGGTTTCAATGAGATCCCCCCTTCATCCTTTAAAATTCCAGCAAGCACAGACCCAGAGCCAACAAATGTTCCTCGTATGATAACCCTTTCATTCCTGGAATCATCCTTGTGAACTTCCTCTGGACCCTCTCCAATGCCAGCACATCTTTTCTAAGATGAAGGGCCCAAAACTGATCACAATACTCAAGGTGAGGCCTCGCCAGTGCCTTATAAAGCCTCAGCATCACATCCCTGCTCTTATATTCTAGACCTTTTGAAATGAATGCTAACATGTGTGACGCCAAACCAAGCTATCGGACGATTGATGCTAATGAGAGAGATAAGAGAGACAATGGAGAAACATTCAAAATGCTAATAAGAGAGGAGAGAGGGATTAACGGAAAAGAAACACAATTCAGAATATTGACAGACTGGTTGCTTTGAACCTGAACTGTTTGAAGTTTGATGGACAGGTGATACCCCAGCAGGGGGATAAAAAGGGCAGGTTCGCTAAGGCAAGCGACACCACGAGACCACGAGACAACGAGACCCTGGAAAGAGCAGTGTGCCCCCACAAGTGGTGGGAGTTTGGAGGTCCGGTTCGCGGGAACCGACCATAGGCTCGCAAGGTGTAAAGGTACGATCGGTGGGAACCTGGGGTGTGTGTCCGCCCTTGCCTAGGTGCCGGGTTCACCACGGAAGAACAATCGTATCCGGAACAGAGGGGTCACAGTCGGTGACCACAGCGGGATAGAAGACATCAAAAAGGGTCTGCCCGAAACCAACTGTGAAGACATCAAAGGTCTGCCTGAACCAAATTGCATCTCTCTCTCTCTCTCCAACGGTACAACAGCGATTACTGCGAACTGCACTAAGCTGAACTGAGCTCTGTGTCACTGTAAGACTGATCATTTTACCCCTCGACTGCGATAGAGCTTGGTTGATTCCTATTACCCTAGTTCTTTGTATAGGTGTGTATTATCATTGCTAACCTGTTACATTTATATCCTTACGATTAGAGTACTGTATTATTTGTTTCTTTAATAAAACTTTATTAGTTCCTAGTAATCCAGACTCCAACAAGTGTTCCATTTCTGCTGGTTTGGCAACCCAGGTACGGGGTACGTAACATGGCATTTGCCTTCCTCACCACTGACTCAGCCTGCAAGTTCACCTTCAGGGTGTTCCGCACAAGGACTCCCAAGTCCCTCTGTATCCCAGATTCCTGGATTTTCTCTCCGTTTCGAAAATAGTCCGCACATTTATTTCTGCTACCAAAGTGCATGACCTTGCAGTTTCCAACATTGTATTTCATTTGCCACTTTCTTGCCCATTCTCCTCATCTAAAGTCCTTCTACATCCTACCTGTTTCCTCAATACTACCTTCCCCTCCACTAATCTTTGTATCATCTGCAAACTTGGCAACAAAGCCATCTATTCCATCATCTGAATCATTTATATACAGCATAAAAAGAAGTGGTCCCAACACTGACCTCTGCGGAACACCACTAGTCACTGGCAGCCAACCGGAAAAGGATCCTTTCATTCCCACTTGCTGCGTCCTACCAATTAGCCAATGCTTTAACCATGTTAGTAACTTCCCTGTAATAGCATTGGCTCTTAACTTGGTAAGCAACCTGATGTTTGGCACCTTGTCAAAGGTCTTCTGAAAGTCTAAATATACAACATCCCCTTTATCTATCCTACTTGTAACCTCCTCAAAGAATTCCAACAAGTTTGTCAGGCAGGATTTTCCCTGAAGGAAACCGTGCTGCCTTTGTACTATCTTGTCCTGTGTCACCAAGTACTCCATCACCTCATCCTTAACAATTGAGTCCAACATCTTCCCAACCACCACTGAGGTCAGGCTAACTGGTCTATCAGTTAGGAGGAGAAGATGACAGCGCAACGCGTGCACGCAGCTCTCCGGTGAAAATGATATCATATCCATTAAATAGAGGCCGTGGACAATTCTGATTTGATGGAGACAGACGTGAAAGCACAGAGGAACACCTGGATAGATTTCTGAAACGCCGGCTCGCTGCCACTGTTACTGGGCGATCGAGAATCTTCCGGAGGGAAGGCCCCAAAATCCCCAGATTTGCCTGCTGCTAGCAACTAAGGCTGAGGTCGAATTGTTCAGATAGAGATGGTGCTCGGTACTCGGTGTTGGAGGGCTGATCAGAGGCTCGAAGTTTTCGGACGACTCAGAGTCAGACTGTGGTCAGGAATGGCAGGGAGAGTTTTCTTTCTTCTCCCGTCTGCGTGAGATGCGGTACATTCGAGAGACTTTGAACTCTTTTGCTGTGCCATGGCCTGTTCTTCATCAAGTTATGGTATTGTTGCACTGTTGTAACTATATGTTATAATTAGGTGGTTTTTGTTGGTTTTTCAGTCTTGGTCTGTCCTGTGTTTATGTGATATCACACCGGAGGAATATTGTATCATTTCTTAATGTATGCGTTACTAAATGACAATAAAAGAGGACTGCGTGTCCTCATAATCTAATCTAATCTAATTTCCTTTCTGCTGCCTTCTTCCTTTCCTAAAGAGTGGAGTAACATTTGCAATTTTCCAGTCCTCTGGCACTATGCCAGAGTCCAATGATTTTTGAAAGATCATTTCTAGTGCCACCACAATCTCTAATGCTACCTCTTTCAGAACCCTGGGGTGCAGTTCCTCTGGTCCGGGTGACTTATGTACCCTTAGGTCTTTCAGCTTTTTGAGCACCTTCTCCCTTGTAATGGTAGCTGCAGCCACCTCTCTTCCTTCGCACACTACAACATCAGGCACACTGCTAGTGTCTTAGACAGCGAAGACTGACACAAAATACTCATCTAGTTCATCAGCCATCTCCTTGTCCCCTGTTATTATTTCCCCTGCCTCATTTTTTAACGGTCCTATATCCACTCTCATTTCTCTATTATTTTTAACATATTTGCAAAAGCTTTAACTATCCACCTTGATGTTAATTGCTAGCTTGCTTTCATATTTCATCTTTCCCCTTCTAATGATTTCTTAAGTTGCTCACTGTAGGTTTTTAAAAACTTCCCAATCCTCTATCTTTCCACTAATTTTTGTTTTGTTGTTATGCCCTTTCTTTTGCTTTTAAAATAGCTTTGACTTCCCTTGTCAGCCATGGTTGTACTATTTTACCATTTGAGTATTTCTTCATTTTTGGAATACACACGTCCTGCACCTTTTACATTTTACCCTGAAATACATGCCATTGCTGCTCTGTCAACATCCCTGCCAGCAGCTCCGTCCAATTTACTTTGGCCAACTCCTCTCTCACACCACTGTAATTTCCCTTACTCCATTGAAATACTGCTACATCAGACTTCAATTTCAAGTTGAACACAATCATATTGTGATCACTGTTTCTTATGGGTTCTTTTACCTAAAGCACCCTAATTGCCTCCATTACATAACACCCAGTCTAGTGCAGCTGAACCCCTCGTCAGCTCAATGACAAACTGCTCTAAGAAGCCATCTCATAGGCATTCAACAAACTCAAGATCCATTACTAACCTGATTTTCCCAATCGACCTGGATGTTAAAATCTCCCATGACTACCATAACATTGCCTTTTGACTCGCCTTTTCTATTTCCTGTTGTGATCTGTGGTCCACCTCCCAGCCACTGTTGGGAGGCCTGTATATAACTGCCATCAATGTACTTTTACCCTTGTAGTTTCTTAACTCAACTCTCAAGGATTCAACATCTTCTGATCCTATGTCACATCTTTCTACTGATTTGATGCCATTCGTTACCAGTAGAGCCACACCACCCCCTCTGCCTACCTTCCGATCCCTCTGATATAACGTGTAACCTTGGATATTCAGCTCCCAACTACAACCATCCTTCAGCCATGAGTCAGTGATTGCCACAACATCATACCTGGCAATCTGTAATGTTGCAACAAGATCACCCACCTTTTTTCTTATACTATGTGCATTTAGATACAACACCATGAGTACCGTATTTGCTATCCTTTCTGATTCTGTATCCCTAATGATTTGATACTCGGCCTGTTGGCTGCGACTAAGTTCCATCACCTGTCAATGCCCCTCCTGACAATCTGACTGAAGGCTATCTTTACTTTTTACCACCTGTCCTTTCCTGAGTTCCTTCACTCCAGTTCCCACTATCATGCCAAGTTAGTTTAAACCCTCCCCAACAGCTCTAACCAAACTGCCCGCAAGAATATCGGACCCCTCGGGTCCAGGTGCAACCTGTCACTTCTGAACAGGTCATGCTTGCCCCAGAAGAGATCCCAATTATCCAAGAACTTGCGGCCCTGCCCTCTGCACCAGCTTTTCAGCCATGCATTAATCTGCCAAATCATCCTGTTTCTACCCTCACTGGCACGTGGCACAGCCAACAATCCAGAAATTACTACCCTAGAGGTTCTGCTTCTCAGCTTTCTACCTAGCTCTCTAAATTCTCTTTTTTGGACTTCATTGCTTTTTCCTTCCTATGTCATTGGTACCAGTATGTACCAAGACATCTGGCTGTTCCCCCTCCCTCTCCAAAATGTTGTGGACGAGATCTGAGACATCCCTGACCCTGGCACCAGGGAGGCAACATACTATAGAAACATAGAAACATAGAAAATAGGTGCAGGAGTAGGCCATTCGGCCCTTCGAGCCTACACCACCATTTATTATGATCATGGCTGATCATCCAACTCAGAACCCCGCCCCAGCCTTCCCTCCATACCCCCTAATCCCCATAGCCACAAGGGCCATATCTAACTCCCTCTTAAATATAGCCAATGAACTGGCCTCAACTGTTTCCTGTGGCAGAGAATTCCACAGATTCACCACTCTCTGTGTGAAGAAGTTTTTCCTCATCTCGGTCCTAAAAGGCTTCCCCTTTATCCTCAAACTGTGACCCCTCATTCTGGACTTCCCCAACATCGGGAACAATCTTCCTGCATCTAGCCTGTCCAATCCCTTTAGGATTTTATACATTTCAATCAGATCCCCCCTCAATCTTCTAAATTCCAATGAGTACAAGCTCAGTTCATCCAGTCTTTCTTCATATGAAAGTCCTGCCATCCCAGGAATCAACCTGGTGAACCTTCTTTGTACTCCCTCTATGGCAAGGATGTCTTTCCTCAGATTAGGGGACCAAAACTGCACACAATACTCCAGGTGTGGTCTCACCAAGGCCTTGTACAACTGCAGTAGTACCTCCCTGCTCCTGTACTCGAATCCTCTCGCTATAAATGCCAGCATACCATTCGCCTTTTTCACCGCCTGCTGTACCTGCATGCCCACTTTCAATGACTGGTGTATAATGACACCCAGGTCTCGTTGCACCTCCCCTTTTCCTAATCGGCCACCATTCAGATAATAATCTGTTTTCCTATTTTTGCCACCAAAGTGGATAACTTCACATTTATCCACATTAAATTGCATCTGCCATGAATTTGCCCACTCACCCAACCTATCCAAGTCACCCTGCGTCCTCTTAGCATCCTCCTCACAGCTAACACTGCCGCCCAGCTTCGTGTCATCCGCAAACTTGGAGATGCTGCATGTAATTCCCTCATCCAAGTCATTAATATATATTGTAAACAACTGGGGTCCCAGCACTGAGCCTTGCGGTACCCCACTAGTCACCGCCTGCCATTCTGAAAAGGTCCTGTTTATTCCCACCCTTTGCTTCCTGTCTGCTAACCAATTCTCCATCCACATCAATACCTTACCCCCAATACCGTGTGCTTTAAGTTTGCACACTAATCTCCTGTGTGGGACCTTGTCAAAAGCCTTTTGAAAATCCAAATATACCACATCCACTGGTTCTCCCCTATCCACTCTACTAGTTACATCCTCAAAAAATTCTATGAGATTCGTCAGACATGATTTTCCTTTCACAAATCCATGCTGACTTTGTCCAATGATTTCACCGCTTTCCAAATGAGCTGTCATCACATCTTTGATAACTGACTCCAGCAGTTTCCCCACCACCGACGTTAGGCTAACCGGGTGTCCTGTTCACATCCACAGAATCTCCTGTCTGTTCCCCTCACTATCGAGTCCCCTATCACTAGCTCTCCCTTCCCTCTCTCTCTCTTTCCCTTCTGCAAGACAGACCCATGCTCAGTGCCTGTAACCCGGTCGCCATGGCATTCTCCTGGGAGGTCATCCCGCACAAAAGTACCCAAAGCGGTGTACTTGTTTTTGAGGCAGATGGCCACAGGAGTGCACAGCTCTAACTGCCTATTTCCATTTCTCCTGACAGTCACCCAGCTACTCGCCTCCTGCAACATTGGGGTGATTACCTCCCTGTAACTTTTGATCAATTATATCCTCGCTGTCCCGTACAAGCTGAAGGTCATCCAATTGCTACTCCAGATCCCTAACACAGTCTTCGAAGAGCTGCAGTGAGATGCACTTCATGCAGATGTAGTTCTGGGAGAGTCTGGGTCTCCCAGTTCTCCAGCATCCGGCACGAAGAGCACACCATGGTCATTTAAATGGTACAGTAAGAGAGGAAAAAATAAAACAAAAAGGAAACATTAACAGACATTTGTTGATTGTTTGTCAGTCTTTAGGTATAGTTTTCCATTGAATCTATTGTAATTCTTTGTTCTACTGTGAGTCCCAGGAAGAAAATGACAGTCAGGGTAGTATATGGTGATTGGATATTGTAGTATATGTAATTTAATAATAAGCTTACTTTGAACTTTGATGCTGTTGAGCTTTGAGTTGTGGGTCTTCAAGCTCTTGTAGCTCCTTCCTGATGTCAGCATTGAGAAGAGGGCAAACCAATCAGAATGCTTTCTGCTGAACCTATGCTGATGTGGTCTGTGGTCCTCCTGCATTGATTACTGACTTCAATGTTTTTTGAGGAGGTGGCAAAGGTGACTGATAAGTGTAGAGCTGTGGCAGTTGTCTACATGGACTTCAGTAAGGTGTTTGACAAGGCCCCACATGGGATCACATGATCCTGTGCATCTCCTGTGATAGTTTTCTGAACCAACATGTCAAGGAACCAACTAGAGAGTAGGCCATTCTGGACTGAGCAATGAGGAAGGGTTAGTTAGCAATCTTGTCGTGCGAGGCCCCTTGGATAAGAGTGACCATAATGTGGTGGAATTCTTCATTAAAATGGAGAATGATAGAGTTAATTCAGAAACAAAGGTTCTGAACTTAAAGAAGGGTAACTTTGAAGGTATGAGACGTGAATTAGCTAAGATAGACTGGCAAATGATACTTAAAGGATTGACGGTGGACATGGAATGGCAAGCACTTACAGATTGCATGGATGAACCACAACCATTGTTCATCCCAGTTTGGCAAAAGAATAAACCAGGGAAGGTAGTGCACCCATGGCTGGCAAGGGAAATTAGGGATAGTATCAATTCCAAAGAAGGAACATACAAATTAGCCAGAAAAAGTGGCACACCTGAGGACTGGGAGAAATTTGGAGTCCAGCAAAGGAGGACAAAGGGCTTAATTAGGAAAGAGAAAAAATATTATGAGAGAAAGCTGGCAGGGAACATAAAAACTGACTGTAAAAGCTTTTACAGATATGTGAAAAGAAAAAAGATTGGTTAAGACAAATGTAGGTCCCTTACAGTCAGAAACAGGTGAATTGATCATGGGGAACAAAGACATGGCTGACCAATTGAATAACTACTTTGGTTCTGTCTTCACTAAGGAGGACATAAATAATCTTCTGGAAATAGTAGGGGACCGAGGGTCTAGTGAGATGGAGGAACTGAGGGAAATAAATGTTAGTAGGGAAGTGCTGTTAGGTAAATTGAAGGGATTGAAGGCAGATAAATCCCCAGGGCCAGATGGTCTGCATCCCTGAGTTCTTAAGGAAATAGCCCTAGAAATAGTGGATGCATTAGTGATAATTTTTCAAAACTCTTTAGATTCTGGACTAGTTCCTGAGGATTGGAGGGTGGCTAATATAACCCCACTTTTTAAAAAAGGAGGGAGAGAGAAACTGGGGAGTGATAGACCGGTAAGCCTGGCATTGGTGGTGGGGAAAATGCTAGAATCAGTTATCAAAGATGTGATAACAGCACATTCGGAAAGCGGTAAATCGCATGGTTATTTGAGTTACTGTCACCTTCCTGTCAGCGTGAACCAGTCTAGCCATTCTCCTCTGATCTCTGTTATATTTTGTAAGACGTTGAGTTTACGCTGACTGGCAACTCCTGCGATGCTGCTGGTGCCAAACTGTATTGGTCTCTGCCGTTCCTTTACTTGGAGAGGGGGAGCTTACTACATGGGCAACCATTTGCTCTCTTTATTATAGTGCCCTGTCTTATATATCTAGTGTAACGCCCCGTTAAAGATTACACTGCTAACAGTGTTTGGGTTATTGTTAGAGATAAGGGGTGCTTAGGAATGTGGGCCATCCAACCAGGAGAGAAGGCTGGGGGAGTGCATTTTTCTTGTGCCCGACACTGGTGGGAGTTTTGGTCTTTGTTTGGTGGAAGATGAAGACAGAACACAGTGGAGAGAACCGGTTATAGGATTCGATCCGGAGGGGACCGTGATTTGATGGAGCCAAGGTGTGGGAGCCTACTGGGGAGCAGTGAATATGACTTTTGGAAGATTTGAGCTCCAGCCTGTGCACATTTGACTGTTTAATTATAATGGGTCCTTTTTGTGTTTTTTTTTCTCTACTAACCCCTTAGTTAAGTTAATAGTTATAAATTTACTTTTTATTGTATGCCGTGTGCGATCTGTCATTGCTTGCGACGAGCTGTAACAGGGCAGCAAATCACACAGCATTCACACAAACCGGGGCTTGGCTGGACGAGACATCCCAATCTCACGGATTTGGTGGGACCACAGTGTGTATACCCTAGAAGTGCATACCCTAGAGGATGGAGAAAAGTGGGCTTCTGTCACTGAGTTGAGAGACTGCCAGTGGGGGCTAACTAGCTGAGATGCCCAGGAAGAAATAGGGTTTCATTAGATAGCTAAGATACAACATCTATAGTTCACCCTGACCAACGGAGGTCCAAGCAAAATCCAGACCATGATGCAACCAGTCAGGATAGTTTCAACAGCATGGCTATACAATTTTAAGGATCGAGGATCAAGGATTAACTTTATTCTCCATATACATTTACATGTATTAGGAATTTGCAGTGGTGGGTGTAGTTGAGTAAGAATTTGTTAGAGTGTTTGGTGACTCTGCAACCCTCATTAATCTTCTGAGAAAGTAGAGACACTGAGTATATTTTTATAATAATCTTATGGAGATCAGAATCACTATCACATAGAGAAGGCCGCAGAAATTTAAAATCTCATGCAAGGTTAATTGTCAATTTTAAGTCTGAAGATGTTAGAATTTTGTTATCCAAAGACATTCAAAGATGAAGGTAAAAAGGAAGATACACAGCCATGGATTGGTTCTGATGCCATGTGGAGTGCTTTGGAATGCTTGTTATATGCTTAGTGGCCACTTTATTAGGTACACCTGCTTGTTCATGCAAATATCTAATCATTTGGCAGCAACTTAACGCGTAAAAGGATGTAGACATGGTCAAGAGATTCAGTTGTTCTTCAGAATGGAGAACAAATGTGAACTAAGTGACTTTGAGAGCAGAATGATTGTTGGTGCCAGACAGGGGTGGTTTGAGTATCTGCTGATCCCAGCAGTCTCTCGAGTTTACAGAGTGTGGTCAGTATATGGAATGAGCTGGCAGAGGCAGTGGTTGAGGCAGGAACACTAACCACATTTAAAAGGTATTTGGCCAAATACAAGGAGCGGAAAGGGGTTGATGGATATGTACAAAATGCCAGCAATTGTGACTAAAGATTAGCTTTATTTGTCACACGCAAGTCGAAACATCAAAATGTATTGAGAAGTGCGTCAGTGACCAATGCAACCTGATGATTTGCTGGGGGTAGCATGCAAGCGTTACAATGCCTCTGGCGCCAACGTAGCATACCCACACACTAATCCTAACCTGTACGTCTTGGGAGTGTGGGACAAGACCAGAGCGCCGGAGGAAACCCATACAGTCACAAGGGGAACGTAACAAACTCCTTACAGATGCTGGTGAGAATTAACCCCTGTTCTTCTGATCACTGGTGCTACGTAGTCATAGCCTAGGGAAACTTGGTCAGCATTGTCATACCAGATCATGATTCTGAGGGTTTATGAGGCACTGGTGAGGCCTCACCTTGAGTATTGTGAACAGTTTTGGGCTCCTCATCTTAGGAGAGATGTGCTGACATTGGAGAGGGTCCAGAGGAGGTTCACAAGAATGATTCTAGGAATGAAAGGGTTATCATACGAGGAACGTTTGATGGCTCTGGGTCTGTACTTGCTGGAATTTAGATCTCATTGAAACCTTTGGAATATTGAAAGGCCTAGACAGAGTAGATGTGAAAAGGATGTTTCCCATGGTGGGAGGGTCCAGGACAAGGGGCACAGCTTCAGGATAGAGGGGTGTCCATTCGAAACAGGGATGCAGAGAAACTTCTTTAGCCAGAGGGTGGTGAGCTTGTGGAATTTGTCACCACAAGCAGCTGTGGAGGCCAAGTTGTTGGGTGTATTTCAGGCAGAGATTGATAGGTTCTTGATTGGACATGGCATCAAAAATTATGGAGAGAAGGCTGGGTAATGGGGTTGAGGAGGAGAAGAAAGAAGGGTCAGTCATGACTGAATGATGGAGCAGACTCGATGGGCCAGTTTAGCCTAATTCTGCTCCTAGGTCTTATGGTCAACCAGTCAGGATAGTTTGATAGAGGATTTGGTGACAAACTGAATATCCCCAACTTTCTCCCTGTTCATCTGACTAAAATCTTACTGTCTGCCTTCACAGGGTGTGCCAACTTTGATCTTGTGCTTGAGTGTCTAGAGTGGGACCTGAATTCACCACCTTCAGACTTAGAGGTAACGAGATCACACACTGAGTGGAAGTGCAATGGTATTGTAGAGTCTGGAGAATCTCACCATGTGGATTGGATAGACTTTCAGGGGGCAAGGAGCAAGTTCGTTGCCAAATTCAGTGTTGGGCGGGGTTCTTACACTATGGCTCCCCTCCTCCCAGCCGCCTTCCCCCTCGCCTCACCTCATGCTCTACAGGTGTCTCGCTGGGCTGCTGCCCTCGCTGCTGCTGGAACCGTAGCCTCCTCTCTGGGCTTAGTTGCGTGGCGAGGAGTCTGGCCAGGTTCTTGCGCTTAATAGACCCCAGGAGAACCTTGGACTCTGAGAAAACAAACAGGGCAGATTCTTTACCACAGGCCTCCTGGCATTCCACTTCATCACTCTCCCAGTGAGTTTTGTAAAGAGGTTTGTTAACAACACAAATTCTTTCTCACATTCAGTCTCCCTCAGCCTTACTGATGTTCCTCTTCTGCTCCCTCCTTTTCCTGTTCTTACACGCTCTCCACTTCCCTTTACTCCCACTTCTCCCCTCCCTCTCCCTCAATCTGGTCCCCAGTCTCTGTCAAAGGGAAAGGGTCTCCAACATTTCAAAGAAATTTCCGAATGGAAGGAGGACATTACCGTGGCTGACAAGTGAAGTCAGAGCCAAAGTAAAAGCAAAAGAGAGGGCATACAAGGAAGCCAAAGGTAGTGGGAAGATAGAGGATTGGGAAGCTTTTAAAAACTTGCAGAAGGAAACTAAGAAGTCCATTAGGAAGGTGAAATTATGAAAGGAATTGGTGACTAATATTAAAGAAGATACTAAAAGCTTTTTTAAGTGTATAAAGGGTAAAAGAGAGTCGAGGGTAGATATAGGACCAATAGAAAATGATGCTGGAGATATTGTAATGAGAGATGCAGAGATGACAGAGGAATTGAATGCATATTTTGCATCAGTCTTCACAGTGGAAGATGTCTGCATTATACTGGACATTCAGGAGTGTCAGGGAAGTGAAGTATGTGCAGTGAAAATTACAACTGAGAAGGTGCTCAAGAAGCTTAATGGTCTGAGGGTGGATAAATCTTCTGGACCTGATGGAATGCACCGTTGGGTTCTGAAAGAAGTAGCGGGAGAGATTGCAGAGTCATTAACAATGATCTTTCAAGAATCAATAGATTCTGGCATTGTACCGAATGACTGGAAAATTATAAATGTTACTCCGCTATTTAAGAAGGGTGGAGGCAGCAGAAAGGAAACTATAGACCTGTTAGCCTGACATCAGTGGTTGGGAAGTTGTTGGAATCAATTGTTAGGGGTGAGACTACAGAGTACCTGGAGGCACATGACAAGATAGGTCAAATACAGCAAGGTTTCCTGAAAGGAAATTCCTGCCTGACAACCTACTGCAATTCTTTGAGGAAATTTCAAGGATATGGTGTACTTGGATTTTCTGAAGGCCTTTGACAAGGTGCCACACATGAGGCTGCTTAGCAAGGTAAGATCCCATGAAATTACAGGGAAGTTACTAGCATGGGTGGAGCATTGGCTGATCAGCAGAAAACAGAGTGGGAATAAAGGGATCCTATTCTGGCTGGCTGCTGGTTACCAGTGGAATTCCACTGGGGTTGGTGTTGGGATTGCTGCTTTTTACGATGTATGTCAATGATTTGGACTATGGTATTAATGGATTTGTGGCTAAATTTGCCAATGATACAAAGATAAATGGAGGAGCGGGTAGTGTTGAGGAAACAGGGAGCCTGCAGAGAGACTTGGATAGTTTAGGGGAATGGACAAAGAAGTGACAAATGAAATACAACATCGGAAGGTGTATGGTCATGCACTTTGGTGGAAGAAATAAACGGGCAGACTATTATTTAGATGTGGAGAGAATTCAAAATGCAGAGATGCAAAGGGACTTTGGAGTCCTTGTGCAAGATACCCTAAAGTTTACCCTCCAGGTTGAGTCAGTTGTGAAGAAGGTGAATGCAATGTTGGCATTCATTTTTAGAGGTATAGGATATAAGAACAGGGACGTGATATTGAGGCTCTATAAGGCACTTGTGAGACCACACTTGAAGTGTTGTGTGCAGTTTCGGGCTTCTTATTTTAGAAAGGATATATTGACTTTGGAGAGGGTTCAGAGAAGATTCATGAGAATGATTCCAGGAATGAAAGGGTTACCATATGAAGAACATCTGGCAGCTCTTGGGCTGTATTCCCTGGAGTTCAGGAGAATGAGGAGGGATCTCAGCAAAGTTATTTCCCATGGTAAGGGATTCTAGGACAACAGGGCACGACTGCAGAATTGAAGGACGGCCATTTAGAATAGAGATGCAGAGAAATTTCTTTAGTCGGAGGGTGGTAAATCCGTGGAATTTGTTGCTATGAGTGGCTGTGGAGGCCAAGTCATTGGATGCATTTAAGACAGAGATAGATTGGTTCTTGATTAGCCAGGGCATCAAAGGGTATGGGGAGAAGGTAGGGGAGTTGGGATGACTGGAAGAACTGGATCTGTCCATGATTGAATGGCAGACCAGGCTTGATGGGCCGAATAGCCTACTTCTGCTCCTGTATCTTATGGTCTCATGGTCTAACTCTGTCCGTCCTTCCTCAGTGTTCAGTAACGTACCACTCAGGACATGCACCCTTCTCATCACTACCAGCGAGGCAGAGTTTCAGGAGCCTGAAAACCCATACTCAATGTTTTCCCCTCCGCCATCAGATCTCTGAGTGGAATCCATAAGCACTACCACAATATTTTTGCACTAACTATCTATTTTTTATTTGTCCAGTATGCTTCTTGTTATAATTGTGGTATATTTTATGTTGTTCACTGTACTGATATTACAAAATGTGGAGTGGATGTTTCCCATTGTAGAGGAGTACAGGACCAGAGGGCACAGCCTCAGAATAGAGGGTCGTCCATTTAGAACAGAGATGAGGAAGAATTTCTTTTGACAGACAGTGATGAATCAGATGGCTGTGAAGCCAAGTTGTTTGGCATATTTAAAGCGGAGATTGATAGGTTCTTGATTAGTCAGGGCATCAAAGGTCACAGGGAGAAAGCAGGGGAGCGGGTTTGTGAGGGATAGTAAATCAGCCGTTATTTATTTATTTAGTGATACAATGGTCCTTCCGGCCCTTTGTGCCGCACCGCCAGCAACTCCGTCAACCCCGATTTAACCCCAGCGTAATCGTGGGACAATGACTAGTGACCAATTAACCTACCCGTTACGTCTTTAGGAGGAAATGGGAGCACCCGGAGGAAACCCACGCAGTCACGGGGAGGACAGACGGACATGCCTTACAGAGGAGCCTGGGATTGAACTCTGAACGCCAGCGCCCCGAGCTGCCATAGCATCGTGCTAATCGCTGGGTACCGCTGTACCCAAGGAGGAGCAGATTTAATGCCAGAGCAGACTCAAAGGGCCGAATGGCCTAATTCTGCTCCTGTGTTTTATGGTCTATGGTTGAAAACAACAAATTGCACGACGTATATTGGTGATAATAAACCTGATTCAGATACCACTCAGTACTGTGCTCCCTCCTCCAGCTATTCTTTGCCCACCCCACCCGATGCCATCTGAGCAACCAGCAGGTCGGGGTTACAGGGAGGAGGCCTTTCTGCCCACTTTCATTCCTGTACTCAGTTAAACTCAGCACAGTCTGTCCCTGAATACCAAATGTGTCCTGTTTTCACAGGGATCTTTAAGTCAAAATTACACAAAAGTCAGACAATAAGGAAACCATACCTCCAACATAGTTGCAAAGAATGGCATCAAAAGCACACAAGATTGATTAGGAAGAACATCCGAGTTGCAAAGCAACTTGGGAGTCCTTAGGCAGGATGAAGATTAATTTGTTGGTTGAGTTGGTGGTGAGAAAGGCAAATGTAATGTTAGCATTCATTTCCAGAGGTCTAGAATATAAAAGCAAGGTTGTAATGCTGAGGCTTTATAGGCATTGGCGAAGACTCACTTGGGGTATTTTGAGCAATTTTTGGCCCCTTATCCAAGAAAGAATGTGATGACATAGGAGAGGGTGCAAAGGAGGTTCATGAAAATGATTCCGGGAATGAAAAGCTTATCATATGAGGAGCATTTGATGGCTCTTGGCCCCATATTTAAGTAAGGAAATGCTAGCGTTGGAGAGGGTCCAGAGGAGGCTTATAAAATAATCATGGAAATGGAAGGGTTAATGTATGAGGAGTACTTGATGGCTCTGGGTCTGAATTCACTGGACTTTAGAAGAATGAGGGGAAGGGAACGTCGACTCAGACCATGAGAGGCCTGTGTCGGGCATTTTCATGCCTTACAAGGCGCAGATTGGAAGTCTGTGTGGGGTGCCACTCCTCGCACATTAGAAGAATGAGGAGGGGTGTATTTTATTGAAACCTACTGAATATTGACAGGCCTAGATAGGGTGGATATGGGGAGGATGTTTCCTATCGTGGGGGAGTCCAGGACCAGTGGGCCCTGTCTCGGAAATAAAGGACGCCCGTTTAGAACAGAGATGAGGAGGAATTTCTTTAGCCAGAGGGTGGTGAATCTGTGAAATTCATTGCCAGATGGCTGTGGTGGCTAACTAATTGGGTATACAGTATATAAAACGGTGGTTGACAGGTTCTTGATTAGTAAGGGTGTCAAAGGCAGGAGAATGGGGTTGAGAGGAATAATAAATTAGCCATGTTTGAATGGCAGAGCAGATTTGATGGGCTGAATGGCCTAATTCTGCTCCCTTGTCTTATGGTCTAGTTGCCATTTCACCTCTTCTCCTCCACCACCTCATGACCTGTCCATCATCTCCTTCTGGCTCTCCACCTCCTTCCCTTTATTCTATTGTCTACTGTCCTATCCTATCAAATTCCTTCTTCAGCCCTTTATTTCTTCCACCTATAACCTCCCAGCTCACCTGGTCACATGTCAGTTTGTGCCTCTTCCCCCTCTCCCTCCCCCACACCTCCTTATTCTGGCTTCTGCCCCTTCCTTTCCGCTCCTGATGAAGGATCTCAGCCTGAAAGCATCTCCCGGTGGTCACCCATTTCAATTCTGCTTCCCATTCCAACATGTCAGTCCATGGTCTCATCTACTGTACCAATGTGGCCACACTCAGGTTGGAGGAGCAACACCTTATATTCCATCTGGGTGGCCTCCAACCTGATGGTATGAACATCACTTTCTTGAACTTTCGGTAATTGTACCCCTCCTTTCCTTCACCATACCCCTCTCTTGTTTTTCTCTCACACCTTCTCTTCTTACCTGCCCGTCATCTCCCTCTGGTTCTCCTCCACCTTCCCTTCCTTCCATGGTTTTCTGTCCTCTGCTATCATCCTCTCCCTTCTCCAGCCCTTTGTTTCTTTCACCAATCTACTTCCCAGCTCTTTACTTCACCCCCCCTCCCCATCACTTGGTTTCATCTATCACCTACCACTTTGTACTTCTTCCTCCCTTCCCCCTACCTTACTCTGACCTCTGCCCTTCTTTTCCAGTCCTGATGACTGGTCTTGATCTGACACGTTGAATGTTTACTCTTTTCCACAGAGTCTGCCTGACCTGCTGAGTTCCTCCAACACTTTTGTGCATTGTTCAGCATTTCCAATATCCACAGAACCTCTTCTGTGGAGCAGCCTTGATGGCCTTCTCCCTTTCCCTGCTTTATCAAGTCCCAGACATTCAAGGTCTTTGCTGAAATTTTGTCTTATTCATGAGAATGTGGATAATTGATAATCCAACTAATTCTTGCCCCCTCACTGAATGCCCCTGAGCTGAGAGGCTTATGGGACTCCTATTGGGTGGCAGTTGAGTATCTGGGGTCACATACTGGGCTGAGTCCCTCCTCTGACAGGAAGTTCGGGTGGACTGTTATTGACTTATTGAGTTCTGTGAAAGTGAATTCCTCTTTTAAACTCACGTTAAGAAGTATAAAGCCTCGACTGATAGAGGACACACTGCATGTTTGATTGGCACATCATCAAACATATATTCGCCATTGTCCGCCAAACTCACCTTAGATTCTACCCCTCAACGCACAAACTAGGGGGGAAATTTACATTAATTGACCCACCCTGTATGTCACACCGGAGGCCAGGATTGAAGCAGCTCAGCTCCAGAGCTGCCTCTCCTTACCAATCCGCCGACCTGTCCTCCATACACGCTGACTTATCCCAGCCTGAAGCAGATTAACATGAGGTCGTGACTGCAGCAGCCCAATGGCAGGAAGGAGAGAACTAGCCACTTTCAGACCTGCCGGCTCCATGGATTCATGAACTCTAACAACCTCACTGTTCCTTTCTTTTGCAGCATTTATTTATTTTGAAATTTCCAGCGATTTTATGCACTTGCACTGCACTGCTGCTGCAAACACAACAAATTTCACACCAGGCAACAGTAATAACAAGCCCAGTGGTGTGCTGTATGTACCTGTGGAGTCAACCAGGGGGAACTGCTTCAGCTCACTGTTCTTCAGCAGGGATCGGACGTCCTTGTACTTCTGGTCCTTTGCCACGTACTTCAGGTCCGTCACCATGAAGTCCTCTGCGTAGATGTCGTGGGCGCTGTGTTAACAAACAGCCTCAGCATCAGTGCTCAAGGCAGGTGGCTCCCCTGGTCCCTCTGACCTTCTGCTCCCTCTGCTCCTCGCTGAGGAAAGCGTTATTCATGGGATACCTCAGATCAGTGGGGGGGAGGGTGGGGACACTGAGAGCCGAGGATGCCGGGGCTGCACAGCATCTGTGGAGGGAGAAACTGAATTGATCGTTCAGGGGTGAAACGTTAACTATTTCTTTCTCCACAGATGCCACCAGACCTATTGGGCGTTTCCAGCATTTTCTGATTTTATTCCAGATTTGCAGAATCATAATATTCTACTTTTTTGCTTCTTTGATAACTGGGCAGTGCTCAGGAGGGGGACCCAGGCCCCAGTAGAGCAGGGTCACCAGGAATCTTGACCGTAAGAGGTGGCAAATTTAGCTCAGTTTGATGTTTATTGAACACTTACAGACAAATACACAACCACAAACGCAGAATATCACAGGTACATGAATGAACAGGCACACCACACACAAAACACTCATATCATACAGGACATGCACACATTTATATCATATACTGTGTATAATCACACACATTTACAAATAATCACACCACACAAATATAAATTAGATCACACACATGCACACACACATGCACCGTTCCTTTCTGAGAGGGAAGGGGTTGGGTGGTTGGGGTTTTTGATGTTCTAGCTGTCGTTTTCTGGGTGGGTGTGGTCAATCTGTTAGTTTTTGTTTGAGGGAGGGGGTTGGGCATTTAAGGTTTGATGTTCTAGTTGCTGTTTTCCGTGTGGGCAATCTGTTCACTTTTTTTGTGTGAGGGAGGAGGTTGGAGGTTCCAGGTTTGTCGTTCCAGCTTCTGTTTTCCATGTGGAGCGATCCATTAGTTTTATGTGGGACGGAAGGGGGTGGGGGGGTTTGGGGTTTGTGAGTTTTGTTTCCTCTTCTTTTCTGTCGGGGGGTGGTCGGTATTTCACGGCTATCTGGAGAAGACGAATATCAGAGTTGTATTGTACGTGCATACTTTGACAATAAAATGAACCTTTAAACACACACACACGCTTTAGGTGATACACACACAGGATCACACATACACACAACTGGATCACACGTGGCACTTGACTACACACACTGTTGTTCACACTCACACGGAGTGGAGAGTTTCACACGTAAGCGGAAATACTTCCATTAACATCAGCCTTCCACAACCTCGGCTATCTGATGAAGTTTAGTGAGGAGAGAACCACCTCTATGAAGAGCAGACAGTATTATAACACAGGCAACGCAGCAAGCAATGAGTGCATATCCTGATCCCACAAACAGGAACTGCCCAATATTGATTGGGGGATTGGGGAGGGGAGGATAAATATTATCCGAGATCACGGTGAAATAGCGTGGATTGGATCCAAGCTGCGACAGGGTAACATCTCACCTGGGGGGATACACTCTGGCAGGGCGGCACTCTCTCAGCACTGCCCACCAGTTCCAGACCAGAGGTGGAGGTTCATATCTCCAACCCTGTCCCCCCCGACCTTTAGAATCAAAGGACGAGAGGGGGACGAGAGGGTTACGAGAGGGCTGGGGCAGATGATACTTCCAGCCTCACCCCCCCCTCCCCTCAGAACGCGCTCCCTCCATGCCTCACCCACTCTTGCCCACAGTCAGCTTGGGCAGGTAAGGTAGCTTCTTCACAATGACAATCCCGTCAAAGAAGGAGGGCTGGCAGCGCTGGCTGATGGCGTTGGCCACCAGGACAGCGATGAGCACCGGCAGGGTGTGGGACATCTGGCCCGTCAACTCGAAGACCAGCACGGCAGTCGAGATGGTGTGGGTGACAGCTCCGGAATAGGCAGCAGCCCCTGCAGGAGAGGGAGAGGGATGGAAGGCGGTAGAAAGAGAGGGTGGATGTAGGGGAGAGAGGGAGAAGGAGGGAAAGGGAGAGAAGAGGAGGGAGGAAGGACGAGGAGCAGGGGAGAGGTGGAGCAGGGGAGGAAGGGTTGCAGGATGGTAGGAATGGTGAGTAACAGAGGAAGAAGGAATGAAAGGAGGAGATAAGGTAAGGGGGGAGAGAGGGGGAAGAGGGGAAAGGGGAGAGGGAGGGAGAGAAAGACTGGAATTTAGAGAAACTAGAATGGTTTCCATTCTGACATCTATGGCCTCCTCTACTCTCAGATTGGAAGGAATAACACAACGAGACCATAAAATATAGCAGCAGAGTCAGGCCATTTGGCCCATCAAGTCTGCTCCAGCATTTTATCATGGTTGATCCATTTTCCCTCTCAGCCTCAATCTCCCACCTTCCCCCGTAACCCTTAATGCCCTGACGAATCAAGAATGGCAACTTCTGCCTTAAATATAACCAATATTTAATTTGAGAATGATGCAATTTGCATTTGAGCAGCAAAAGATAAAGCTAGACGTCTCAGTCTAACAGTGGGGTAAAGGGAATTACGGAGGCATGAGAGAGGAGCTGTCCAAAATGGATGGAAGGGGACACTGGCAAGGATGATGACAGAGCAACAATGGATGGAGTTTCTGGGAGCAATTCGGAAGGCGCTGAATAGACACATCCCAAAGAAGAACAAATATTCTAAAGGCAGGATGATGCAACCGTGACTGACAAGAGAAGACAAAGCCAATATAAAAAGGGAATCACCATCAACTTCCGGTAATTTCTATCCTCCCCTTTCCTCTGTTTTTTCCATTCCTCATTCTGGCTTCCCTCTCACCTCTTCTCTTCTCCTCACCTGCCTAATGCCTACATCTGGATCCCTTCCTCCTTCCCTCTCTTCCCCTATCAAATTCCTTCTTCTTCAGTCCTTTACCTTTTCCTGCCATGGTCCGGTCCGTGAGATCCGCATTCCGGTTCACAGTCAGGTCTGTTGATCCTTATTCTGGGGTTTCCTGTTTTCCCCTGTTCTGTTGGCTGCCTTGATTGAGACGCCTGATTCTCGTTTTGGGCTGGCTACATAAATAGCCTCAGGATTCAGCTTCTTTTGCTGGGTTGTTCCCTTCCGAATCCCCGTCAGAAACCTCATCGTTCCTCGTCTCAGTCCCCGTCAGTACCAACACCCAGAGGCTCGGCTACAGAACTCTTTCCAGGAAGTTTGGCATTAGAGACCCGCCAGAGTGAGACTGGAGCCTTGTCACGTCAAGATAAGGAACATTCTATCGTTGAGTGCTGGACTGTTCTTTCTCTCTTTCTCTCACCCCCTCTCTCCTCCCTTCTGAATCCCCGGCAGTTACTTTGGCAGTTTATCTCAACAGTTATTTTGGCACTAACCTTCATCTGTAATCTTCATCTGTTACCTTCGCTTGCTACCTTGCCTGCAACCTGGTCTGCGTCCTCGCATGTATCGCCGTCTAGTTCAACCGCCAGAGTGAGACTGGAGCCTTGCCACACCACGATAAAGAGCTATCTATTGTTGAGCTTGGAACTCTGTGTGTTCCCGTGTTTAGCGTCCGTGTCAAAGAAGAGCCCCGGCCCTATGTCTGTTCCCAAGGAGGGGTCCTGGCTCTGTGTTCCGTGTACGAGTCCTGGCCCTATGTCCTGTTCCCAAAGAGGGGTCCTGACTCTGTTTTCCTGTGCTTCAGTCCAAGGCTCTGTGTTCCTGTGTTCCAAGACCTAGTCCAGGTGTTGTGTTCCAGCCCTGTCCAAGTCTGAGCTTTGTGTCCTCATCCAGTTCTGGTGCCTTGCCCAGCCCAGGAGTTCCTCACCCAGCCCAGTGCTGGAGATTCCTCGTACTGTCCTATAACCACATCTTGTCCTTGCTAAGATCCTTGTTCCGAGTCCTAACCTAGACCCGGGTTCCGGTTCCGAGTTGAGACCTGGGTTCTGAGTCCCAACCAAGGCCCAGGTTCTGGGTCCTTGTCCAGGCTCTGGTTCTGGAGTTCCGAGTTCCTAGTCCAAGCTCCTTGTTCCTAGTTCCTCGTCTGGGTTCCGTGTTTCTTGCCCAAGTCCTAGCCCAGGCCCTGAGTCCTAGTCTCGTCCAGGGCCTGTGTCCGTGTCCAGCTGCGCTTCTTCCCGCTATGCTTTGCTCTCTCCTGGATTTCCCTCTGATCAATCCTTGCTTCCTGACTTCCCTAGCATTCTTATGGTTATAGTCCGGTTCTTAGTACTTCAGTGTCTGTGTCTTGCATTTGGGTCCGCTTCCAGAGTCCCCTGTATGACATTTCCATCTATCACTTCCCAGATTCTCACTTCATTCTCCCTCTCCCATCCACCTACTTCCCCCCTCACCTTGTCTCACCTAGTTTACCCTCCTTCCCCTCCCCACCTTTTTATTCTGGCTACTCCTCCCTTCTTTTCCAGTCCTGATGAAGGGGTCTTAGCCTGAAACACTGACTCTTTTTCCCTTTCCATAGATGCTGCCTGGCCTGCTGAGTTCCTCCAGCATTTTGTGTGTGTTGCTCTGGATTTCCAGCATCTGCAGAATCTCTTGTGTTTAAGGATTGCATTATAACACTGCTGCAAAACAACAAGTTTCACCATATGCCTGTGATAATAAACCTGGTTCTGAAATTCTCCTCCAACTCTGACACAAAGAGGGTTGCTCACCCGCCAGTGCATATCCTGAAGGAGTGATTTTGATCTGAATTCCTTCTGATATGATTCCTTCTGGAAAGATCTTTGCCATTATTTCCCCATACAGCCGCCCAAGTCCTGCACCTGTGAAAAGGGAGAGCGTTTCAGGAGATTTGGTAACTTAATGCGATTACAGCCAGTCTCCAGCCCCAGGCCAGGGAACTGGAGCTTGTCTTGCAAACTGTTCATAGATCAAATCATTACACAGTGCATTGAGGTAGAGCAAGGTAAAGCTATCATAATGCATAATACAGAGAAGGTGCAGTGCAGGTAGACAAGAAGGTGCAAGGTCAAAATGAGGTACATCAAGAATCCAATTTATCATATTAGGGAGCCATTACAGAATAAAGTGTAACAGGTACAAGAAAGGACATCAAAACATTGAAACATAGAGTGAAATCGAGTTTTGGGGCGATTTGCCCTGCTAAGTGATGAACTGAGGTTGAGGTTATGGGCCTGCTCCAGCTGCTGTGGACTCAACTTGGTTTGGAATGCTGCTGCTTGCTTTTACTGTCTGCATGACTTGTGTGTTGTTTTCTCGTTCTCTGCGCATTGGGTGTTGGTCCTTTTTTTAAACTGGGTTCTTTTGGGTTTCTTGCTTTGTAGCTGCCTGTAAGGAGACAAATCTTAAGGTTGTATAATAATAATAAATGTACTTTGAACTTTGAAATGTGTTGTTTGCATCAATGACCAACACAGTCTGAAGTTGTGCTGGGGACAGCTTGCAAGCATCACCATGCTTCCAACGTACAATGCCTACAATTTACTAACCCTAACCCCTACTTCCTGGAATGTATGAGGAAACCAGAGGTCACCCACACAGTTATGGGGAGACCATTAAATCTCCTTACAGACAGCAGTGGCAAGTGAACGCTGGCCACGGGCATTGTAAAGTGTTATTATAACCGCTATGCTACCATTCTTTTTCCTTCTTGGCCCTTAGCTTCCAGTGGAGCTTAGGCCATTGGTGACCTCCCATCTTCATCGTCCTCAGTTTTAAGCTAGCCTCCCGAGAGTAGACCAGGAGTATCCCCATTTCGTCCTCAACATGTCTCCTCCATGTGTTCTTTGGGCATTCCTTTTCCCTCTTTCCTTGGGGATTGCATTTTAATGCCTGCCTGGTGATGCTTTTGGTTGGCTTCCTCAAGGTGTGGCCAATCCACCTCCATTTCTGTTTGCGTATTTGTATTTTTATGAATTCCTGGTTGGCGTTTTCCCACAGTGTCTGTTTGGTTACTCTGTCATCCATCTGATGTTTAGAATCCTTCTCAGGCACTGACTGATAAAAGGCAACCAGTCTTTGCAGTGTCTTCATTGTTGTTTTCCAGGTTTCAGAGCCATACAGGATCTATGCTACCATACCACCCCTAAAAATGCAGTGTAGGTAAACAACGAATAAACTCTCCTTGGGCTTCCAGTCAGGTAGAGGTATCGATTTTAATCGACGTTTCGATGACAGACTTTGCCATCCTCATCAGGGATTATGCCTGGACATGTCTAGTCCGGTGGTATTTATACCTTTGTCATCCCGTCCCCTGATTAACTAGTCTTCATCCAATCAGTTTCCGCTGTCCCACCTTGTTTACAATTGTATTCCAGTTCTTACTTACAGCGAGATCTTCATCTTCGTTAAAATTTCCTCTGATTTTATTTCCATGGCTTCCTTTACCAGGCGGTCCCAAAAGCCATTGGCGCAGGACTGTCGTTTTGTGCCATTGAAGTCAATGCTATGGCCATTGCGGATGCAATGTTCTGCTACTGCCAGTTTCTCCGGGTAACCACTGATGAAGATGGCAGAATTTGTCATCGAAAGGTTAATTAAAATCGATACCTGTACCTGGCTGGAAGCCCGAGAAGGGTTTATTCATCCTATATGCCAGGAAAGCACTAGATCCTTTTTAAATACAGTACAAGATCATAACAAGGCAGATTGTGAGGTTAGGAGTCCATCTTATCGTACATGGGGTCCATTCAAGACAGCAGACCAGAACCTGTCCTTGAGTCTGGTGGTATGCGCTTTTGGGCTTTTGTATCTTCTGCCCGATGGGAGAGAGGAGAAGAGAGGAATGTCTGGGGTGGGTAATGTCTTTGATTATATTGGCAGGTACCCACTATACTGAGGCGGCGATACTCTAGCCATATATGTACCTGAGACTTTTGCACAGTACTGTATCTGCACTGCATGCTGGCCCTTCAGATCCATCCCGAGTAGTCTCACACAGCCCTGGGCTGGTCCTGTCAGGACAACGTTAGGTGCAAGATCTGGTCACCTTCCGCAGAAGGCTGGTATGTCAGTCAACATTCTCTCCCTCAACCAGGAGATGCTTGACGGTGTGGATCCTTTCTGGGGAGTCGCTGCATTTGTGACTGGTTCTTCTGCCTTTGCTAGAGGAGACTGACTGGTCTGGCTCTGTGTAGGTTTGGCGAGTGGCCAGTGAGGTGCTCCTCATGGTCACAGATCCTGTCGACCTGCAGAAGATTTGTGAGTGCCAGCATGGATTGACAGGGAGAAATGTTCCTGACTCCTGGTAGGTCAGCGGCGAGCAGACTCCCTGCTGGCACGGATGAGCTTGTTTGCGTGGAGAATCATGTACCCATTGTATCTGGGAGTTCACCCAAGCCCCACTGAGGAAGACTGGCCGGCAAACTGAGTAGGAGCTGGAGGCGCTGGGAGGGACTGGTGTGAGTTACCACCCGGCTGGGGCGCTGGGCAGGACTGGTGTGAGTTACCACCCGGCTGGGGCGCTGGGCAGGACTGGTGTGAGTTACCACCTGGCTGGGGTGCTGGGCAGGACTGGTGTGAGTGCTTTCTCACAGAAACCAACTAATGGTCAGGAACAACCTGTCACCTCCATGCTTGGCACATGTGGGTCTCTTTAGCCCTTGGTGTCAGGTTCCAGAAGAAGCAGTGGGTTTCTCCTCTGGGTGAGCTGACGCACTTGGGTCCCTGCCCCAGCTCGGAGTCTCCTGACTGAGGAGGATGTCTATCACTGGTGAATGTCTGAACCCTGGTGGTGACTAACCACCTGAAGACTCCTCAGAGATACCTGTATGTAGAGCATTCTTCCAGATAAAATGGACTCTTGACCTCTCAATCTTCCTCATTGCACCTTATTGTCTGCCTGTACTGCACTTTCTCTGTAATGGTGCAACAAGATTACAGTGCCAGGTTCAATTCCCACTGCTGTCTTTAAGGAGTTTGCATTTTCTCCCTGTGACCATGTGGGTGTCCTCTCTCATTCCAAAGTCATATGGGTTAGAGTTAGTGAGTTGTGGGCATGCTATGTTGACACCATTGGTTTCTTAAGATTGTTATAGCTGGGAGTGATAATGGGGATAAGTTCCCACTACCTATTAAATGCTCCCAATGGTGTGCGTCTCAAATAGCCTCTGACAACCAAGTCCAACTCCTGACCTTTATGTGAGGCTTAGCTACTAAGCCCGGCAGAACTGTTTCCACTGACAGGAGAAGGGGCAAAGGCGGATTACTGGTGCCATAAAACCAGTTACGCTCATCAGCTGTGAGTTGACAGCTCATCTAGGAGAAGGAAAACTCTGATCTCAAACCTCCGCTGCCTTGCAGCTATACCCACTCATGGGGAAGACTTCGGGAGTAAGCCCCGATGGAAATATCCAGAGCGGAGGTTCCTAAGACAGTCCTACGTTGAGTTCAACACTGACTGGAAATTCCTGCGATGCTGCTGGTGCCAAACTGTATCGGTCTCTGCTGTTCCTTTGGGTTCATCAGATGCGTGGAGAAGGGGAGCTTGCTACATGGGCAACAGCTTGCTCCCCATATTGTACTGCCCTGGCTTGTGTATCTAGACAGCTAGGATTCAACATTGATGGTTGACCCAGACTGATGGAGGGCATGTATACTGTATGTGGTGCAATCCTGTTTGGTTTGATCTGAAGTAATGGACACATTTCACTGTATGTTTGGTTGTATGTGTGACAAACAAAACTAACTTTTTAACATTGTGTTCTTGTTTTCCCTTGTAGTACCTCAAAGCATTGATGTGCTGAAATGACCTGTATGGGTGGCATGCAAAACAATGTTTTTCCCTGTGCCTTGATACATGTGAAAATAGTAAACCAATTTACCAATTTAATTTACTGACTGTATTTCCTTCCAGCAGGGGCTGAATGACACGCAGCTCCCAATGGTGAGCATCAGCCGCGCTGCTCTGCGGGAGTTGCCTGCCCTTTTCAGACACTGGGACACAGTCACCTCCATTCAGAGTGAACCCCCATACCCCCATCTTTTGAGGGGTGTGCTCTGGCTGGACGGATGAAAGGACAGATCAGATGGCAGAGGCATGAGGGCCCGTGGCCAAAATCTCTGGACATCCTGTCACAATGGCTGTCGTGCTGGGCTGGGCGGGGTGGAGGGGGAGGGGCGGTCTAGACAGGGCTGAAAGTTACCTGGCTGGAATTACTCATCGGATCCAGGCCCCAAAACCCCTCCACCGAAACCAGTCTCACACAACGTAGATTATCTCCCAGGAACGGCCTCAGTGTCATTGGCACGCCGTGCAGAGGCGTTTCCTGTATGGGCGCTCATGTGCACTCTCCAGCCCCTTGTCCTTCTGCTCGATAATGACTGTGTGGTCAGATTCCATTCTGGCTCCATTCTAAATCAGGGGTTCCCAAACTTTTTTTAATGCCATGGACCAATACCACTAAGCAAGGGGTCCCTGGCCACCAGGCTGGGAACCCCTGATCTAAATGTTTGCAAGTGATATAGCCAGTAGGTGCAGGAGTAGGCCATTCAGCCCTTCGAGCCAGCACCGCCATTCACTGTGATCATGGCTAATCATCCACAATCAGTATCCAGTTCCTGCCTTATCCCCATAACCTTTTGATTCCGCTATCTTTAAGAGCTCTATCCATCTCTTTCTTGAAAGCATCCAGAGACTTGGCCTCCACAGCCTTCTGGGGCAGAGCATTCCATACATCCACCGCTCTCTGGGTGAAAAAGTTTTTCCTCAACTCCATTCTAAATGGCCTACCCCTTATTCTTAAACTGTGGCCTCTGGTTCTGGACTCACCCATCAGCGGGAACATGCTTCCTGCCTCCAGCGTGTCCAATCCCTTAATAATCTTATATGTTTCAATAAGATTCCCTCTCAGCCTTCTAAATTCCAGCGTATACAAGCCCAGTCGCTCCAATCTTTTGACATATGACAGTCCCGCCATCCTGGGAATTAACCTTGTGAACCTATGCTGCACTCCTTCAATAGCAAGAATGTCCTTCCTCAAATTTGGTGACCAAAACTGCGCACAATACTCCAGGTGCACTGCAGGAGATATGGGTCCTATCTAAAATAATGATGAGTCAGAATACAGGAAGGAGGTAGAGATCCTCGTGACATGGCGTCATGACAACGACCTTTACCTCAATGTTAGCAAAAGAAAAGGGATTGGTGGTGCACACTCTTCTGTCTATTTCAATGGTGCTGAGAGCTTCGAGTTCCTAAGAATGAACTTAGAGCATCCTGTTCCAACCATGTTGATGTCACAGTCAAGAGAACTCACCTATGCCTCTACTTCCTCAACAGGCTAAAGAAATTTGTCATGTCCCCGTCGACTCGTACCAAATTATTATTGATGCACCACAGAAAGCGTTCTGTCAGGCTCCACAACAGCCCGGAACAGCAACTGCCCTGCCCATTATCACCAGAAACTGCAGAGAATTGTGGACACAAATCCGGCCCTCCGTGGACTCTGTCTACACACCTCGATGCCTCAGTGAAGAAGCTGGCAAAATTAAAGACCCTCACCCATCCCGGACATTCTCTCGTCTCCCCCCCATCGGGCAGAAGATACAAAAGCCTGAAAGCACATACCATCAGGCTCAAAGACAGCTCGGATCTCATGGTTATCCAACTCTTGAATGATAAGATGGACTCCTGACCTCACAATTTACCTTATTATGATCTTGTACCTTACTGTTCACCTGCACCGCACTTTCTCTGCAGCCGTTACACTTTATTCTGCATTGTGATAGCTTTACCTTGTTCTACCTCAATGCACTGTGTAACGATCTGATTTCTACAGTGTGCAAACTTTTCACTGTATCACAGTACATGCAACAATAATAAACCAATTCCAATACCCATGCCTGCATTCCAGACACATTACATGTTCCCTGTGGAGGTCTCTCTACACTGGACTCTTCCCTGCCTTTACATCAGAATCTGGGGTGGACAGCACTGGACAGAGCAATGTGACACAACAGGTCTTTAAGTTGGTTCATGGACACCTGTGCCACCTGCCATTTCTGCACCGGAAGGAGTCCACGTTCCAGTTATAAGAAGACAAGAAATAGGAGCAGGGGCAGGCCATTTGGCCCATCGAGCCTGTTCTGTCACTGAATAAGATTATAACTGATCTGGCGATGGACTTTGCTCCATCCGCCTGCCTTTATTATCGAAGTATGCATACGTGATACAACCTCAAGGTTTGGCTCCTAACAGGCAGCCACAAAACAACCAAAATAACCCATTAAATAAAACACTGTCAAATGCCACAAATTGCAGCAAAAAAAAAATCATGCAAACGATAACTGCAAGTAAATAGCGTTCTGAGCTGAAGTCCACAAAGAGAGTCCGAGACCCGTAATTCGGCGCAGAGCCAAGTAAACGTTGCAGAGCAGCGAGCTGAACCGGCCCATCCCTCACCTCGGGTCCCGACTCCTTGACCTTTTCAATGTGACCCGGTGCTTAAATCATCATCCAATCATCGGGTTCAGTCACTTTGATACTCTCTGAGGCCTGGATCCCCCACCACCTCGATTCAGCCTGTACCTGACCTTTCTAATTTGGCCCGGTGCTTAAATCAATTGAACCTCCGAACTTCCTTGCTCTCAGCTATGGCCCGCTGCCTCACCTCGCCTCAGTTCTGCCACATGGAATTGCTTCCATTGCCTTCATGTCCAAAGGGAAGTTACAGGCCTATGGGTTATGACGATAGTTTGCCAGAAAAAGAGCGATTAACAAAGTATTCAGATGTTTTCCTATTTCATTGGGCTCTAGCCAGAAGTGTCTGAGATTCATCAGCACCATCTTGAACTGAAGTTCCCCTACTAAGCAAAAATCTAACTATGTCTTAAATATGTTTAATGAGGAGGCCTCTACTGATTCCTTGGGCAGAGAATTCTACAGGTTCACTGCTCTCTGGGAAAAGCAGTTTCTCCTCATCTCCATTCTAATTCTACTCCTCTGAAACACTAAGCCAACTCCCCTAGTTTTAGGCTCACCTACCAGTGAAAACAACTTTTCCCTCTATCCTATTAGTCTCTATCTTATTTATTTCTCATAACTTTATATGTTCCTCGCAGATCTCTCATTCTTCTGAGTTCCAGTCAGTACAGTCCCAGGTGACTCAGTGTCCTTTTATAGACTAAACCCCTCATCTCCAGAATCAGCCTGAGGGTCTGAAGGCATGGATTTTTCAGCCCTGCTCCCTGATATTTGGGCATTCAGTGCAGGTGGTGTCATGATGTGCAGGGACAATATTGGAACCCAGGTACGGAGGAAGATCAGGTTCCAATGTAGAGATGGCAGTGAGAGCTTACTCACAATAATTCCAAAGAACATCGGTGGGTCCACAGAGTGACATCGTGAGATGTAACATTCTCAAAACTAGGACCCCGTGTCTAGAGCTAATCAGGCATCCACTTAAATAATACGAGTAACATGGAATCCCAAAGCCAATCAAAATAAAGTTAATAAGTTTATACAGAAGACACCAGGAGACCACTTTACAAAGAGCAAGTCACTCAAGAAAAAACAATTAACGACTCTCAATAAACAACAATTAACCATTTCAGGTGCTCTAAAACCCTCAGAGCTCAATGCTCTCCAGTGCCCTGCATGGACAAGAAGAACTCATTAGGGTGGGGGGAGGTTATAGAAAAAAACAAAAACACACAAAATGACCTATTATAAAAGTTTAAAAAACAGTCTCAATACTGAATAAAAATAAAGACAGAAAAGTGGGTTAAACACGGAGTAAAGCTCCCTCTACACTGTCCCATCACACACCCCCAGGGTCAGACACAGAGTGAAGCTCCCTCTACACTGTCCTATCACACACTCCCAGGGTCAGACACAGAGTGAAGCTCCCTCTACACTGTCCCATCACACACTCCCAGGGTCAGACACAGAGTGAAGCTCCCTCTACCCTGTCCCATCACACACTCCCAAGGTCAGACACAGAGTGAAGCTCCCTCTGCACTGTCCCATCACACACTCCCAGGGTCAGACACAGAGTGAAGCTCCCTCTACACTGTCCCATCACACACTCCCAGGGTCAGACACAGTGTGAAGCTCCCTCTACACTGTCCCATCACACACTCCCAGGGTCAGACACAGAGTGAAGCTCCCTCTACACTGTCCCATCACACACTCCCAGGGTCAGACACAGAATGAAGCTCCCTCTACACTGTCCCATCACACACTCCCAGGGTCAGACACAGAATGAAGCTCCCTCTACACTGTCCCATCACACACTCCCAGGGTCAGATACTGAGTGAAGCTCCCTCTACACTGTCCCATCTCTCACTCTCAGGGTCAGACACAGAGTGAAGCTCCCTCTACACTGTCCCATCACACACTCCCAGGGTCAGACACAGAATGAAGCTCCCTCTACACTGTCCCATCACACACTCCCAGGGTCAGATACTGAGTGAAGCTCCCTCTACACTGTCCCATCTCTCACTCTCAGGGTCAGACACAGAGTGAAGCTCCCTCTACACTGTCCCATCACACACCCCCAGGGTCAGACACAGAGTGAAGCTCCCTCTGCACTGTCCCATCACACACTCCCAGGGTCAGACACAGAGTGAAGCTCCCTCTACACCGTCCCAACACACACTCCCATAAAGTAAAGGTCCCTTTACACTGTCTAGTAAGAGCAAACAGAATGTAGTTTGCTACAGAGCTCAATACTATGAATTTGATAATAGCATCTGAACACAATTTCCAAGAGAAGTCTGTTGTTAATTGGCCATTCCCAACTGTCTGAATTTTCTGTTCTGTGTTAACTGCTGGGTTTGAATGACATTGAAATATTTACCCTTGGTGCTGGGAGTTGGGTCTCAGCAGTGCCTCTGCAGAACTCACCATAAACAAACACAGGCAGGAAATAACCAGCGGGAAGCACCATTGTCGTGGCCAGCAATAGCATGAAGAACTAGGGTGAGAAAAGAAAGGTCAAGGGCAGCTTGTATCAGATTCCCAGTCTGCTGTGGTTCTGTTGTGAGATGATAGGGGAGATGCCATGATTTTGGACTGGAGCTACTGAGTGGGAGACACAAGTTCAGATCCCAGCAGCACAGCTAAGCAGTCATAGAATCATGTTGCACAGAAACAGGCTCTTCAGCCCATCTAGTCCATGCAGACATGATCTGCCTAGTCGCTTCTTCCTGCCTCCAGATCATATCCATCCAAACTCCTCTCCTCCAAAGTTCTCCTTAAGCACTTATCTACCACTTTTGCTTGCAGCTCCTTCCAGACTCCCACCTCTCTTTGACTGAAGACATTTCCCCTCAGGTTCCCCTTAAATATTTCACCTTTCACCCTAAACCTATGACCCCTAGTTTTAGTCTCACCCAACGTGAGGGAGAAAAACCTGCATGCATTCATCCTTTCTGTACCCCTCATAATTTTGTATACCTCTATGAGGCCTCCCCTCATTCCCCTGCAATCCTGGGAATAAAATCATAACCTGTTCAACCTTCCCCTATAACTCTGGTCCTCAATTCCAGGCTATATCCTTGCAAATTTTCTCTGTACTCTCTCAAATTTACTGCTATCTTTCCTGTAAGCAGATGTCCAGAAATGCTGCATATAAAATATAATAAATTGATCCTCACCAACGTCAACATAACATCCCATCTCCTGTACTCCTGCACTGCTTTATAAAGGCAAATGTGCCAAAGCTCTCTTTACAGCCCTATCTGTCTGTGATACCACTTTTAAGGAATTACGGATCTGTATTCACAGATCCCTCTGTGCCACTTCACTCCTCAGTGCTCTGCCTCTGACCATGTAAATCCTACCCCGGTTTGTCCTCCCAAAGTGTAAAATCTCACACTTGTCTCCATTAAATTCCACCTGCTATGTTTCAGCCCATCTGCCCAGCTGGTCTAGATCCTGCTGCAAGCTTTGTTAGTCCTCCCCGCAGTCCACTACACTCCCAATCTTGCTGTCATCACAAATTTGCTGATCCTGCTTACCATGTTACAATCCAATTCTTTAATATAGATGATAAACAACAAAGGATCCAACACCGATCCCTGCGGTGTACCACTAGTCATAGGCCTCCTGTCAGAGATACCACCTACTCTCTGAATTCTTCCGTTAAGCTAATATTGGATCCAATTTACTACTTCCTCCTGAATGCCAAGTGACTGAACCTTCCGGACCAGCCTCCCATGCAGGACTTATTCAAAAGCCTTGCTGAAGTCCATCTAGTCAATGTTCACTCTCTTTCCTTTATCAATCTTCTTGGTGATCTCCTTGAAAAAGTCTATAAGACTGGTTAGACATGACTTACTATGCAAAAAGCCATGTTGACTATCCTTGATCAAACCCTGCCTATCTAACTACTTATGCACCCTCTCACTTAGTATGTGTGAGTGGAGGGCGTGAGTGATGTCTCAGTGGGCTCAGAACTCACCAAGGTGCGGGCAAAGGGAGATAACTCCTGATCTTCATGTTTGGCTTGGCTACTAAGCCCAGAGAAACTGTTTCTATTGACAAAAGAAGGGGCAAAGGTGGATTACTGGTGCCTTAAAATCAGTTGCTTTGAGCAGATGGGGCCCGTCGGCAATGGCTGGCAGCTCATTTAGGAGAAGGAAGGCTCTGATCTCAAACTTGCATTGTTTTGCAGCTATACCCACTCATGGGGGAGGCTTTGGGACTAAACCCTGAGGAAAAATCCTCTGTTGAGTTCAACATTGATTGGCAACTCCTGAGACGCTGCTGGTGCCAAACTGTATCGGCCTCTGCCATTCCTTTGGTTTCCTCAGCTGTGTGGAGAGGAGGAGCTTGCTACATGGGCACAGCTTGCTCTCCATATTGTACTACCCAGGCTTGTGTATTACGTAGATAGCTACGATGCAATATCCATGGTCCACCCCAATCAACAGAGGGCAAGGAGGCTTTGGAGAGCGTGCTGAAGAGGTTCACCAGGATGTTGCCTGGATTAGAGAGTATGTGTTATAAGGAGAGTCTGGACAAACATGGACTGTTTGCTTTGGAGCAGAAGAGCCTGAAGGGAGATCTGATAAATGTAAAGAAGATGTGTAGGTCAAGGTTTTTTACAGAGCCATGGATGCCTGAATTGGATTGCCAAGGAAGGTGGTGGAGGCAGATACAACAGAGGCATTTAGGAGGCTGTCAGACAGACACATCAACATGCAGAGATGGAGGGAGCAGGGTCAAAGTTCAAAATTCAAAGGTTAAAGTAAATTTATTATAGAAGTACATATCTATCACCATATACAACCTTGAGGTTCATTCCCTTGTGGGCATACTGAATAATTCCATAGAATAATAACCATGACAGAATCAATGGAAGACCACACCAAGTTGGGTGTTCAGTCAGCAAAGACAGAAAGCTGTGCAGAGGCAACAAGAAAGAAATAATAAAAAATAAATAAGCAATGGATATTGAGAAAGTGAGTTCATAGGTTGTGGGAACATGTCAATGAAGGGTCGAGTGAAGTTGAGTGAAGGCAGAAGGGATTTAGTTTAATTTGGCTTTGTGTTCAGCACAGACATTGTGGGTTAAAGGGCCGGCTCTGCTGCTTCACTGTTCTGTGTTCTACAATGGGCCAGTTAGCACCTGCCATGCTGTGGATTTCTGTGATCCAATGATGTTAATAGAAGTGTAGGGGCTTACCTTGAGTATTATGAAGAAGGTCAACATTTCCAGAGAGGACAGCCTGGGGTGGGTCCATTGAAGCCACTTGGCGTTGTAGGTGGGGAAGGGAGGCTGGCTGCTGCTGTTCAGGAACCTCTGCTCATCGGAGCCCCACGTTCGGTTGTCGAAGAACGTTTCCAGGTGCTCCTTCATGGACAGCTGAAGCCAAAAACATTTGGGCTTAAAACTGACACATTACCACAGCTGGGCATGAATCTGCTTGTACCTACAGGACTGTGCAAAAGTCTCAGGCACATATATATTGCTCGGGTGCCTAAGACTTTTGCACAGTACTGTGGCAATTGTATGTATTGCACTGTACTGTGACCACAAAAAATATAAATTTCATGACATATGCAAGTGATGATAAACCTGATTCTGATAGGGGTCTCTGTTGTGGACTGAGAGTGGGAAGGGGGGAGGGAGAGAGGAATCACAGTAGGGTAAAGAGGAAGGGAGAGGGGAGGGAGCAGGAAGCACCAGAGAGACATTCTGTAATGATCAATAAACTAATTGGAATCGGATGACCTTTCTTTGTGTCTAAGGACTGGGTGTATCTGCACCTACACCAACCAACCCGTGGCCCCCCCCCATCTTTGGCACACCTTCTCTGCCACCTGTCCCACACTCCTCCCTGAGGGAGCACTGCACCCTCACCACTCCCAACATCCTTTGCTCCTGCCAGACTTACAAACTGGCTCTCTGCTCCACTTTGACAAATACAGTACTGTGCAAAAGTCTTCAGCACCCAAGCTGTATATATGTGTATATACTGTATAATATATCATGGGCTGCAAGTAGTGCTGGTATCTCACAGCTCTGTCAAACCCAGTTCAATCCCAATGTGCGTGTGTGTGTCTGTCCATCCATCCGTCCATCTGCGTCCGCTTGGGTTTCCCTCATGAGCGCTGATTTCCTCCCACATCTCAAAGAATCAGAATCAGAAACAGGTTTAATATCAGCAGTATATAAATACATCGTCAAGCTAAATAAGCAGTGCAGAAACAGAAATAAAAACAGTCACCGGGTAGTGTTCATGGGTTCAATGTCCACTCAGAAATCAGATGGCAGAGGGGAAGAAGTTGTTCCTGGATCATTGAGTGTGTGCCTTCAGGCTTCTGTACCTCCTCCTGATGGTAGCAATGAGAAGAGGGCATGCCCTGGGTGATGGGGGTCCTTAATGATGGCGCTGCTTTTCTGAGCTCTGCTCCTTGAAGATTCCTGGGATATTACGGAGGCCAGTACCCGTGATGGAGCTGACTAAGTTTACCACTCTCTGCAGCTTGTTTCGATCCTGTGCAGTATTTGCGCTCCCCCCCCCCCCGCCACAATACTTGATGGTGAGGCAGCCAGTCAGAATGCACTCCATGTTACATCTGCAGAAGTTTTCAAATGTTTTAGGTAACAAATCAAATCTCTTCAAACTCTTGATGAAATATAGCTTCTGTCGTGCCTTCTTTATAGCTGCATCAATATGTTGGGACCAGGTTTGATCCTCAGAGATATTGTCATCCCGGAACTTGAAATTGCTCACTCTCTCCACTTCCGATCCTTCTATGAGGATTGGTTCGTGTTCCCTCATCTTGCCTTTTCTGACGTCCACAATCAGCTCTTTGGTCTTATTGACGTTGAGTGCAAGGTTATTACTGTGACACTACTCAACTAGTTGTAATATCCCACTCTTGTCTCCATCTGAGATTCTACTAACAATGGTTGTATCATCAGCAAATTTATAGGTGGTATTTGAGCTATGCCTAGACACACAGTCATGTGTTTAGAGAGAGTAGAGCAGTGGGCTAAGCACACACATCCCTGAGGTGTGCCAGTGTTGATTGTCAGTGAAGAGGAGATATTATTATCAATCTACACAGATTGTGGTATCCACTTGCAGAGGGAGGTACAGAGACCCAAGTTCTGTAACTTATCAATCCGGATTGTGGGAATTACAGTGTTAAGCGCTGAGTTATAGTCAATGAACAGCTTCTTGATATAGGTATTTGCATTGTCCAGGTGATCTAAGCCTATGTGGAGAGCCATTGAGATTGCACATACTGTAGACCTATTGTGGGTCCAGGTTATAGTTAGCTAGTTGGTAGGTTAATTGGCTATTGTAAATTACCTTGCATATGAGGGGGGGGGGTCAACAGGAGAATTGGGATTGATTGACAGGCAATGGCTTCCAGAGAAACAAATTGGGGGGGGGGGGGAGATGAAGGGTATAAGATCTTCTGATGGCTGGCATCGACTTCAAGGGCCAAATGGCCTCCTTTGCCATTTGTGAGGAAGTAAGTTATGGTCTCAGGAACTTTTTCCAAAGGATATTCCTGTATCTAGCTTGATAAAGATTTCTATAGATTCAAGTCTGTCTTGGGCTAGAGACAGGAACATTTACTATTATGAAATAGTATTTCTCCATACCCACTGTGACCCCAGTGATGCTTGAGAGGGCAACATTGCGGTCATGGTGGTTATGAAGAAAGAACCGCACAACGTGAGCAAGCTTCCAGCATCACCAATTTATTGAAGCAGTCCCTACATTTAATTGGTTGTCGTCCTATGTAAAAGAAATGTCCATAAAGTGAGGTTGTAGTATGTTGCATGCCTAAGTGTGATTATCCAGTGACATCACTGAATGATGGTCCCTTCCTCTTACCTACCCTCCGAAATGACTGAATTCAATGCTGTTAAGAAGCCATGTGGTGTTTTGGCCTTCATTAGTCACAAAGTTGAGTTCTGGAAATGCAAAGTAATGTTGCAATTCTATATATATAGAAAAAGAGTTAGACCACACTTGGATTATTGTGTTGAGTTCTGCTCGCTTCATTACAGGAAGGATATGGAAGCTTTAGGGAGGGTGCTGAGATTTACCAGGATGCTGTCTGGATTAGAGAGCATGAGTTATGAGGAAAGGTTGAGTGAGCTAGAACTTTACTTTTTGGAGTGAAAGAGGATGAAAGGTGACTTGATAGAGGAGTACAAGATGATAAGAGGCACAGATCAAGTGGACAGCCAGAGACTTTTTCCCAGGATGGAAGTGGGTTTTAAGATAATTGGGGGAAAGTACAGAAGGGATGTCAGAGATAACTTTTTTTTATACAGGGAGTGGTGGGTACGTGGAACAGCCTGAAGGATGGTGGTAGAGGCAGATACATTAGGGATATTTAAGAAACTCTTAGATAGGCACATGGATGATAGAAAAGTAGATGGCTATGTGGGAGGAAGGGTTAGATTGACCTTGGAGTAGGTTAAAATATTTTCACCACATCATGGACTGAAGTATCGTACTGTGCTGTCTTTAGTCCTATGTTCTATGAAGTAAATGGGCGATTAGGTTAAGAACTGGACTTGATTGCCTTCAGTTACTCTGGGTGGAAGGGAGGGGTTCCTTCTCAACAAGCCAATTGCAAATGCAATGTACCAATCATTCAGCTCTTTGAATCCACTCTGCTATTCAAAATTAATCAGTAAACACCAAAACATGGGCCTCAGTATCCCCTTGTGCAATTGGACCCCAGTTGGTCAAATTGGCAAAATCATCTCCTCCACAATCTCCATCAGCACAGATGCACCACAGGGATGTGTGCTTAGCCCCCTGCTCTACTAGTTTTACACCTATGACTGTGTGGCTAAGTGCAGCTCCAACACCAGATACAAGTTTGCTGATGGCGC
Source organism: Mobula birostris (assembly GCF_030028105.1). Taxonomy (NCBI): domain Eukaryota; kingdom Metazoa; phylum Chordata; class Chondrichthyes; order Myliobatiformes; family Myliobatidae; genus Mobula; species Mobula birostris. The sequence continues at coordinate 88,460,179 of NC_092374.1, forward strand.
TACTGTTGTTGGCCGTATCAAAGGTTTAGATTAGACTAGATTAGATTCAACTTTATTGTCATTGTGCCGAGTACAGATAGGAAGCCAATGAAATGCAGTTAGCATCTGACCAGAAATGCAAAGAATAGTGTTATTTACAAAATAACTGCGAATAAAAAGTAAGTGCTACAGCACACAAATATAAAAGTACTGAGACAGTACAATTTGAGTGTAATACTGCTTAGCATTGTGATGTGAGGTTCAGCAGTGTCACAGCCTCAGGGAAGAAGCTGTTCCTGTGCCTGCTGGTGCGTGAGCGGAGGCTCCTGTAGTGCCTACCGGATGGGAGGAGAGTAAAAAGTCCATGGTTAGGGTGAGATGCATCCTTGATAATGCTTTTCGCCCTGCCCATGCAGCATTTATGGTAGATGTTCTCAATGGTGGGCAATTGGGAGCCGATAATCCTCTGGGCAGTTTTCACCACTTGCTGGAGTGCTTTGCGGTCTGATGTGGGACAATTGCCATACCACACTGAGATACAGTTGGTGAGTATGCTCTCAGTGGTACAGCGGTAAAAGTCCGTCAGTATCCTGGGACAGAGGTGAGCTTTCTTGATGCTCCGCAGGAAATAAGGGGGCTGTTGTGCCTTTTTGCCCAGGATGGAGGAGTTCAGGGACCAGGTGAGATCCTTGTAAATGTGGACACCAAGGAATTTGAAGCTTGATACACGCTCCACTACAGCTCCATTGATGGTGGTGATGAATCAGCGAACAGGAGAGAGATTGAAAACTTGGCTGAGTGGTGTAATAACAACCTCTCACTCAATGTTAATAAGACCAAGGAACTGATGGTAGACTTCAGGAGAGGGAAAAAGAGTTCCAGGAGTCAGTAGTCAAAGGATCAGAGGTAGAGAGGATGAGTAAATTTATATTCCTGGGTGTCACTATCTCAGAGGACCTGTCCTGGACCCATTAGGTAAATATAATTGCAAAGAAGGCACAGGCAGGAGTCTGCGGAGATTTGACATGTCAGCAAAAACCTTAGCAAACTTCTATAGAAGTTCAAAGGTTCATTTATTATCAAAGTATACAACTCTGAAATTCTTCTTCTCCAGATAGGCCAGAAACCAAGAAAGAAACAAATGGCAGCAGGACCATGAACACCCAAATCCCTGCTCCCTGCACTAAAAACACACAAAAATGGAACAAGGACATTGATCCCCTCCCAAATCCTCCTCCCCTGCACCCAAATAAAATGAGGAAGTTCAGAGGGAAAAACACAGAATACAAAAAAAAACCATATGACTGAAAAAAAAGTCCACAGTCCAAATCCACGTCCAAAACACAGAAAACCTGGGCAACATTCTCCTCTCTGTTGCAGAGCGATCCCACCAGAAATAAAAATACAATCTCTCCTCTCTGCACGCAGTGATCCTCAGTGATAAAAAGGCAGGCAGCCGGTGTTTCAATCTCCTTCGTCACGTTAATTGGTGAACAATTTAATTGGCCTACAATGTTGTGCCAATCAAGTAACCTACTCTAGAAACTGCCTAGAATTACCCTACCACATAGCGCTCTATTTCTCGAAGCTCCATGTACCTATCTGAGAGAAAAATCTAAGAATCCCTTAAAAGACCCTATTGTATCCGCCTCCAGCACCGTAGCCAGCAATACATTCCACTGACCCACCACTCTCTGTGTGAAAAACTCACCTCTGACAGCCCCTCTGTACTTACTTCCAAGCACCTTAAAACTATGCCCCCTTGTTTTCGCCACTTCAGCCCTGGGAAAAAGCTAATAGCGAACAATGGAAACTTTAATTGTCAAAATGGAGTTGAACATCGGCTTGCAGCCTTCTTGCCACGAGGTTCCCGCATGCTGCCTCTGCCTCCCGGAATTCCCTTGGAGACTGCGGAGCACTGAAATACCCAAACAATCTCCACACTGCAAATCACAGGCTCCAACAGTTCCAGAATCACATTCAAGATGAAAAAGAAATGTAAAAGACATAAATGGAGTGACATATATGGTTTCATGATCTACCTAGAAGATGTCGACTGAAGAAGTATTGTACGCAGGCACCATCTTAACTGGGTGGTGGAAAGTGTGCCGACTGGCTGCCTGGTATGGGAACACCAATGCCTCTGAGCAGAAACTCCTACAAAAGGTAGTGGGTTCAGCCCAGTACATCACGGGTAACGCCCACCCAATCATTGAACTCACCTACTGAAACACTGCTGTAGAAAAGCAGCATCCATCATCAAAGATCCTCACCACTCAACTGGTGCTCTTTTCTCACTGCTGCCATCAGGTAGGAGGTACAAGAGCCTCAGGACTCGCACCACCAGTTTCAAGAACAGTTACTACCCCTCAACCATCAGGCTCTTGAACAAAAGGGGATAATGACACTCATTTAAGGTTTCTGTTATCTTGTCATTTCATGCTTGTTATTTATTGCTTGGCTGGTGGCATAGTGGCATTGGCGCTGGACTGTGGAGCGGAGGTTCCGAAGTTCAAACCCAGCCGGCTCCCCCCGGCACGCTTTCCACCCATGCGGGGTTAAGAGCTGGTGATCTCTTTGGGAAAAGAAAACTCACCCAGCAGAAGGCAATGGCAAACCACTATTGTAACTTGCCTCGTATGCGAATTCCAACTACGTCAGAACGGCATGGGAGGAAGTCGCCTGCTACCTGGAAAAGTTCTGGATGCGACCTACATTACTATTATTATTATTTATTACTATTTACTTTTTATCTGCATTTGCACAGTTTGTTTGCAGTTTACAGTTCCCAATGTTTACAGATCCTGTTTACAGTTCCCATTCTATAGATTTGAAAGTACGCCCACAAAGAAAGAATCTAGTGTTGTGTGTGGTGAAATATATGTACTCTGATAATAAATTTTACTTTGAACATTGAACGTTGAAGATTGGTCCTCCACCTCAGTAGCTTATGCCTGTCTCTCTGCTTGCCTCGGAATCTAACCAGCTCCTTCGTAAACTTCAGTCAATAAACTTCTGTGTCCATGGGTAATATGGAGTTGGTACAAGTTCAACAGCAGCTGATGGAGATACTTCAAAATCCTTAGACCATGATCCTTGGTCCTCAACCCACTCCAGCCAGGGGCAACTTTTCCCTGTCAGAACTTCAGTGAGATCTCCTCTCATTCTTATAAACTCTAACTGTCCTATGTTGTACCAATTTTCCTTAAGGCAAGCATCCTGCCACCCCTGGGTCCAGTCTGTGGACTAAGAAACAATCTCAGACACAAGAGATTCCGCAGATGCTGGGACTGTTGAGTGACATGCACAAAATGCTGGAGGACCTCAATGCTGCTCGATGGCTTGTCAGTCTTTGTGTGTAGTTTTTCATTGATTCTATTGTATTTCTTCGTTCTACTCTGAATGCCCACAAGGAAATGAATCTCAGGGTAGTAAATGGTGACATATACAGTATTGTGCAAAGGTCTCAGGCACATACACGTAACTAGGGTTCCTAGGACTTTTGCACAGTACTGTATTTGTCAACGTGGAGTGGAGAGTGAGTTTGTAAATCTGGCAGCAACAAAGAATGTTGGGAATGGTGAGGATGGAGCACCGTGGGAGGCCTGGTTGGACAGGTGGTAGAGGAGGAGTGCCAGGGGTGGGCGGAGGTGGCACGGGTGCAGACACACCCAGTCCTGAGACACCTGGCAAGGTAATTTGATTCCAAACAATTGGTTTATTGATCATTACAGTATGTCCCTTTGGTGCTTCCTGCTCCCTCCCCTCTCCCTTCCAGTTTTTCCAACCATGATTCCCCTCTCCCTGCCCCCTTCCCACTCTCAGTCCACAATAGAGACCCGTATCAGCATCAGGTTTATCATCACTCACATATGTCATGAAATTTGTTTTTTTGTGCAATACATAAAGTTACGACAGTACTGTGAAAAAGCCTTAGTCTCTCTAGCTTAGACTTTTGCTCAGTACTGTACATACTTTGGTAGCACATTTACTTTGAACTTTATATTTCCATAGAAGCTACCCAGCTTGCTGAGTTCCTCCACCATTTTGTGTGTGTGACTCTCAGGAGAGTCCTTCATGGTAGCACCATCTAATAACGTTTAACAGCAGTGCCAATACCAAATACTGGATCAGTTCAATCATTGCCTTTGGTCAACAGGGAGCTTGTCATCAACTAAAGGCCCGGCCTCCAGTGGTGGAGTGATTAAAAGTCCAGAGAGATCAGGAGGTCAATGGTAGAATGGGCAGGGGCGGAGATCAGGAGTTTACAGGGATGGGAGTCTGTTATTGCACTGTCCCTTGCTGGACTTTCTCCTAGCTGCGTGGGTCAGACAGCTGTGGAAGCCAAGTCATTGGTTATACTTAAAGTGGTGGTTGACAAAGTTCTTGATTAGTAAGGACGTCAAAAGATACGGGGAGAAGGCAAGAGAGTGGGTTGGGGAAGGATAATGAATCAGTTGTGACTTATTTATTTATTTGGAGACATTGTGGAAAAGGACCTTCTGCCTTTTTGAGCTGCTCTGACCTGCAACCTTCAAAAACTTTGATTTAACCCTCACCTAATCACGGGACAATTTACGACGACTGTTGAACTTGCTTGGTACGTCATTGGACTGTGTGAGGAAAGCGGATCATCTGAAGAAAACGCACACAGTCTACAGGGAGGACATACGAAGGTGCGTTACAGAGGGGCAGCACGGCAGCATAGCGGTTCGCACAACACCTTACGGCACAGGCAACCCAAGTTCAATTCCTGCCACCGCCTGTAGGGAGTTTGTATGTTCTCCCCATGACTGCATGGGTTTCCTCCAGGTGCTACGGTTTCCTCCCACGGTCCAAAGACGTACCGGTTGGTAGGTTAACTGGTTACTGTAAATTGTCCTGTGGTTAGGCTAGGGTCAAATCAGGGTTGCTGAGCAGTGCGGCTCAGAGGGCTGGAAGGGCATGGTTTGTGCTGTACCTCAAAAAATAAATAAAAAGTAAAAATCCTGTCTGGTATTAACAATCATTCCATGGTTAAAAGTCACTTAGTCACATTCTTCCCCATTCTGATGTTTGGTCTGAACAACAACTGAGCCCCTTGACCACGTCTGAATGCCCTTATGCATTGAGTTGCTGCCACGATTGGTTGATTTAATGATGAGGTGAAAGGTCTACAGATGTGTCTAATAAAATGGTCACCGAGTGCATGGGAGGGCTGGGAGAATATGCCACTACTTGCACAGAGTAATGGTATTGAATACTGAATATTTGACCATCTTTACAACCGCATACACTGCTTACTTGCCACCCATTATGCTGCTTGTGTTTAGGGCAGCAGTGAAGGTCCTCCATGGCTTAGTTCATCGGTTTTCACTACTGTCAGTCATGCAAGTCCCGGGTGGAGACTCAGGAATATCGTCACACTCAGATGTAGAAGGATCCTTCATTGCTGTTTCTGTAACAATTTTGTTTGACCAGTCAGAGTTGTTAGCCATGAGCTGAACTCCCGAACCTGTAGGACTGGTGGACCACAATTAGTCTGGCCTCTACCCTTTGACCTGTTTGGCATGGGTGACCCTACCAAGAGCCAAAGCATAAAGCCCTGACTCCAGCCAACATCGCTCTCCAGGTCATCGAGGCAAGCAAGCCTCCAAACCGTGACAAGGTTGTGGTCTTCTTGGAGGTGCGTACATTGCAGACACTATTTAATTCCTGGAGGCTCTAGGATGATGTGAGGAGGTTAACAACCCCAATGCAAAGGAAGGTAATGCAGGAAGGTCAGTGGCGACTCACCCTGGAACCAATGTACTGTCCGACTCCATGAGGGAACGTCACACTCGCCAACACAAGAGCCACAAACCCCGCAAAGAGGATCTTGCTGCAGGAACAGAAAACGAGGCAATTAGTTCGGCAATGACGTTGGTGGACAGAGGAAGGGTTAGTTGACCAAAAGCAGGCCTTCCTGCCCGTGTTGTGGATCCACATACACTGCAGCACAGTGCACACCTGGATTCAGAATCTTAGAGGGCGATGAGGAGGGGTACAGAAGTGAAATAGATCAAATGGTTACATGGTGTTGCAACAAGAATCTGTATTGATCAATAAACCAACTGTTTGGAATCAAACGATCTTGCCTGGTGTCTCAGGGCTGAGTGTGTGTGTATATATATATATATATATATACACACACCCAAGACTGTTGCATAGTATTCTAAATAATTAGTGGAAATCAAGAATAGTGAGATAGTGTTCATGGCCAATTTAGAAACCTGATGGCAGAGGGGAAGAAACTACTCCTAAGACATGGAGTGTGGTATTCAGGATTCTGTACCTCCTCCGTGATGGTAGTAATGAGAAGAGGGCATGTCCCAGATGGTAACTGCTGCTTATCTGATGCTCTGTGCCAGTGAAGCCACAGCAAGCAAGGTTTTCTTCACGCCTGTGCACACGTGGACTTGTGCAGATGACAAGGAACTCCACTTTGAACCTTTAAGAGGAACCAGGATGCAGTTCAATCATCAAGATAGAGAAGGCTACGGACCAAGTGCAGGTAAATGAGGTTTAGGTAGAAGGCTCCTGATGGCCAAGCATTGACAGGATGTGCTAAGGCTCTGTTTCTGTGCTGTGTGACTTTAAGATTGTTTGACAGTTTCCATCTGGAAGGATCACAGCAAACCAAATGTTTATTGTTATTTTGTCGGTTTACAGCTGCTAATCTGGATATTAACTTTTAAAATTCCAGATTTAATTAAAAACTTAAACTTAAGTTCCCCAGTTGTCGTTTAGGGATCCAAACTCGCGGTCACGAGCCCGATGTCCTTGAAAAGTAATGGATGCAACCCAGTCCATCATGGATAAGGCCCTCCCAACCACTGAGCACATCTACATGAAACATTGTTGCAGGAAAGCAGCGTCCATTATCGGAGATCCCCACCACCCGGGACATGTTGCTGCCATCAGGAAGAACGTACAAGATCCTCAGGACTCACACCACCAGGTTCAGGAACCTTAGTTTTTAAGAGCTATTGAAGCCTTGGTTAAGAAAAAGAAAGAGGTGTATAGCAAGTATAGGCATGTAGGGAAAAATTAGGTACTTGAGGAGTAAAAGAAATACAAGATTGCACTTAAGAGGGAAACCAGGAGGACTTAAAGAAGGCATAAGGTGCTCTCGCAGACAAAGTGAGGAAGAATACTAAGGGCTTCTGCAGATACATTAAGAGTAACCTTGTTGCTGCTGCCATCAGGAAGAAGGTACAGGATCCTCAGGACTTACACCGCCAAGTTCAGGAACAGTTATTACCCTCAACCGTCAGGTTCTTGAACCAAAGGGATAACTTCACTTGCCCCATCATTGAAATGTTCCCTCAACCTATTGCCCCACTTTCAAGGAGTCTCCATCTCATGCTCTCACTATTTATTGCTTATTTATTAATTTTTATTATTTATTTCTTTTTGTATTTGCACATTGTTGACTTCTCTATACTGGTTGAACACCCAAGTTGGGTGGTCTTTTATTGATTCTATTACGGTTATGATTCTATAGATTTATTGAGTATGCACACAAGAAAATGAATCTCAGGGTTGTATATGGTTTACATACTTGGAAATTAAATTTACTTTGAACTTTGAATATCCCCAGCACAGTACCATTTTGTTCTGAAGGCAGCTCTTCAACTTGAAATGTTAACTGTTTCTCTCTCCCCAGATGCAGCCTGTCTCTGAGTGTTCCCAGAACTTTAACATTTTTTCTCCAGCCTTCCCGCTTTTCTCCTAAATCTTTAGGAAGGGGCTTGGTCGAGGGGAGCAGAGGGATAAATCTAACCCTCTAATACTCCCCATACGGGTGGTGGGGTGGAAATATGAATCTACCAAAGGAGGTGTAAGGCATTCCTTCCCTTCGCTAGCCTGCAGGTCACCCTTGGTCACCCTTGGGCAAGGTGTAGCACCTGCTTAGCACCCCCCCCCCCCAATCAGGGATATGCAAAGCCATGGGATCAGGTGGTGGATGGTTGTATGAGCAGCCGGTGCAGATCACAGGTCCTGGTTATGCGACCACTGACACCAGGCAGACAATCTCTGATAATGGCTGGGGTCGCCCGTCTTGTAAAGACACTGCCCAGATGAAGGCAATGGCAAACCACTTCTGTAGAAAAATTTGCCAAGAACAATCATGGTCATGATTGCCCATGTCATAAGACATGGCACGTAATGATGGTGATGAATACTCTGTTTGAAGCACCCATTGCATGTAGGATATCAGAAGGATGAGGGGGAATCTCACTGAAACTTACTGGCTACTGAAAGGCCTGGATAGAGTGGACACGGGGATGATGTTTCCATCGGAAGGAGCTTCTCTAATCTGAGGGAACATTCTCAGAATAAGGGAACTGAGAAGAGGAGGAGTTTCTTGTGGCTCTTGTGGCTTGGCGCAGAAAGCTAAACCCCATGCCAGTCCCCAAAGGCTGGGAAAGCTTTGTATTAACAGAGTCCAGGCTCATGAGCTTCAAGTGCTGAAGGAATATTCAGGATGGGACCATGTCTTAGGAAGACTGAGGCTCTATAAGGCATTGGTCAGACTGCACTTGGTGTGTTGTGAGCACTTTTGGGCCCCTTACCTAAGATAAGATATGCTGGCATTGGAGAGAGTCCAGAAGAGGTTCACAAGAAGGACCCTGGGAATGACAGAGTTAATGTACGAGGAACCTTTGATGGCTCTTGGCCTCTACTCATTGGAGTTTAGAAGAATTAGGGGGGGATCTCACTGAAATATATCAAATATTGAAAGACGTAGATGTAGAGAGGATGTTTCCAAAAGTGGGGGAAGTCTAGGACCAATGGGCACAGCCTCAGAATAGAAGGACATTCCTAAGGACAGAGATGAGGAGGAATCTCTTTCACCAGAGTGTGGTGAACTTGTGGAGTTCATTGCCACAGACGGCTGTGGAGGCCAAGTCATTGGATATATACAAAGTGGAGGTTGATGGGGTTTTTGATTAACAAGGGTATCAAAGGTTACAGGGAGAAGACTGGAGAATGAGATTGAGAAGGATAATAAATCAGACAAGATCAAATGGCGGATAAGACTCAATGGGCCAAATAGCTTAATTATACTATTTCTTATGGTATATAGCGACCAGAATTGCAGGCTTTGATATACAGTCTTGGTGTAATTTAGCTGCCCTCATAGCTTGGTGCAGAAAGATAAATTCACTCCATGCCAGCCCCTAAAGGATTTGTTGAAAGTTCAAAATAAATTTTATATTAACAGACTCCAGACTCATGAGCTCAAAGTGCAGAAGGTACATTCAGGATGGGAGCATGTGTTAGGAACACACTGAGGCCAGCATAAATGGTGGAAGGAATCCCCCATCTCCCAAGCTGTTTCCTGCCTCAGCTGTGGCAGAGTCTGTTGGTCATTCACTGGCCTCATCAACTAAATTGGAACCCACCGGAGTTTTCAGGTGAGGGGATGCGTAGTAAGACAAGGAACTGCTAATCCCAAGCAGGAGAATATCTGCAGGTGCTGGAAGTCCAAGCAACACACACAAAATGCAGGAGGAACACAGCAGGCCAGGCAGCACCTATGGAAAAGAATATAGTCGATGTTTCGGGCCGAGACCCTTCATCAGTCCTGTGGATATCGGGACTAGAATGGAAGGCAAGGAGACGGGTGTGACGCAGAGCAACGGGAGGGGCAGAGAACTCGTCCAGTCAAACCCCACCTGGCTGAAAATACTCACTTATCAGCCATGAATTTGGAGATCTTTCTATGTTTGGTCAGGAACATGGTGAGATTCCTGTGGCAGAAGAGGTAGAGGCAGCAGAGACAGCCACAAATGACCCTGGAACCATGCAAGAAATGAGATTAGGCATAGGTGGCTCACGCATAACATCAGTAAGGTATCTCGATCCCTCTTACTATAACATACCACTTACCTTCCTAATTTCTTCCAGTCCCTGAGTGTTACTTTTCAGCGACTCCTGTATCAGGGCACCTAGGTCTCTCAGAACACTGACACCTTTTAATCCCTCATTGTTTGAATTTTTCCTATTTTTCCTATCAAATAGAATTGACCTCATGTTTTTCCATGTTTTATTATCTACAACATGGAACATGAATTGTTTCCTATACCTAGAATAGGAAACCTATCGACCTGGCATGGCCAAGAATGGAAAAGCCTACAGAAAGTGGTGGATAGAGCTGAGTCTATTTCCGGAACATCCCTCCCCAACATTGAGCACATTTTAATGGAGCACCACCTCAAGAAAGCTGTATCCGTCATCAAAGACCATTCTGGCCACGCTCCCTTCTCACTGCTGCCATTAGGAAGGGCACACAGGAGCCTTAGATTCCACACCACTAGGTTCAGAAACAGTTATTCGACCAACACTGGCTCCTGAACCAGTGTGAATAACTTCATTCACCTCAACACTGAACTGATTCCACAACCTATGGACTCACTTTCAAGGACTCTACAACTCATGTTCTCAATATTATCTATCTCTTGTATTTGCACAGTTTGTCTTCTTTTATCAGTCTTAATTTGTAGTCTTTTATTGATTTCATTGTATTTCTTTGTTTTCCTGTGAATTCCTGCAAGAAGATGAATCTCAGGGTAGTAGATGGTGACATATACATAGGCACTTTAATAATAAATTTACTTTGAACTTTATTTTCTTATCAATAAGAATCGTTTCTTTTTTTCTTATCAATAGGAACATTCCTATCAATAGTAGTATTTCCTACTTTTTCTATGAATAGGAATTGACCTAACATTTTTCTGGGATATAAAACACCTGCCACACACCTGCCCATTCCCCTAGACTAGGGGTGGTGAACCTATGGCACTCATGTCCAAGATGGTATGTGCAAACATTTTATTGGCACATTGCCCTTCAGTTCTTTAAACCTCACCCATAATAGGGAGATACATAATGATCATCTTTGTTGCCAAATTAAATAGTAAAATGATTTTCTTACAACCTGGGTTCAGTGTGATATTTTCACAAGAAACATCTCACACCTGCTTGGTGCCAGCTAAAGGGTTGCAAGAAAACGTGATGCTAGGTGATACATTTTGAAACCTTGCCAACCTGGTGTCATCATCATTATTTCACTTTTGCGTCTTTTACTTGTGTTTTTCACCTTGAATGTGATTCTGGAGGTGTTGGAGCCTGTGATTTTCAGTGTGGAGATCGTTTGGGTGTTTCAGCACTCTGCAGTCTACGAGAGGATTCTGGGAGGTAGAGGCACCATGTGTGAACCTTGTGGTGAGAAAGCTGTGGGGGACACGAACCGATGTTCAACTCCATTTCGCCGATTAAAGCTTCCATTGTTTGCTGATTAAAGCAACGAGGGAGATTGAAACAATGTGTGAATATGGAAGGTGAGGGCCGGCTGCTTGTCTTTTGATTGCTGGTGGAATCGCTCTGCTATGGAGTGGGGAGACTGCCTTTTGATCGCTGGTGGGATCGCTCTGCTATGGAGTGGGGAGACTGCCTTTTGATCGCTGGTGGGATCGCTCTGCTATGGAGTGGGGAGACTGCCTTTTGATCGCTGGTGGGATCGCTCTGCTATGGAGTAGGGAGACTGCCTTTTGATCGCTGGTGGGGTCGCTCTGCTATGGAGTAGGGAGACTGCCTTTTGATCACTGGTGGGGTCGCTCTGCTATGGAGTGGGGAGACTGTCTTTTGATCGCTGGTGGGATCAGTCTGTTACCGGAGAGAGGAGACTGTCTTTTGATCGCTGGTGGGGTCACTCTGCTGCCACAGAGAGAAAGGCCTGCTGCAATGTTACCTAGGTTTTCTGCGTTTTGGATATGGTCTTGGACTATAGACTTTTTTTCACTCTTATGATTGTTTTTGTATTGTGTATTTTTAGCCTGATCTTTCTTTTTTTTTGTGCGCAGGGAAAGGGGGATGGGGTTGTGGTTGACGTGCCTGTGCTATTTTTGTTCGATTTTTGTTTGGGAAGCATTTGGGAGTTCATGATCATGCTGCTGTTCTTTTCTTTCTTGGTTTCGTGGTTATCTGGAGGAGAGTTGTATACTTTGATAATATATGAACATTTGAACTTTTGATAAGGTGCCATGCCCTATGATGTGGGCGACCATGGTTTTTCCATGACCATAACAGTTCTTCGCAAATTTTTCTACCAATGTATTGCCTTCTTCTAGGCAGTGACCACAGCCATTATCAATATTCTTTGGAGATCATCTGCCTGGTGACAGTGGTCACAAAACCAGGACTTGTGATATGCACCAGCTACTCCTACGACCATCACCACCTGCTCTGATGGCTTTATGTGACCCTGATTCGATGGGGGAGACAAGCAGGTGCTTCACCTTGCCCAACAGTGACCTACAGGAGCACCTTACACCTCCTTTGGTAGAGACACATCTCCACCCCACCACCCATAGTCCTGGTGTACTGAACAGTATTTGAACAGTATAGTTACAAAAACAATATTATTGAAATAATGTCATTTTTAATTGACTTTTTAAAAGATTAATATTACAGGCTTTCTGAAGCACTTCATTTATTCTAATCTCTCCCTGTTACTTTCTTATTAATAGTAAAACACTGAGTACTTGCAAATAAGCAACAGGACTCATCCTTTTTTCTTAAAATGTCCATAATTATTATTACTAATTTATTAGTCAATAATAGAATCTGCTCAAAATTACTATGGCATGCCAGAGAGTTTTTTTAGAGGATTATCACCAACTTGGACACTTGACACGTTTTGCCAACCCTGCCCTGGTCTATCCATATCCCCTCTCTGTATCCTCCTTACCAGCAAACTTTAATATATTCCACTTGATCCTCCCAACCATATCATAGACATAGATTGTGTCAACAAGTGACGTACCAGCTCTGATTTCTGTGGCATTCCTCTGGTGTTAACCTGCCAGTCCCCTATAAAACTGTTCCATTATTCTTACTGTCTTTTCCCTATTCTTCTAGTGAGTTATCAGGATAATTGAACAATTGTGCAACAGAGGGAATGCCACACCACCATCTTTTGGTGTAAACTTTACTGAGGGGATAAGAAATGATTGGGTGCAGATGGGACATACTGCGATCCACTGTTGCTGAGAAGATAGAAACCACAGAAAAACTACAGCACAGAAACAGGCCTTTTGGCCCTTCTTGGTTGTGCCAACCCATTTTCTGCCTAGTCCCACTGACCTGCACACGGACCGTATCCCTCCATACACCTCCCATCCATGTCTCTGTCCAATTTATTCTCAAATGTTAAAAAAGAACCCACATTTACCACCTTGTCTGGCAGCCTCTTCCACACTTCCACCACTCTCTGTGTGAAGAAGCCCCCCCTAATGTTCCCTTTAAGCATTTCCCCCTTCACCCTTAACCCATGTCCTCTGGTTGTTTTCTCCCCTTGCCTCAGTGGAAAAAGCCTGCTTGCATTCACTCTACCTATATCCATCATAATTTTATATACCTCTATCAAATCTCCCCTCATTCTTCTACGCTCCAGGGAATAAAGATGTTTGATTGCATAGTGGAAGAGAGTTCAAAAGAAGCGACCGGAGGCAGTCGGGACATTCTGTGTGCCACGGTTCCCGAGGAGATGTTGAATTGTGTACAATTAGGCACTTGGCAAGGGACAATAAAAATAAGTTGGGTTTATGTGGAGTGGCCATTGTGGGAGTGGTCCAGTTTTAGAGTGGGGAGTTTAGGCTTTGGCTCATACAGGCTTTAATGAAGAGAGATAAAGGCTGTAGTAGATTTTTTTTGGTTGAATTTTTCATTCTTTCTTTCTTATTGCACAGTCAGAGCAGTGGGGATGCCAGGCAGAATAGTGGAATGCTGCGTGAAGTCAGGAAGGCCTCTAGTGACCCTGATGACTATACCTGCAAGAAGTGCATCCAGCTGCAGCTTCTTTCCAACCACGTAAGGAAGTTTAGCTGTAACTATATGAACTCCTGTTCTCTCAGGAGGCTGAGGGGTTGCTCAACAGGACATACAGGGAGGTAGTTACACCCAAGGTGCAGGGCACACGTATCTGGCTGTCTGTCAGGAGTGGGAAAGGGGATAGGCAGCCAGTGACCACTTTGTCTGTGTTGGTGGGGGAATTCTAGCAGAGCAAAGCACAGGTCTCTGGCACAGAATCTGGATCTGTAGCTCTAAAAGGAAGAGGGAGAAGAGGAGAGCTATAGTGATAGGAGATTCAAAGGTTAGGGGAACATACAGGAGGTTCTGTGGACAGGAACAAGATCCCAGATAGTGTTGTATGTTGCTTCCCAGGTACCAGGATCAGGGACATCTCAGATTGAGTCCCCTTAAGTGGGAAGGTGAGCATCCAGAGGTTGTGGTCCACATTGGTACCAATGACATGGCTAGGATGGGTGTGAAGGTCCTGCAAAGTGAGTTCAGGAAGTTAGGTGCTGAGTCATAGGATAGGAATTCCAGGGTTGTGATCTCAGGATTGCTACCCATGCTACATGCTAGTGAAGTCAGAAATAGGAAGATCATACAAATTAACTTGTGGCAAAGGAAATGGTGCAGGAAGGAGGGCTTCAGATTTTTGGATCATTGGGGACTCTTCAGTGCCAGATCGGATAGTGGAGTTGATTGTTGGGAAAGGTGTTGTTAAGCCTTCGTATCAAGCCAGGAAACGAAAGGTTGAGCATGGTGGGTGTAATGTTCAGAGTTATATGTATTTCAATGCAAGCAGTATTGTAGAAAGTATGAATAAGCATAGGGCACGGATCAGATGTGGAATTATGATATTGTAGCCAATAGTGAGACTTGGTTGTAGGAGGAGAAGGACTGGCAGCTCAGTGTTTCAGGGTTCTGTTGTTTCAGACGTGACAGAGCAGGAGGGGCTAAAGGGAGAGGGCTAGTATTAAGGGTCAGGGAAAGTGTCACAACAGTGCACAGACAGGACAGACTGGAGAGCTCATTTACTGAGGCTATATGGGTGGAACTGAGGAATAAAGATAGCAATGATCGCATTATTGGGATTATATTATAGGCCACACAGCAATCCGTGGGATTTAGAGGAACAAACTTGTAGAAGGAGATAGAAGACTGTTGCAAGAAACATAATGTTGTGATAGTAGGTGATTTTAACTTACCACATATTGACTGGGACTTCCAAACTGTAAAAGAGTTGAATTAACTAAATATGTTCAGGAAAGTTTCTTTAATCAGTACATAGAAGTCCCAACTAGAGAGAGCATGATACTAGATCTCCTATTAGGGAATGAGACAGGGCAGGAGACAGAAGTTTGTGTAGGGGAACACTTCGCATCTAGCGATCACAATGCCATTAGTTTCAAGATATTATTCTGGAAAATTAGAGAAAGGCAAATTTTGGTGGTATCAAAAAGGATCAGGCAAGAGTGGATATGGACAGTTTGTTTACTAGCAAAGGATGTGCTTGGTTTGTGGGAGGCATTGAAAAGTGATATTTTGAGAATATCGAGTTTGTATATTCCTATCAGAATAAAAGGTAAGGACAATAGGTTTAGAGGACCTTGGTATTCGAGAGATGTTGAGGCCCTTGTTAATGAAAAGGAGGTGCATAGCCGGAAAAGGCAGGTAGGAACAAATGAGGACTCAAGGAGTACAGTTTAAGAAATGTAAGGGAACAGCTAAGGAGGATATCAAACACAAGGCATGAAGTTGCTCCAGAAGACAAGATGAAGAAGAATCCCAAGGGCTTCTACAGATAAATTAAGTGCAAAAGGGCAGCAAGGAACAAAATTGGTCCTCTTGAAGATCAGAGAGGTCATCTAAATATGGAACCAAAAGAGACGGGGGAGATCTTAAATAGAATGTTGCATCTGTATTTACTTGGGAGACATACATAGAAGTAGCCGTGAGATCATGGACTGTATGCAGGTTACAGAGGAAGAGGCTTTTGCTGTCTTGAGGACAAGACAGGCCCCTGGGATAAATTCCCAGGTGCCTGACAACGTGTGCCCTTGAGAGGCTAGTGCAGAAATTTCAGGGGCTTTGCGGAGATATTTAAAATGTCCTTAGCCACGGGTGAGATTTTGGGGGATTGGAGGATAGCTAATGTTGTTCCATTGTTTAAGAAAGGATCTATGAATAAGCCAGGAAGGTGAGCCTGACGCCAGTAGTGGGAACTTACTGTAAAGTACTCTAAGGAACTGGATATAAAATTATTTGCTGCAACACACATAAAAGTTGCTGGTGAACACAGCAGGCCAGCAGCATCTATAGGAAGAGGTACAGTCGATGTTTCAGGCCGAGACCCTTCGTCAGGACTAACTGAAAGAAGAGCTAGTAAGAGATTTGAAAGTGGGAGGGGGAGGGGGAGATCCAAAATGATGGGAGAAGACAGGAGGAGGAGGGATGGAGCCAAGAGCTGGACAGGTGATTGGCAAAAGGGATATGAGAGGATAATGGGATGGGAGGCCTAGGGAGAAAGAAAGGGGGAGGGGGGAAACCCAGAGGATGAGCAAGGAGTATAGTGAGAGGGACAGAGGGAGTAAAAGGAGAAAGAGAAAAAGAATATATATATAAATAAATAACGAATGGGGTACGAGGGGGAGGAAGGGCATTAACAGAAGTTGGAGAAGTCAATGCATTATTTGGACAGACAGGACCTGATTGGGGATAATCAAGATGGCTTATAGATCTCTGGAGAATCCCAGAGTTAATAAGGTTGATGATAGTGTGGGAGACAATGGCTCCTTCATGGGGTCCTGTTCCAGGGGTAAGTAAGAGGAGGTGTCTGACTGTTGTTGCAATGCCTCAGCAAGGTAGAGGCCAGTCCGTCAGACACTTGGGTGTTTGGAGACAATCCTCCTCTCACCCCACCTTCCCTGAACACCTCAACCCTCCTCTCACCTCAGACTCTATCAACACCCCTCATCACCTCCCTCTGATCCCATCTCTCATCCATGCTGGGTCTTCACCATCCCCTCTGACCTTCCCTTCTCTGAGGCAGAACATTCTGTTCTCAGTAAGGTCCTCACCTTTGGCCCCTTGCTCCCACACCTCGGTGAGTTCTGTGCCCGCCACGGCGCTGAGCTCCTGTTCTGCTGCCTCCGTCTCCGTGCCCACTCTCCATTCCTCACCGATGACACCTTCTCCCGCCTTCAAACCTCCTCCTCCAGGACACTCCGCTCTGGTCTTCTGCCTGCTCTGGATCTTTTCATTGCTGACTGCCAACAGGACATCAACTGCCTCGACTTCAGCACTCCTCTCTCCAATTCCAATCTCACCCCTTCAGAACGCTCCGCCCTCCACTCCCTCCCTCTGCACTAATCCTAACCTCACCATCAAACCTTCATATAAGGGATGCTGCAGTAGTCTGGCAGACTGACCCCTACCTTGCTGAAGCCAGGCAACAACTCTCAGACACCTCCTCTTACTTGCCCCTCAAAAAGGACCCCACTCAGGAATACCAGACCATTGCCTCCCACACCAGCACCAACCTTATTAACTCTGGGGATCTCCCATTCACTGCCACCAACATCACAGCTCCTGCACCCCACACCTCTCATGTCTACCTCCTACCCAAGATCCACAAACCTGCCTGTCCAGGTAGACCCATTGTTTCAGCTTGTTCCTGCCGCACTGAATTTATATCCGCAATCCTTGACTCTGTCTTATTCCCCCCAGTTCAGTCCCTTTCTACCTACATCTGTGACACTTTACATGCTCTTTCAATGATTTCAGATTCCCTGGCCCCGAGCATCTTATTTTTACTATGGATGTCCAGTCCCTATACACCTCGATGCCCCACCAGGAAGGACTCAAAGCTTTCTGTTTCTTTCTGGATTCCAGACCCAACCAGTTCCCCTCCACCTGGCAGAACTTGTCCTCACTCTCAATAATTTTTCCTTTGGGTTCTCCTACTTCCTTCAGACAGAAGGGGTAACCATGGGCACTCACATGGGTCCCAGCTATGCCAGTCTGTTTGTCGGCTGTGCAGGACAGTCTATGTTCCAAGCCTACTCTGGTATCACTCCCCAACTTTTCTTATGCTACATCATCGACTGCATTGGTGCTGCTTCCTACACCCATGCCCAGCTCGTTGACTTCATCAAATTTGCCTCCAACTTCCAACCTTCCCTCAAATTTACCTGGTCCATTTCTAACACCTCCTTCCACTTTCTCGATCTCTCTGTCTCTATGTCTGGAGACAGCTTATCTACTGATGTCTACTATAAACCCACAGACTCTCACAACTACGGAGGCTATACCTCTTTCCACCCTGTTATTTGTAAAAACGCCACCCCCTTCTCTCAACTCCTCCAACTCTGCAGCATCTGCTTTCAGGATGAGGCTTTCATTCCAGAACTAGGGAGATGTCCTTCTTCAAAGAAAGGGGCCTCCCTTCCTCCACAAACAGCACTGTTCTCAACCACATCTCTTCCATTTCACACACATCTGCTCTCACCCCATCTACCCCCCCACCCTACTAGGGATAGGGTTCCTCTTGTCCTCACCTACTGCCTGACCAGCCTTCGCATCCAGAACATAATTCTCCAAAACCTTCACCATCTCCAAAGGGATCCCACCACCAAGCACATCTTTCCCTCCCTCCACTTTCTGCTTTCCGCACCTCCTCTCGCAATACCATTCAGGGCCACAAACAGTACTTCCAGGTGAGGTGATACTTCACCTGTGAGTTTATTGGGGTTATATACTGTGCCTGGTGCTCCCGATGTGGCCTCCTGTATATCAGTGAGATCTGATGTAGATTGGAAGACCGTTTTGTCAAGCAGCTATGCTCCGTCCACCAGAAAAAGCAGGATCCCCAAGTGGCCACCATTTTTAGTTCCACTTCCCATTCCATATGTTATCCCATGGCCTCCTCTACTGCCGCGATGTGGCCACACTCAGGTTGGAGGAACAACACCTGATATTCCGTCTGGGTAGCCTCCAACCTGATGGCATGAACATTGATTTCTTGAACTTTTGGTAATGCCCTCCCCTCCCTTCACCATTCCCAATTCCCTCTCTTACCTCAGTTCCTTACCTGCCCAACACCACTCTCTGGTGCTCCTCCCCCTTTTCTTTTTATCATGGCCTTCTGTCCTCTCCTATCAGATTCCCCCTTCTCCAGCCCTGTATCTCTTTCACCAATCAACTTCCCAGCTCTTTTCTTCAACCCTCCCTGCTCTTAATTTCACCTATCACCTTGTGTTTCTTCCTTCCCTCCCCCTCCACCTTCTAACTCTGACTCTTCACCTTTATTTTTCTCCAGTCCTGCCAAAAGGTCTCGGCCCAAAACATCGACTTTTCTCTTTTCCATAGATGCTGCCTGGCCTGCTGAGTTCCTCCAGTATTTTCTGTGTGTTGCTTGGATTTCCAACATCTGCAGACTTTCTCTTGTTTGTGAATGGCTTATAGAGGTTTTTTAAGGAAGATACCAGGAAAGTTGATGAGGGTAAGGCAGTTGATGTTGTCTACATGGGCTTTAGCAAAGCCTTTGACAAGTCCTGCATGAGAGGTTGATCAGGAAGGTTCAATTGCTCTGCATTCAAGGTGAGGTAGTAAATTGGATTAGGCATTGGCTTTGTGGAAGAAGCCAGAGAGTGGTAGTAGATGGTTGCCTTCCCTGTGACTAGTGGAGTGCCGCAGGGACCGTTGCTGGGTCTGTTGTTGTTTGTCATGTATGTCAATGATCTGGATGATAATGTGGGAAACTGGATCATCAGATTTAAGGATGACATCAAAATTGGGGGTGTAGTGGACAGCAAGGAAAGTTATCAGAGCTTGCAGTTGATTTGGACCAGCAGGAAAAATGGGCTGAAAAATAGCAGATGGAGTTTAATACACACAGGTGTGAGATTTTGCTTTTTTGAGGGACTAACCAGGATAGGTTTTACATGGTGAGTGGTAGAGCACTGAGGAGTGCAGTAGAACAGAAGGATCTGGGAATACAGACTATCACATGTAGACAGGATCATAAAGAAAGCTTTGGCACATTGGCCCTCATATATCAAAGTACTGGGTGCAGAAGTTGGGATGTTATGTTGACGTTGTATAAGTTAGGCCTAATTTGGAGTATTTTGGTCAGTTTTGGTTACCCGCCTATAGGAAAGCTGTCCTATAGGACAGAGAACAGAGAAAATTTACAAGGATGTTGCCAGGACTTGAGAACCTGAGTTACAGAGAAAGGCTGAGTAGGTTAGACTTGATTCCCTAGAGCATAAGAGAATGAGCGGAGGTTTGATAGGGGTATACAAAATGATGCGGGGTATCGATAGGGTAAACGCAAGCAGGCTTTTTCCACTGAGGTTGGGAGATGTGAGTATTAGAGGTCATGGGTTAAAGGTGAAAGGTGAAATTGAAGGGGAACGTCTTCACTCAGAGGATGGTGAGAGTATGGAATGAGCTGCCAGCAGAAATGATGGATCTGGGTTCGATTTCAGCACAAGTGAAATTTGGATAGGTTTGTGGATGAGAATGGTGTGGAGGGCCTTGGTCCCAGTGTAGGTTGATGGGACTGGATGGGTAAATAGTTCCACATGGCCTAGTGGGGCCAAAGGGCCTGTTTCTGTGCTAAAGTGTTCTGTGACCATAAGATGTGGGAGCAGAATTAGGCCATTCAGCTCATCAGTTCTGCTCCACCATTTGATCATGGCTGACTTATTATCCCTCTCAACTCCATTCTTCTGCCTTTTTCCTGCAACCTGTGGTGCCCTTATGAATGCTTTGAATACACCCAGTGACTTGGCCTCCACAGCTGCCTGTGGCAATAAATTCCACAGATCCTTGTATCCTTGTATTCTGAGGCTGCACCTTCAGTTCCTAGACTCTTGTACTACTGAAGACCTCCTCACCATGTCCACTCTGTATAGGCTTTTCAATATGTGATGGGTTTTAATGAGAGCCCTGCCCTCCACCTTCATTCTCATTGAATCTATTGAATGTCTCACCACTCCTCAATGTTGGATCTCATTCAAACCTATCGAATGATGAAACCCCTTGATAGAGTCGATGTGGAGGGGTTGTTTCCTGTGGCTGGGGAGTCTAGGACCAGAGGACACAGCCTCACAGTAGAGGGATGTCCATTTAGAATGGAGAAGAGGAAGAATTTCTTTAGGCAGAGAGTGGTGAATCTGTGGAATTTGTTACCACAGGCAGCTGTGGAGGCCAAGTCATTGTGCATATTTAAGGCAGAGGTTGATAGATTCTTGATTAGTCAGGGCATGAGGGGATGGGGGGAGAAGGCAGGAGATTGGGGCTGAGAGGGAATTGGATCAGCCATGATGAAATGGCAGAGCAGACTCAACGGGCCAAATGGCCCAATTCTGCTCTTATATCTTATGGTTTTATTGTTACAAACTCCAGCAAGTACAGGCCCAGAGCCATCAACCCTTTACATATATAAGTAAAGTAAACTTAATTCATAATTATAAATTATTTACAAAAATAAACCATTCAATGCCTTTTCATTCTTTGTACACATGGTCAATGCTTTCCATACTGTTCTATTAGTTTCATACACATTATTAGCGTTCTGCCACTCATGTGTCACTCTGGGGTGGAATACTAACTACTACACTAATTGAGAGGCTTCTTCCCCCCACCAGGCCCCTCCCTCTCGTAGGAGAAGAATCCTACCTACCCCGTGGTCCTTCCCACCGAGTCCCTGTGGTGGTTGCATCAAGCTTCAGCGCGTCCCTCATCCCGTGCTCCTGCAGCCTGGGATGTGCCAGTTGGCAGCATTCGGCCACGGATATTTCGATGTGCTCACAGACCCATTTAACCGAGTTGATGATTTTCCAGCAGTACTTGGTGTTCGTCTCCGTTAAGTTAAACTTTACATTTCCAGGTTCATTCTTGTGAACCTCCTTTGGATGCTCTCCAATGCCAGCACTCTCTTTCTGAGATATGGTTCCTAAAACATAGAAATCTACAGCACATTACAGGCCCTTCGGCCCACAATGTTGTGCCAACCATGTAACCTACTCTAGAAGCTGCCTAGAATTTCCCTACCACATAGCCCTCTTTTTTTCCTGAGCTCCATGTACCTCTCTAAAAGGCTCTTAAAAACCCTATTATATCCTCCTCTACCACTGTCGGTGGCAGTGCATTCCACACACCCACCTCTCTTTGGGAAAAACTTACCACTGACATCCCCTCGGTACCTACTTCCAAGCACCTTAAAACTGTGCCCCCTCCTGTTAACAGTTTCAGCCCTGGGAAAAAGTCTCTATCCACACGATCAATGCCTCATCATCTTATACATCTCTATCAGGCCACCTCTCATCCTCTGTGGCTCCAAAGAGAAAAGGCCAAGTTCACTCAACCTAATCTCATAAAGCATGTTCTCCAATCCAGGCAACATCCTTGTAAATCTCCTCTGCACTTTCTCTATAGTATCCATATCCTTCCTGTAGTGAGGTGACCAGAATTGAACACAATACTCTAAGTGAGGTCTGTCTAGGGTCCTATGCAGCTGCAACATTACCTCTTGGCTCTTGAATTCAATCCCATGGTTGATGAAGGCCAGCACACCATACGCCTTCTTAACAACACTGTCAACATGCGCAGCAGCTTTGAGTGTCCTATTGACACGGACCCCAAGATCTCGCTGATCCACATTGCCAAGAGTCTTACCACTAATATTATATTCTGTCTTCAAATTTGATCTACCGAAATGAACCATTTCACACTTATCTGGACTGAAGTCCATCTGCCATTTCCCAGCCCAGTTCTGCATCCTATCAATGTCGCGCTGTAACCTCTGACAACACTCCAAACTATCCACAACACCCCCAACTTTTGTGTCATCAGCAAACTTACTAACCCACCCTTCTACTTCCTCATCCAGGTCATTTATAAAAATCACAAAGAGGAGGGGTCCCAGAACAGATGCCTGTAGAACACCACTGGTCACTGACCTCCATGCAGAATATGAACCATCTACAACCACCTTTCGCATTCTGTGGGCAAGCCAATTCTGTATCCACAAAGCAAGGTCTCTTTGGATCCCATGGCTCAATACTTCCTGAATGAGCCTTGCATGGGAACCTTATCAAATGCCTTACTGAAATCCATGTACACCACATCCACTGCTCCATCTTAATCAATGTGTTTAGTTACATCCTCAAAGAATTCAATCAGGTTCATAAGGCATGACCTGCCCTTGACAAAGACATGCTGACTATCCCTAATCAGATTATGTCTCTCCAAATGCTTATAAATCCTGCCTCTCAGGATCCTCTTCAACAACTTGCCCACAACCAAAGTAAGACTCACCAGTCTATAATTTCATGGGCTATCTCTACTCCCTTTCTTGAATAAGGGAACAACATCCGCAACTCCCCAATCCTCTGGTACTTCTGCCGTTCCTATTGATGATGCAAAGATCATCGCAGGAGGCTCAACAGTCTCCTCCCCTCGTTCCCACAGTAGCCTGGGGACAATACCAACAATACTGCTCGCAACTGCTCACAATACTCCAAAGTGGTCGGACCAACGTCTTGAAGAATATCATTACATCCTTCCTATTATGTGTTCAAAATGAACGCTAACATTGCATTTGTCTTTCTTACTGATGACTCTGGGTGGTGGGGTGAAGATATGTCTCTACCAAAGGAGGTATAAGGCACTCCTCCTCTTTGCTAGCCTGTGGGTCAGCCTTGGGCAAGGTGTAGCACCTGATTAGCCCCCTTCCCCCACCCACCGGATCAGGGTCATGTGAAGCCATGGGAGCAGGTGGTGGATGGTCGTACGAGCAGCTGGTGCACATCACAAGTTCTGGTTATGTGACCACTGATGCCAGGCAGACAATCTCTGAAGAGTATTGATAATGGCTGGGGTCACCCATCTTGTAAACAAGAAGACGACAATGGCAAACCACTTCTGTAGAAAAATTCCCCAAGAACAAAGAACAAAAAGCAGAAAGACTGTGATCACCCATGTCATACTACACGGCACATCACAAACAGACAAACTAATGACTCAAGGTAACCTTTAGGGAATTCTACACTGGAACTCCTAATTCCCCTTTCAACTCTAACTTCTGAATTTGCTCCCTGTTTAGAAAATACGTCTTTATTTCTTGAGTCTACTGCACAACCATACACTTCCCTATACTGTATTCCATCTGCCATTTCTTTGCCTCGTCTCCTACTCCTACCCCAGCACCCCAGGCAATTCCAAGGGGACCTAATGATCACAACGGGGAAAAAAGGGAAAGTCTTTCACTAGAGGCTGTGCCTCCTCGTGTGCTAGGAGACAGCAGAGAAAATGGGAAAACCCAGACTTCCCACTGAATCCGAAACAGAATCTGTTGAAGTCCTTCTGCAGGCTCCCTTCTTCCCCAGCAGTACCTGCCCCTTTACCTATTTTTGTATTGTCTGCAAACTAGGTGACAATGCCACCGATTCTGCCATCCAGGTAACAAAGTCTTCAACTCAGTCATCCAGAAAAGTGTGGCTCTCTCCATCGATGGAAAACACATAGGCCATTCAGCCCATTACGTAATTGCTTTAGTGGAGGAAGTGTGGGAGGGGCATCCAGTCTCTCCTACAGCCGGTACGTCGTCCTCAACCCATCTATGGATGTGTCATGTTGCTGCCTGAGCGATGTCGCTAACCTGCTCCCTCTTTCCCTACAATTGCACCAGTCTCCACACTACAATTGTTCTGCTAAGCCAGGCGGGACGCCCTGGCTTTGCTCCAGCTTGGCCGGCACGTCTGTGTCTTACCCGAGGATGGCGAAGGAAAGGAACTCAGGCAGGTCGAAGGGGAATTCCACCCTCCAGTTAGTGCTGAAGAGGACGGCAACGGTCTCTGGGGGTGGGTGGGGGGGAGCAAGAAAGAACGATTAGATAAAGAATTAAGGATTTGTCATATATACATCGAAACATACAGTGAAATGCTTCATTTCCATTAACAACCAACTTAGCCAAGGGTGTGCCAGGGGCAGCCCAGAAGACAAAAGATACCATTGTGGATTTCAGGAAGGCACACGTCAATGGCTCTGCGAAGACCACACAGTTCCTTACTGTGTACATAACAGACAATCTAAGCTTGACACACAACACCTCATCATTTTTTCAAGAAGGCGCAGCAGTGTTTACAATTTCTGAGGAGATTGAGGCATACAAAGCTCCCCACCCCTGTTCTAACAACTTTCTACAGGAGCAACATCGAGGCTGTCCTGTCTGGCTGCATCATCATGCGGCAATGGGCCACAAGACCCTACAGAGGATAGTAAAAACTGCCGAGAAGATCACCAGGATATCCCTCTATGTCACTATGCTAGCGTTTGCTATGTCACTATTTGCGGGAGCGTCATATTCGAAAGGCCTGAAGCTTTGTTGAGGATCGTATCACCCAACACACAATCTCTTTGACCCACCAGCATCAGGAAGGTGGTACAGCAGCATCAGGAATGTGAATGCCAGACTGGGTAATCAACGGGTACTGTTGCCGTACTATTGCCAGGCGGCAGTACTACCCATCGTGCCCCATGCCCAGCAGAGACCTGAAATTTCTGCGAAATTAGGATTTGCAAAGAGGGCTGAGATGAATCTTGCAATGATGGTACATTTAAATTCCTCATCATCTTCTGCTCTGAACCAAAGTCACCCTCCACCTCTTCCTTCTGTCCTTTTCCACTCTCCATCCTGGCTCCGCTCAAACCCTTCTTCTTCTCCTCACCTGCCCATCATCTCCCTCTGGTTCCCCTCCTCTCCCACTTTCTCCCACGGTCCACTCTCCTCTCCTATCAGACTCCTTCAGCCATTTACCTTTTCCACCTATCACCTTCCAGCTACTTAATACCCCTCTCACCTAGTTTCACCTATCAGTTTGTACTTTTTCTCCTCCCTCCATCTTCCTATTCTGACCTCTTTCCTCTTCCTTTCCAGTCTTGATAAAGGATCCTTACCCAAAGTGTCGACTGTTTATTCCCTCCACAGATGCTGCCAGGCCTGCCAAGTTCCTCCAGCATTTTAGACCATACGATGTAAGAGCAGTGTTAGGCCATTCAGCCCATCGAGTCTGCTCCTGTATCCGATCATGGCCGATCAGCTTTCCTTCCCAACCTTATTCTCCTGCCTTCTCCCCATAGCCACTCATCATCCTCTGCTTTAGCACTAAAAGCCAATCATTGAGTAATAATATTTCAGCATTTAAAATAGTAATCAATATTACAATCATCATCATTATTATGTGCCATGTCACGTGTCGAGGGCAATCACGGTCTTTCAATGGCCATGATTGTTCTTGGTAAATTTTTTATAGAAGTTGTTTGCCATTGTCTTATTCTGGGTGGTGTTTTTATAAGACGGGTGACCCCAGTCATTATCAATACTCTTCAGAGATTGTCTGCCTGGTGTCAGTGGTTGCATAACAAGGACTTGTGATATGCACCAGCTGCTCATACAACCATCCACCACCTGATCTCATGGCTTCACGTGACCCTGTTCGAGGGAGCGGGGGCTAAGCAGGTGCTACACCTTGCCCAAGGGTGACCTGCAGGCTAGCAGAGGGAAACAGCATCTTGCACCTTCTTTGGTAGAGAAATATCTCCACCCTGCCACCCAACTATTTCAGTACCCAATACAAAATGACCTGATAAAGGATCTTGGCTCGAAATGTTGACTGTTTACTCTTTTCCATAGGTGCTGCCTGGCCAGAATGTTGTGTGCATTACAAAAGATTAGTTATCCAGTTTGTGTGTGTTACACTTCGTTCTCATTGTGATTGTCCATAACATGCACTTATGTATATGACAATAAAACTGGCTTTGGCCTTGACTCTTGACCCAGTGACATCATCACAGTGCCGGCAGACTCCTCCAATCCACCCCTCCAGGTCAATAGTTACCATGCTCATTGTTCACCACGGCCAGGACTCGGAACATCAGGGCAGCACACGTCGCGGCGAAGAATCCCCGCCAGTAATTCCGCACGGCAAAGTGGGTGGCCGTGGTCTCCACGCTGAACAGGACACCTGTGGGGGCCAGGGGTGGGCAAGAGCAACACAGAGTGATCAGGCTTGGGAATCTGGGAAGAATGTCAATGTTAGGTGCACTTTGATAGAAGGAATGAAAGCATAAACTATTTTCTAAATGGGGAGAAAATACAAATATCCGAGGTGTAATGGGACTTGGGAGTCCTCATGCAGGATTCCCTGAAGGTTCATTTGCAGTTTGAGTCTGTGGTGAGGAAGGCAAATGCAATGTTAGCATTCATTTCAAGAGGACTAGAATATAAAGGCAAGGACGCAATGTTGGGGCTTTATAAAGCACTGGTGAGGCCTCACTTGAAGTATTGTGAGCAGTTTTGGGCCCCTATTTGAGAAAGGATGTGCTGACATTGGAAAGAGTCCAGGGGAAGTTCATGAGAATGATTCTGGGAATGAAAGGGTTAATGTATGAGGAGCAATTGATGTCTCTAGGCCTGTACTCATTGGAGTTTAGAAGAATGAGGGGGGATCTCATTGAAACCTATCAAATGTTAAAAGGCCTAGAGTGGATATGGAGAGGATGTCTTCTATGGTGGGGGAGTCTAGGACCAGAGGGCACAGCTTCAAAATAAGGGTAAGTCAGGTTAGAACAGAGATGAGGAGGAATTTCTTTTGCCAGAGGGAGGTGAATCTGTGGAGTTCATTGTCATAGGTAGCCATGGAGGCCAAGTCATATTTATGGTGAATGTTCATACATTCTTGATTAGTCAGGGTGTGAAAAATTATGGGAAGAGGCAGGAGATTGAGGCTGAGAGGGAAATAGATCAGCAATAATGAAATGGTAGAGTAGACTCAATGGGCCGAATAGCCCAATCCTGCTACTAATGTATGTCGTATGGTTTTATGGTCCCTGTGCCTTCTACACGCTGATGTTGAGATTATAAGCAATTCTTATTGAAACAAAATGTGAGACAATGTAGAGGAAACCATCCAATAGATGTTTCAAAATTCAGAAATCACAGTCTGTCCACAAAGCAAAGCAAGTGTGGAGGAAAAGAGGGATCTTGGGGTCCACGTTCATAGATCCCTGAAAGTTGCAGAGTTGTTCAGAAGGCGTATGGTGTGTTGACCTTCATTAGTTGGGGATCGAGTTTAAGAGCTGTAAGGTAATGTTGCAGCTCTATAAAACCCTGGTTAGGTATGTTCAGTTCTGGTCACCTCATTATAGGAAGGATGTGGAAGCTTTATAGAGGGTGCAGAGGAGATTTATCAGTATTCTGCCTGGATTAGAGAGGATAGATTGAATGAACTAGGGTTTTCCCTCTCTGGAAAGAGGTGACTTGTTAGAGATGTACAAGGTGATAAGAGGCCTGGATGGAATGAACAGCCAAAGACTTTTTTTCCGGGGATGGGGCAATGACTAATACAACAGAGGACAATTTTAAGGTGACTGGAGGAAGGTAGTTCTTTTACACAGAGAGTGGTGGGTGCATGGAACTTGCTGCTTGGGGTGGTGGTAGAGGCAGAGACGTTAGGGATCTTTAACAGACTCTTAGCTAGGTATATGGATGAAAAGAGAAATGGAGGGCTATGTGACAGTGAAGGGTTAGATTGATATGGGAGTAAGTTGAAAAGTCAACACAATATCATGGGCCAAAGGGCCTGTGCTGTCGAACCTTGAAGTGGATGGACTACAGTAGCAGAAGACTGTGAACATATGCTCAGTGGCCAGTTTATTAGGTACAGGAGGTATCCAATAAAGTGGCCACTGAGTGGGAGTAGAAGAATAAGTTATATTCTATCTGGGCATCTTGCAGACCTGTTAGGATAAGAGGCTTCTCCAAGCTCAGGTAAACTGCTCTCACATCATTTTCCCTTGTCATGGTGATTTCCCTTTCCCTCTTCCTCTTACAGTTGGTATTCATGCTCCTTATCACCTGATCTTTCTTGTCCATACCATTCATTTTATCACTGCTCCACAGTTCTACTTTGAAAACTGTAAACCCTCTAGTTCTCCTCCCAGTTGTGAGAAAGGGCCGCTGACCTCAAAGGTCAACTGGTTTTGTTCACCATGGATGCTGCCAGTCCCAGCTGAGCTCTTCCCATGTCCCTGTTTTTGTTTCAGATTCCCAGCATCTGCGGTATTATTTGTTTTCCATCTCCGCATCTACCTGCCATACTCCCTTGGTATCTGTTTCAATACAATACACTTATTCTTCTGAATTCCAAAAGAATATAAATCTCATCTTCTTAAGCCTCTCCTTCCTTTTAAAATTGTACCTGTAAAGAGCTCCTCAGGCCTGTGCAAATTGCCAGAGAGCACTGGACTGTGAAGTTTTTAGAGCACCTGAATTAGTTAATTGCTGTTTAATGAGAGTCATTAATCATTTAGTGTTCCTTGTGTTTTTCTCGAGCAACTCACTCTTTATAAGGAAGTCTCCTGTTTCTTTCTTAATAAACTTGTTGAGTTTATTTTGATAGGCTTGGGGATTCCATGTTATTTGTTTTATTTAAGCAGACACCCGATTAGCACTAAATGCGGGGACCCAGTTTTGAGAACGTTACGTCTCGCAGTGTCGCTTAGCCAGGCCACCGATATTCTGTTGGAATTCTCATGACAATCTCTCATCATTGGAGTCCATCGTTCCTTCGCATTTGGATTCCGATACTGCCAGCACAGATTGTGACAGTACCACTTAGCCCCCCATTTTTTCTCATTGCATCCACAAGAATATGTCACCGGACACCTCTCTGGATTAACTTTTATCTGCAGAAAGTGGTCCAGATGACTTTCGAGATGACTTTAACAGAAGATCTCCACTTTTCCTTGTTATCAAGTTTGCCATAAGATGGTGCCAACGAACATTGCAACCACGGGCGACATCACAAAACTACTTCCTTCACGTCTTCTTTTTCTTTCGGATGCAGCTCTGGTACAGTTGGAACCTACATTATGGGTCTGTGTTTTCAGGCCGATTGAGTGACCTGGCGCTTTGCTGTCTCCGCAGATGTTCGATGAGGTTTCAAACGAAGCGTGCGGCTTCAAGGCCAAGATGGAGACAGGAAGTGAGCCCACGATCGACTCCATTTCTCACCGATCTCACTGATTAAAGTGTGGAGAAAGATCGAAATCATCGAGGCGAGAGCGGAAGGTGGTGTTCAGCGCTGTTTACCAGCCTCTGGCTCGCTTCTGCCGGAGGAGGCTGCCTGTACGTGACAGTCTCTTTCTCCCTCTTGCTTCTGGAGGAAGCTCACTGCATTCAGGTGGTCTCTCTCTCTTTCCGGCTCGTTGCTCGATGCTGTCAGACGATGGTGCTGAAGTCCCAGGTCTTGGTCAAGGTTTAATCGATGAGGTTTGTGGATTGGATTCTGCAGATCATGTTATGATGTGTTTCTCCTTTTTTTTTTTTTGTTGCTACTTTGTGCAACGTAGATCGGGGTGGCCTGCAAATAACAAACGACACAGCTCTGGAATGAACCGACCTGAGCTTAACTGAATACGCTTGGACTCTTTCGATGACTTTGTGGGTCGGTGTTTCATATTCTGTGTATGCACGACTTGTGTTTTTTTTTGCATGTGTGGGGCTTTTGTTAGGGGAAGACAAATGTCAGGGTGTATACTGCATACATACTTTGACAATAGATGTACTTTGAATCTTTGAAATAACCATACGTAGGGTAACACACACACAATATTTTGGTGGAACCCAGCAAGTTAGTCAGCATCTGTGGAGGAGAACAAATAGTCAAAGTTTTGGACCGAGACATACTTGGACTTCCCGTTGAGTTCCTTCAGCACCTTGTGTGTTGCTCCAAACTTGAAAATAGAGTGAATTTTTTTTTTTTGTGCATCTGTGATCCCAGGCTAACTCTTCTCACGATTTCATTTTCCAAGAGAGGAATGTGACCCCCCCCCCCCCCCGCCCAGTTTATATATAGTTTTTTAATGATACCTATTGTCTTGGACGAGAGGAAAGTCTCTCACCTCCAACAGGTGCCACAAAGCAGCAAGCCACACCCACTGCAGCACCGGCGATCAGCATTTCATACTTGCGTCCTTTATTCTGTAAAAAAAACATATGGCAAGGGAGTTGTAAGCCAGCAATCGACACGTACGGAGAAGCGGCCCAGCAGCACCATTGATAGGGCTGCTATGTGAGAACTTTGGTGACACGGATTCGATCCTGACTTCTACTACTTTCTGTGTGGAGTTTGCATGTTTGTCTTATGACCCGGTGGGTTTGTCTGTCTACTATAATTGATATTGGTTTATTATTGTCGCATGTACTGAGATACAGTGGAAGGCTTTGGTTTGTCTGCCATCCAGGCAAATGATGCCATGCAGAGAGTACTGTGCAAAACTCTTAGTTACATTATAAATAAATAAATAAATCTAGGGTGCCTAGAACTTTTGCACAGTACTGTAGTAATTTTATGGATTGCACTGTACTGCTGCCACAAAGAAAATCAAATTTCATGACACATATGAGTGATGATAAACCTGATTCTGATCTGGGGAAGGGAGAGGAGAGGGAGCAGGAAGCACCGGAGAGACATTCTGTAATGATCAATAAACCAATTGTTTGGAATCAAGTCACCTTGCCTGGTGTCTCAGGGCTGGGTGTGCCTGCACCCATGACACACACCACCCCGCTCCCCACCCCTGCCCTGACACTTCTTCTCAGCCAGCTGTCCCGCACTCCTCCTGCGGCACTCCACCCTCGCCAATCCCAACAACCTTTACTCCCGCCTGATTTACAAACTCGCTGTCCACTCCATACTGACAAATACAGTATGGTGCAAAAGTCTTAGGCACCCTAGATACACACACACACAGGACTTATGCACAGTACTGTACATACTTTGGCAATAAGTACTTTGAACTTTGATCTTGTCTGTGCTACTGCATTATGCAGCAAGCTAGTCCCATCTGCCTGTATTTACTCCATAGCTCTCTAAGCCTCTCCTATCCATGTATGCATTGATATGGGCTTTACAGATGTTGTCATGAGCCCTTTGGGACTATGTGGCTAACCATAGCGTGCTGGGCTCTGAGATTTCTAGAGCACCTGTATTTGTTAATTGTTGTCTTAACTAGAGTTGTTAAGCCCTTGTGCTCTCTGTTGAACCCCACCATGTTTATTTTGACTGGCATGGGTTTTCCATTGTTAGTGATTTTTTTTTAAAGTGGATTCTCAATTAGCCTTTGTCGTGGGGTCCTTGGTTTGAGAGTGATTTGTCTCACGGTGTTGCTTGGTCGAACTACCAATGTTCTGTTGGAATTCCTATGTATCAATTCTTGCTTCCGTCTTCTTCTGCACCTGGTCATTGCCAGCGCACGGAGGTTCAGCAGCGACTTGGACATTGATCAGCTGGAGGCGAGGGTGCCTTCTATACTCAGTTCATGTTATGAGCCTGTCTTCTGAGTGTCCTGAGTCTACATTCTCAATAGGTCCCAATAGGTACATTTAATATCAAAACATGTATACAATATACATCCTGAAATTCTTTTTCTTTGTAGACATCCACAGAGGAGTGCCCTAAAGAATGAATGACAGTTAAAATGTTAGAACCGAAAGGCACCCCCCCTCAAATCCCCCTTCCACGCAAAAGCAAGGCAATGATCCCCCCACCCCCACCAGCCGAAAAGCATCAGCACCCTCCACTGAGCAAGCATGCAGCAAAGCATCAATAAAGACACAGACTTGCAGTACCCCAAAAGCTACTCATTCACCCGATATTTCGACATAACACAGGCTTTCTCTCTCCCTGATAAGGAAAAAGGAGGTGTCCCCATTTCACAGTGAGAGGGGAGACATAACAAACGTGTATGTTCTGAGCTTTACCAGTTTATGTTCAAGTCTTTTTTCCATGTACTCTAGGTCAACAAGTTTCACTAGGTCTCCCGTGGGATCAATTTTCCTGAGTTATGTTAAATATTCCCGGGTTTCCCAGCACTGTCCAAACAGCATCAGGTCTGCCTCAAGTTATCAGTCCTGTCTTGAGAGTGCCATGTCTGTGTCGAGTTTACCATCCCTGCCTCATCCAGATTGTCTCAAATTTACTAGCCCTAGCTCGTGAACATCAGCTCTGTTTCGAGTTTACGAGCCCTGCCCCGAGAGCATCAGGTTTCCCTGGGCTGTCAGGTGCTGACTTTAGGGAAGGAGGCACTGTCATGAGCCACTCAGCTCTGTGCAGCTAATGATAGAGCATGGGCTCCGAGGTTTCTCCAGCACCTGTATTTAATTGGTTACTTAACTGGAGTCGTTAAGCCTTGTGCTTTCTGTTTAATTTTGTCAAGCTTATTTTGACTGGTGATTATTTAAAGTGTTCTCTTGATGTGCACTTATTGTGGGGTCCTTGCTTTGAGAATGACTTGTCTTGCAGTGTCGCTCAGTCAAGCTATCGATGTTCTGGTGTAATTCCTCTGTGTAAGCTGTTGCTTCTGTCTCTACATGGGAGTCTGTCGTCCAGTCATTGCTAGTGCATACCATGACAAATGTACCTGATTCAACCACTATTTCTGGCAGCTCATTCCAAATATGCACCACTCTTCCTGTCATATAGACGAGTGAACACACTTGTAAATCTCTCGTCTCTGATCTTAAACCTGTGCTCTCTTGCTATTAGCAGCCAATCCTTAGGAAAAAGACCATGTGCCTTTCTTTTTGTCCTGTCTATGCCTTCAAGGTCATCTATACGTCTATCAGGTCACCCCCCCCAACGTTCCAGGGAATAAAGTTGTGGGGGGACGGTTGTACTGAAATCAGAGGGCACACTGGTTAAGTTACTAGACTACAATTAACTAACTGCAGTTCCACAGAATCAAATTCAAATCTCGCCTTGGTACGTAAATAAATAGGGAGTTTATGAGAAAAAACCTCCTGTAGTAACTACCCACACAACTATTGTCCTTCCTTGAAGGTCACGCATCATCTTTACTCAGTCTGTGACTCCAAGCACACAACAATGTGGTTGGCTTTCCATCACCAACTCGGGGGCAAATGAGGATGGACAATAAATGCTGACACCCGCATCCCGAGGAGGGATAAATCAATGCAATTGGGCTTCTGTTTCCCAGTCCAAACGGGGGTTCCTTTCTTTATCCAACACCACACATAGATCTCAGGATTACCTCTTTGGTACCTGCAAACTTCACCATGACTTTTCCCAGTAATGTGGCCAGGATGGTAGCCATGTGAACGAAAGGGCCCTGCAAATAACGACAAGAAAGTCTGTCAAGGAGATGTTGCCACTGAAATTTAGTAAATTAATTTATCATTGCCATTTGTAGTGAGGCAATCCAGCTGGCTCCTTGCTTGCTTTCCATCTGTGCTGGGTTGAGCCTCGAGCTAGCAACTCGGCCTTGTAGAAAACAGTCAAAATGCTACGGAGAGAGCAAAAATGCTACCTGACGCACCAAAAAAAAGTACTGAGCTACAGTGGAAACTTAGTGTTAGAGTCATAGAGTACAGCACAGTACAGGGCCTTTGGCCCATAATGTTGTACCAGCCTTTTAACCTACTCCAAGATCAATCTAATCCTTTCCTCCCATACAGCCCATGACCTGCCATTTGTTCATTCAGCCATGTACCGATCTAAGACTCTCTTACTTACATACTTAATTCCTGTTACACCATGGCATTTAGGGCAACAGTGAAGGTCCTCCATCTTTGTCTATGTAGAATGATTCTTCACTGCTGTTTCGATAACAATTGTTTTTTGACCAGTCAGAGTTGTTAGCCCTGAGCCGAAGCCCCGAACCTGGAGGATCGTTGGATCACACTTAGTCTGGCCTCTACCCTTTGACCTGTTTGGCATGGGTGACCCCACTAAGAGCTAAAGCACAAGGCCCTGGCTCCAGCCAACATAGCTCCCCAGGTCACTAAGGCATGCACACCTTCAAACCCTGCAACAAGCTTGTAGTCCTCTTGGAGGAAAAATCTCCTTTGCATCAGCCTCCACCTCTATGCCTGGGAATATGTTCCAGGCACCCACTCTATGTGTCTCTGTGTAAAATAACTATCTCTGACACCCCCCCATGTATTTTCCTCCCTTAAAATTATCCCCCCCCTTTGTACTAGCCTGGGTGGCAGGGTGGAGATCCGTCTCTACCAAAGGAGGTGTAAGGCACTCCTTCGCTTTACTACCCTGCAGGTCACCCTCGGGCAAGGTGTAGCACCTGCTTAACACTCCCCCAGCCCCGATCAGGGTCACGTGAATCCACGGGAGCGGGTGGTGGATGGTCGTACGAGCAGCTGGTGCATATCACAAGTCCTGGTTATGTGACCACTGACGCCAGGCAGACAATCCCTGAGGAGTATTGATAATGGCTGGGGTCACCCGTCTTGTAAAGACACTGCCCAGAGAAGGCAATGGCAAACCATTTCTTGCCAAGAACAATCATGGTCATGGATAGAGCAACAGCATGAAAGGGGCTTCCCCACAGACAATGATCACTTGCTCAGCAGACAGAGTAAAGACAGTCAGAAAGCCATGATCTCCAATGTTATATGATGTGGCATATTCTGACGATGAAGATATATTAGCCATTTCCACCCCGGGATAAAGTCCCTGGCTGTCCACCCTATCAATACCTTTTATAATCTTATATACCTCTATCATGTCACCCCTCATCCTCCTTTGCTCCAAAGAGAAAAGCCCTAGCTTGCTCAACCTTTGCTCATAAGACATGTTCTTTCATCCAGGCAGTATCCTGGCAAATCTCCTCTGCACCCTCTTGAAAGCCTCCACATCCTTTCTATAATCAGGTGACTAGAAATAAACCAAATACTCTAGTCTAGCTAGAGTTTTATAGAGCTACAACATTACCTCAAGATTCTTGAACTCAATCCCCTGACTAATGAAGGCCAACACACCATACACCTTCTTACCACCCTCGGAACTTGCGCGGCATCTTTGAGGGATCTGTGGCCTTCGACACCAAGATCCCTCTGTCCCTCCACATGCTAAGAATCCTGTCATTAACCTTGTGCTCCACCTTCAAGTTTGATTTTCCAAAGTGAGTCACTTTTTCACACTTTTCTGGATCGAACTCCGCCTGCCATTCCTCTACCCAGCTCTGCATTCTATCTGTAATCTGTTGTAACATACGGCGATTTTCTACACCGTCCACAACACCACCTTCCCTCGTGCCATCTATGAACTTACGAACCCACCCCAAAGCTTCCTCATCCAAGTGATTTAGAAAATTCATAAAGAGCAGAGGTTCCAGAACAGGAATGTCAGGCAGAATTCGCTCCATCTACAACCATCCTCTCCTTTCTATGGGCAAGCCAATTTATGTTTTATTGACATACAGTGCGAAATAGGCCCCTCTGGCCCTTCAAGCCATGTCACCCAACAATACCCCAGTTTAATCCTAACATAATCAAGGGACAATTTACGGTGACTGATGAACCTACCTGGTCTTTGGCCTGTAAGAGGAAACCGGAGTACCCGGAGGAAACCCACACTGTCATGGGGATTACGTACAAACTCTTTACAAGCAGTGACGGGAATTGAACCTGTGTTGCTGGTACTGTAAAGCATCGCACTACGCTACGAATGCATGTAGCCAAGCTCTATGCATCCTATGCCTCTGAGTTCCTCAATGGGCCATCGATAGGGAGCCTTGTCAGGCACTTTACTGAAGTCTACATACACCACATTCACCGCTCTACCTTCATCAATTTGCTTTGTCACCACCCTGAACAACTCAAGCTTGGGAGGCACAGCCTGCCCCTGTCACACCTTGAACTGGCCACCAGAGGGAGGTAGGGATGACAAGACCAACCCCTCCCCGCTCACCTGCCTATTAGGCTCATTATTATTCATTGTTATCACCTGCAACCTGTTTGTAGTCCTACAAGTTTCTTGTCCCTTGTTTCTTTGATCAGTTTTGGAGTCATCGTTTGTAAGAGATGGTTGTAGAGATCTCCAGCTTCTGAAACTCTAGCTATATATTTTTTTGATATTGACTTTGCTCGTGAGTTTTCTCGTAAGGTAGGGGTGCATTTGAACTTAGTGGCCTCTTGGGGGCCACCCAAGGTGTGCTTTTCTTTTCAAAATGTGTTTTTTTTAAATGATTTTAAGACTATTCTGTACTCCAAGAACTATGGGTACAGCAGGTCTACTGCATCAGTGATCTGCTTGTTGCTTTGAGCAGCTGGCTGGCGTTTTGAAGGAGCTGGAGAGGTTGGTGGTTGGGCTGGCTAAGACAGTGGTCCCCAACCTCCGGGCCGCGGACCAATACATTGCTGCGAAGAATGCAGTGGTACAGCGGTAGCCAGAACGCACCCAGCACATCTTTAAGAAAAAAGCTGAAATAGACATGTTAATTAATTAGGTGCCGCCTGGCACGTAAATGTTGGCCCAGACCAGAGGCGAATCTTCGCGGCAATGTACCGGTCCGTGGCCTGGAGGTTGGGGACCACTGGGCTAAGGAGGGGCCAGTGGTTGGGATGGAGAGCATTCAGAGGAACTGACCTGGCTGGAGACCTGAAGGCATTGAAGTTGGTGTGTGAAAGCAGTGTAACTGTGACTGTCTTGGATGTTTCTTGTGATTGCAAGACCCTGCTGAACATTGATAATGTTATCTGCTGCAGGCCTGTTTCCCTCTCCACCCCCTCCGCTTTCCGCAGGGATTGTTCCCTCCGTGACTCCCTAATCCACACGTCCCTCCCCACGGACCTCCCACGTGGCACTTATCTCTGTAAGTGTAAGTGCTACACCTGTCCCTACACCTCCTCTCTTGCTACCATTCAGGGCCCCAAATAGTCCTTCCAGGTGAGGCAACACTTCACTTGTGAGTCTGTTGGGATCATCTATTGCATCCGGCGCTCCCGGTGCGGCCTCCTCTACATCAGTGAAACCTGACGCAGATCGGAGGACCGCTTCATCGAGCAGCTCCGCTCCGTCCACCACAAAAGACAGGATCTCCCGGTTGCCACCCACTTCAACTCCCATTCCCATTCAGATATGTCCATACATGGCCTCCTCTACTGCCAGGATGAGGCTAAACTCGGGTTGGAGGAGCAACACCTCATATACCGTCTAGGTAGTCTCCAGCCCCTTGGTATGAACATTGAATTCTCCAACTTCTGGTAATTCCCTCCCCTCCCTTCCCCTATCCCAGTTTCACCCTGCCCCCTCCCCCAGCTGCCTATCACCTCCCTCATGGTTCTGCCTCCTTCTACTATCCATTGTGCTTTCCCCTATTCCTTCTTCACCTTTCCTGCCTATCACCTCCCTGCTTCCCCTCCCCCACCCCTCTATCTTTCCCCTTACTGGTTTTTCACCTGAAACCTACCAGCCTTCTCATTGCCACCCTCCCCCCAGCTTCTTTATAGGGCCTCTGCCCCTTCCCTCTTCAGTCCTGATGAAGGGTTCCGGCCCGAAACATTGACTCATCATTTCCACTGATGCTGCCTGACCTGCTCCTCCAGCGTGTTGGAGTGTTGGCCTGTTTCCCTCATTTGGTGGAAAGACAGGTGGATGAGGCAGCAGTGTGGTCTTGCTTGTAGCAAGGACTAGGCCTCAAGCTGCAGGTGAGATGCTGGATGTGCTGCATTGGGGTGTTTGTGTAGGGCTGTGAGCTGGCCTCTTCTGTTGGTGCTGCCCTCTAGTGTTTGACTGGTGGAATTCTCAGGCTGGACTGCTGGGAGTGTAACATCAGTTTATATGTTGCTCAAGGACTTGGACAATACATGTGTTTTCTTGTGTAAGGATTTTTTTTTCTCTCTCTCTCTCTTGCTATTTTGAATGAATTTTATGCACCTTGGCCCCAGAGAAATGCTTTCTTGTTTGACTGTATCCATGCATGGTTTGAATAATAATGAAACTTGATTTGATTTTTGGACCCTCTGCCTGTACCTTGCCTGCTACGGAATTCAATAAAGCCTTGTTGGATTTTTTCACTTTAATTTTGTGTGACTCCTCAGCGCATTTGGGTTCACCACTGTGCAGTGTGAGGAAAGTCACCGAGTCAGCTGTGAC
Source organism: Mobula birostris (assembly GCF_030028105.1). NCBI lineage: Eukaryota > Metazoa > Chordata > Chondrichthyes > Myliobatiformes > Myliobatidae > Mobula > Mobula birostris. The sequence goes on from NC_092374.1 coordinate 88,499,022, forward strand.
AGCCCCTCCCAAAGCCATGCTTAGTGTAAGAATTTCATATTATTTCACTCAAATTCAGTATTTAGTGCAACTATAGGATAGAATACCCTGTCTGCTATCTGCCTGCCTCCCCTCCCCCACCCCCCTTAACCTTTGTGCCCGATGGTGACCTACCACCTTTCCCAGGAAAATGGTGCTTCCAGCCGCGAGGGTGCAGATGACACCGATCAGCTTCGCCACGAAGGTTCGGAAGGTGAAGAACTCGTCGAGTACGACACCACGCAGAGTAACCTTCAACTCGGGAATGCCAGAGCCTTTGGTCGGGGGGGGGAGGAGGGGGGGATGGAAATAAAAGTGCTGTCACCTTGTGCACACGCTAGACCGATGAGGGACAACGCAATGAGTGAAATGCTCCCTTGCCCTGCTCCCTGAGAAATGAGAGCTTAGAATTTTAGGGTGCTGGTGAGGGAATGCCACACGGTGTGAGGAGGCAGCACTGTACTGTGGGTGGGGTGGTAAAGAGGGAACGCCACACGATAGCAGGGTTGGTGAGGGACTACCCTGCTGTGGAATGGGCAATGATGAGAAGGTGTTTCACTCGGAGGGGCAGTGAGGAGGGAGTGTCGCGCTTGAGGGGGGTGCATGGCGAGGAAGCGTTGAACAGTGGGTGCGGTGGCAAGGAGGGAATACTACACGATGGGGGAGAGATGTGTGCTGAGGACAGGGTGGTGAGGATGGGGCACCGTGCAGTGGGAGAGGCATGAGGGAATGCTGCAATGTGGCAGGTGAGGTTAGGAGGTAGCCCTGATAGTGTGAGGAGGGGCAGCACACTGGGAGGGGGTGGAGCCTGATGCCAACTATGATGTTTGTCAACACTGAACCCATTTGCTCACCTTAGACCTGTATCGTAGATGGATAAGGTATAGAGTCTATACCTTATCCATATAGCTAACTACTGTCAATGCCTTTTAAACATTCTAACAGCACCTGCCTTAACCACGTCCTCTGGCAGCTTGTTCCATATACAGTACTGTGCAAAATTCTTGGGCACATTTATAGCTAGGGTATCCTAGACATTTGCACAGTACTGTAGTAATTTTATGTATTGCACTGAAGTGCTGCCACAGAAAAACAAATTTCATGACATATGTGATTGATAATAACCTGATTCTGATATGGGTCTGTATTGTGGACTGGCAGGGGGCAGGGAGCGGGGTATCATGGTTGGGAAAAGGGGAAGGGAGGGGGGAGGGAGTGGGATGCACCAGAGGGACATTCTGTAATGATCAATAACCAATTGTTTGGAATCAAATGACCTTGCCTGGTGTCTCAGGGCTGGGTGTGACCGTAATCCACCTGTCCCTGGCATTCCTTCTGTCCCACTCCCACCCCCACAGTGCTCCACGCTCACTATTCCCAATATCCCTTGCCGTCACCAGATCTGCAAACTCTCTCTCTGTTCCGCATTGACCAATACGGTACTTGGCCACCCTACCTATATTATGTGCATAAACATTTGCACAGTACTGTGCCCACCATCCTCTGTGGAAAAAGTTGCCACTCAAGTTCTGTTTTCAAAAACAAAGCAACTCCCCATTCTCACCTTAAACTTGCCTCCATTAATTTTAGATTCCCTTGTCCTGGGAAAAAGACAGAACATTCACCCAGTCTATGACCCTCGTGTTAAAGAAACTTTTGAAGGCCACCCTCAGCCTCCTACACTCCAGAGGAAAAAGTCTCAGCCTGTCCTGTCTCTCCTTTGTGGCTCAGGTCTTCTACTCCCCTGTTAACATCCCTGTGAATTTTTCCTCTACTTGTTTCAGCTCAAACATGTCCAATAGCCCCAGGCGACCTGCTCCTAATTATAGCTTCCAACTTGAAGGCATAAATATCGAATTATCCTTCTGGTAAAAGAAAATTCTCTCATTCCCCTTCCCCCCCACCCCTCTATTCCCCACTCTGACCTTTTACCTCTTCTCACCTGTCTATTACTTCCCCCAGTGCCCCCCTCCTTCGTTCTCCTGTTGTCCACTCTCCCATCAGGTTCCTTCAGCCTTGGCCTTTCCCACCCAACTGGCTTCACCCATCACCTTCCAGCTAGACCCCTTCCCCTCCCCACCTTTTTATTCTGCCATCTTCCCCCTTTTCAGTCCTGAAGAAGGGTCTTGGCCCAAGACAGTCGACTATCTATTCAGTGGCATCGATGCTGCCTGACCTGCTGAGATCCTCCAGCATTTTGTGTGTGGCTAAGTTGCTGATGGTGCTTATGAAATAGCAGCTTGCCAGTTTAAAAAAAAAATTGAATTCACTGACATCATCGAGGGAGGAAAATCAACTCTGCTATCCACCCTCAACCATATCTGACTCCAGGATCACCATGCAATTATGTTTTAAGTGCCACTTTGAACTGACCTATGGAGTCCACATCATGGAGAGTGGCAGCAAGTTGAAAGCAAGATTCAATAAAGATTAGCTTTAGTTGTCAATGCATATCGAAAATGTGCTGGGGGCAGTCTGCAAAGGTCTCCAAGTTTCCAGTGCCAATAAAACATGCCCGCAGTTTACTAACCCTAACTTGTAGGTTTTTGGAGTGTGGGGCACCTGCAGGAAACTCCTTGCAGACAGCAGTGGCAATTGTACTTTAATCAGAATCACCAGTATACGTCATGAAATTTGTTATGTGGCTGCAATACATGATAAATATAGAATAAACATATCGAATAAATACAGTGTGTATGCATATTGGTTATTTTAGAAATGGTACAAAAACAGAAAAACGTGGGATAGGCTTTATGGGTTCAATGTCCATTTAGAAATCTGATGGCAGATGGTAGAAGCTATTCCTGAATCACTGAGTCTGTGCCTTCAGACTCCTGTACCTCCTACCTGATGGCAACAATGAGAAGAGGCCATGTCCTGGATGACCGGGGTCCTCAATAATGGATGCCGCTCTCGGGGGTGGGGGGGGGGGGTGGTTTCACAACTGGCCGTTGCTCGGCACACCAAGGACTTGGCCGAAGAGCTCTGCTTGCCTTCAGAGGACAGAGTTTTCGTGTCCCTGGAGACGGGGGATTGGGGTGGGGTGGGGAATCGGAGGTCGGCGTCCAAGCAGAAGACCAGTGTGTCATGGCAGATGGAAGATCTAAGGCACTGTGCCCAGAGACCCAAGATCTACCTCGTCGTATCTCTTGCACCTTTTTGTCTGCCTAAACTGCACTTTCTGTGTAAATCGTAGCACTTTATACTGCATTCTGATATTGCTTTATTGAGAATAGGCCCTTCTAGGCTTTTGAGCTTTTGAACCAGCTCTATTTCCAACTTTAACATCTCTATTTTTCCCTTTCAGGGTTCTTTTGAAGACCCTGACCTGGAATTACACGCTGACTACGGTTCTTTGGGGGAATGGGACCCGCTCTCAGGGTTTCACGAATGACCGTTGTGCTGCACATCAAAAGTTCGGCCTAAGAGCTCCACTCACCTTCAGAGGACCGAGTTTTCGTGGCTCTGGAGATGGGGTGTGGTGGAATCGGAGGTCGGTGTCTGAGCAGAGGACTGGTGTTTCGTGGGAGATGGAAGATCCAAGGCTGTATGCCCAGAGACCCGAGATCTTTGGGCACAGAGCTTGGAAAAAGCAACGCAATGGGCTTTTAACATCATAAACCAGCGAGTTGTTTCTTATGTCTCCCCTCTCGCTGTGAAACGGAGACACCACTTTCTCCCTTATTAGGGAGAGAGAGAGAGAGCAAGTGGTACGGTGAATGTCGGGTGAACAAGCAGTCTTTGGAGTGCTGCAGGTCTGTGTCTTTGCTGTTGCTTTGCTCATGCTTGAGTGCTCGGTGGCGGGTGCCGATGCCTTTTTTTTGCCGGTGGGGGGAGGGGGAATTGTTGCTTTACTGCTGCTTACGTACAGGAGGGAGGGGAGTCAGGGGGCTTTGGGGTTCTAACATTTAACTGTCATTCATTCTTTGGGGCACTCCTCTGTCTTCGTGGATGGTTGCAAAGAAAAAGCATTTCAGGATGTATATTGTATACATTTCTCTGACATTAAATGTACCTTTGCAACCTTTGATCTGTGAGGTTTTGCACGTCAGTAGGACCAACCAGGGTAGGTCTTGACCCGCAAATGGTAGGGCACTGAGGGGTGTGGTACCACAAAGGGATCTGGGAACACAGGTCCATAATTCATTGAAAGTGGTGTCACAGGTGAGTAGGGTCAGAAAGAAAGCTTTTGGCACATTAGCCTTCGTAAATCAATGTATTGAGTACAGCAGATGGGATGTTATGCTGAAGTTGTATAAGACATTGTTGAGGCCTAATTTGGAGTATCGTGTGAAGTTTTGGTCACCTACCTGCAGGAAAGATGTAAATAAGGTTGAAAGAGTACAGGGAAAAATTACAAAGATGTTGTGGGTTATGGAGGACCTGAGTTATACGTGAAGTTTGAATAGGTTGTGCTGTATTCTTTAGAATATAGAAGATTGAGGGGAGATTTGATAGAGGGATACAAAATTGAGGGGTATAGATGGAGTAAATGTAATCAGGCCTTTTCCACTGAGGTTGGGTGGGACTACAACCAGACGTCATGGTTCAAGGGTGAAAGGTGAGAAGTTTAAGGGGAACATGAGGGGAAACTTCTTCACTCAGAGGGTCGTGAGAGTGGAATGAGTTGCCAGCACAAGTAATGTGTGGAAGCTTGATTTCAACTTTTGAGGTTTGGATGGGAAGGGTATGGCGGGCTATGTTCCTAGTGCAGGTTGATGGGAGTAGGCAGTCTAAATGGTTTGAGCATGGACTAGATGGGCTGAAGGGCCTATTTCTGTGCTGTACTTCTCTATGATTCTATATTAAACCCAATGCTGATTGTTTGATTCTGAGAACAATAGAGGAGCCCTTAGGTTCACTAGCAAACTGGAGTGCAGGAAACGAGGAGACTTTGGCAAATAAAATTAAACTAAAGATTTATTACAGAAAATTACCTAGAAAAACTAAAGAGCTAAGTAAGCTATACAGAATCATGATGAACCGAAATCACTTCTGGTACGCAGAAACTCAGTTTCACAAAGAGGGGATGGCATGCCCCCCTGGAGCAAATAAGAATTCAGGACAATGACAATACCATAATAATTAAATCAAACAATTGAATAAAAGTGATAAATACAAAGAGCTTAACAACCCCCATGATCACAAATGAGACCTCTGCAAAACACAGTGAATACCCAGAGCCAGTGCAAAAACAAACAATTAGACATAACAGGTAAACAATCCAAAGACAATGTAGGACAACGAGGTGACATTCAGAAAATACAGTCCACATACTAACTTCTTTACAAACAATAGTTGTGACAGGAGCAGTGGACTGAAGTAAGGGGATGAATGCGAACAACCCCCCACCCCACAGGACCAACAACACAAAGAGTCTTTCCCATGAAAGGATAGTGGGAGGTGCGAGGGATAAGAAGGCAGGTAGAATAGACGTTCGGTCATACCTGCTGCTTGAGGGGAGATGTACTTGGCTACTCCAGCGGACACCATACAAAGGATGACATGGTAGAGGACCCACGAGAAGTACTGCAGGTAGCGATATCTTTCCAGGGCGTCGTAGACCCAGAGGTTGGCTGGCAGAAGGAAAATCACAGGTAGACTGAAAGCCAGTGATTCAAAATGGAAACACCGGGGTGACACGGTAGCATAGTTAACATCATGCCAATGTACAGTGCCAGTGGCCTAGCTTCAATTCCCACCGCTGTCTGTAAGGAGTTTGTACGTTCTCCCTGTGACCGTGTGGATTTCCTCCAGCAGCTCCGGGTTCTTCCCACATTCCAAAGATTTATGGGTTAGTAGATTGGTCACATGGATGAATTCAGGCTGAATGGCCTGTTACCGTACCACATCTCGGAATAAAGTGAAATAAAATCTGTGGAGTGAGAAGTAGTTAATGTTTCAGGTCAATGGTGTTACATCAGAAACTGTACAAACACCTCTCACATCCCTTCTAGAATATCCAAGGGAGATAGATAGATTGGCATCCATCGGCCCAGATGGATAACATAACACGACGCGCATGCAACTGACGCTATTTTAAAAACGTTTTGCCCCATATTGTCCAAATGTGACTGGTGCTGGTTTAAAACTGTCCAGCAACAGTTCCCTGTCCCAAATAAATGGCATAGTGTCCCAAATAAACCAAGGGGATCCCAGCTATTTTCACCGTTAGATTTAGTTCTTTAAGAGTTGTCCCGGTAAGTGGCTGCTCCGATTAACTGATGGTCCAATTAACTGGAATCCACTGTTTAAAGTGAAGACTGATAGATTTTTGATTAGTTAGGGCATGAAAGGTCACAGGAAGAAGCCAGGAGAATGGCATTGAGAGGGATTAGAAATCAGCCATGATGGAATGGCAGAGCAGATTTGATGGACTGAATGGCTTAATTCACCTATGATCTTTAGAGCAAAAGAGCAAAAATAGTGAGTTAGTGTTCATGGTTCATTGTCCATTCAGATATCTGGTGGCAGAGGGAAGAAGCTGTTCCTGAAACGATGTGTCTTTCGGCTCCTGTACCTTATCTTTAATAGCAATGAGAAGGGGGCATATCCTGGGTTATAGGGATCCTTCGTGACTGATGCTGCCTTTTTGAGGCAACGCCTTTTGAAGATCTTTTTGATGCTGGTGAGGCGAGTTCCTATGGTGCAGCTGGCTGAGTTTGCCACCTTCCGCTGGTGGCAAGGAGAAGGGGGCATGTCCTGGGTGATGGGGGCCCTTAATGATGGGTGTCACCTTTTGAAGATGTCAGCAAGGTTACGGCGGGGGGAGGAGGGTAGGTGGATTTGCAGTGTTGACGTACAGTCTGATTGGTTAATGGTGGAGTGGGATTGAGAGGCCTACTTAGGCATATAAGATAATAAGAGGCATTGATCCTGTGGATAGTCAGAGGCTTTTTCCCAGGGCTGAAATAGCTAGCACGAGAGGGCACAGTTTTAAAGTGCTTGGAGGTAGGTACAGAGGAGATGTCAGGGTAAGTTTTTTATGCAGAGAGTGGTGAGTGCGTGGAATGGGCTTCCGGAGACGGTAGTGGAGGCGGATACAATAGGGTCTTTTAAGTGACTCCTGGACAGGTACATGGTGCTCAGAAAAAATGGAAGGTTATGGATAACCCTAGGTAATTTCTAAAGTAAGTATGTGTTTGACTCAAGTAGTGAGGTAGTGTTCGTGGGTTCAGTGTCCATTCAGAAATTGGATGGCAGAGGGATGAAGCTATTTTTGAATCATTGAGTGTGCCTTCAGGCTCCTGTACCTCCTTCCTGATGGTAACAATGACAAGAGGGCATGTCCTGGGTGGTGCGGTCCTTAATGATGGACGCCATCTTTTTGAGGCACTGTTCCTTAAACATCCTGGATATTCTGGAGGCTAGTACCCATGATGGAGTTGATTGAGTTTACAACTTTCTGCAGCTTCTTTCAATCCTGTGCAGTAGCCCTCCTCCCCACCCCCTGCCCCCTTACAAACCAGACAGTGATGCAGCCAGTTAGAATGCACTCTATGATACATCTGTAGAGGCCCAGGTTCTGGAGCTTTTTGATCAGAATTGTAGGAATGATCATGTTAAATGCCAGGCTATAGTCAATAAACAGCATCCTGACATAGGAGGAGTAGGGGTTGAGGTCCCCTCTGACCACAGTGAACCCTTGTGCAAACCCACCCTCATCTGCTGGATACGAATGATTAATAGGCCAGAGATTCGATCTTGACAGATTAGCCACAGTGGAGATTAGACAGCACTTGCTACACTGAATGTATCTTAGAGCAGACATTGTATATTTAAGAGTTAACATATCACAATTGGGTTAGAGAGCCACACTATGGATGTGCCAGTGCACAAGATCCTGAGAGACTGCTGAAGATTGTAGACTCTGCCTGCTCCATCATGGGCACAACCCTCCCCACCCTCGAGGACACTGTTAAGAAGTGTAGCCTCAAGGAGCTGGCATTAGGACCCCCACCACCCAGGTCATGCCATCTTCTCCTTGCACCTCAGGAAGGAGGTATAGGAGGCTGAAGGCACAGGCGCAACAATTCAGGAATAGCTTCTTTCCCTCTGCATTGGACATTGAACCCATGAACACCACCTCAACACTTTTTTTTTCTTTTTTTGCACTATTTAAATTAACTTTCTTAAGAAATACATTTATACTTCTGACAGCAATGTGGCATAATTATATGTGCGGCTGCTGCATAACAAACTTCACGATGTATGCCATCATTGCCTCGAGGGTGGCATCCATCATCAAGGAGCCTTGGCATCCGGGACATGCCCTCTTCTCATTACGACCATCACGGAGGAGATACAGGGGATTGAAGACCCACACACGATGGTTTGGCAACAGCTGCTTCCCTCCTGCCATCAGATTTCTGAACAGTCTAGGAACACCAACTTGTTAATCCTCTGATCATCCCCTATATTTTTTGTATTGCAACTGCAATAATTTGCTATGCGTGCACAGTCCTGCTGCCACAAAACAACAAATTTCATGACTGTGAGCACAGGGAAGTCCACAGAGGCTGGAAATCCAAAGCAGGGCACACAAGATGCTGGAGGAGCTCGGCAGGTCAGGTGGCTTCTATGGGAAAGAACAAACAGTCGACATTTTTGGCTGAGACTCTTGTTCACGTCAGTGATAATAAACCCTACTCTCATTCCAATGTTTGTTTTGCAATGGTCTTACTTGGAGTGAACCAGTTTGGGAACATTAGCTAGTGAAACCGTGACCTTGGGGAAACTGGGCTTGCCACTCCCATGTCATCATCATGTGCCGCGTCATAGGGCATTGGCGATTACTGCCTGGCGCCAGTGGTCGCATAAGCAGTTCTTGTGATTTGGACCAGATGCTCATATGACCACCCACCTGACCCCGACTGGGGGGGCTAAGCAGGTGCTACACGTGGCTCGAGGAGGGAAGGAGCTATTATCATTTAATTTAATTGATATAATTTTTCCACAATCTAATTGTAAATTTTTTTAGTCTATTTTCTTTTCTTGCTGGCAGTTTGATGTTTATTTTTAGAAACTTTTTGTATGACGCATGACTCTGGGGTTGTACGTCTAATGGGTTCTTTTTTTTTTCTCACTTTCCTGCTTAGTAGGTTTTTTTTGTTATCACAAAACTTTTTTTTTCAATCTTTAAGATAACGTCTTTTTTGAGACATTGTAAGTGTTGTTACTTCAATGTACTCATGTTATTTTTCCTGTATAATATAACAATTAAAAAGGTTTGAAAAGAAAAGAGGAGGGAAGGAGCATCTGATACCCCCTTTTGTGGAGACGTATCTACCCCCCGCCTCCCAAACTTCCATCATTTAGGACAAATATTATATCTGAGTCCTAGAAGTACTGGACATGTGTACAATGACATCACACCATCGGCACTGATCCCCTGACACCATTTTCCCTCACTTCCCAAAATTCAATTGGGACCTCCCACAGGAAGTAGCCGACATCTGTCCAATCAGGTTTTATGATTATGACATCAACACCAGAAATGGAAACTATGCAATTTGTGGATACAGTAATTTTGTGCATACAAAACACTGTGAAGATGCTGGAAATCCAGAGAAGTGCAGGCAAAGTGCTGAAGCAACTCAGCAGGTCAGGCAGCATCTATGGAGCAGAATAGACGGCTGATGCTCTTGAGCTGAGACACTTGGATTAGGATGAAGAATCTAGACCTTCAGCATTTTGTATGTGTTAATCTAATATTTAAAGAAAATTAAGTCATTATTTTTAAGATCTGAACATTGATTGTACATCTCTGAGGGCCAGGAACTGAGGCCATTTTAGGATAAAGTAGAACTCCATGGATCTGGAGTCACATCCTGGGCTGACTGGGTGAGGCATTAGTGGACTGATCGCGGAAGTGTCCAGCACAGAAGACAGGAGCTTAAGGCCAACTTTGTTCATGTTAACTGCATGCTTAGGGACACTAATCCCACCAGAAATTGGGATCGAGCCTTGTTCACTGAAGCTGTGAGGCAGAGCTCTGCCAATTTTTGCTACTGCGTTGCCACGATTGAGATCAAACCCTACCCCAGGATTTAAGTTCTGGAATTAAATACTCTATCAAAAGTGGCCATCTAGATTGTTAGACTACTCTATCTGTGGAGGATTTCTCACGAGTCAGGCTTGTATGCGACTCCAGACCCAGAGTGCTCAAGTTTAGTTGTCATTCAGCCATACACATAGATGAAGCTACAGTACTGTACAGAAGTCTCAGGCACATGTACATCTTATAGCTAGGATGTCGAAGACTTTTGCACAGTACCGTTTGTCAATGTGGAGCAGAGAGCGAGTTTGTAACTCTGACAGGAACAAAGGATGTTTGGAATGGTGAGGGTGGAGTGCCACGAAGGGGTGTGGGACAGGTGGCAGAAAAGTGCCAGGGGCGGGGGGGGGGTGGGTTTGGGTGGGGATTGGCTCAGGTGCAGACATGCCCACCCCTGAGACACCAGGCAAGGTAATTTGATTCCAAACAATTGGTTTATTGATCATTATAGAATGTCTCTCTGGCACTTCCTGCTCCCTCCCTTCTCCCTTCCCCTTTTACCAACTATGATTCCCCTCTCCCTGCCCCCTTCCCACTCTAAGTCCTCAACAGAGACCCATATTAGAATCAGATTTATCATCACTCACATACGTCATGAAATTAGCTTTTTTTTGTGGCAGCAGCACAGTGCATACATAAAATTACTACAGTAATATGCAAAAGTCTTGGACACCCAAACTATTTGTGTCTATACATAAATACCTAAGACAGTACTGTAAATGAAAGCACATTCCTCTGGGACGAAGGTGCAAAACCGAGTTCATGGAGTCGCACACAGCACATAGTTACAGTCACCAAATAATATTAGCACAAGTCCCTTAGTGTCAGGGCCTGTAGATTGATGGTACATGGGATGTTGTCCTAGAGCCATGTTTCTGCAAGAACAAGAATGCAGCAGTTCCTCATCTAATTTTCATTATTTATCCTAAAATGGCCTAAAAAGTCACTCTGCTCTAGACAATTAGATGTAAAGTCATCGCAGGTCTGTTAAGTCTTCTGTCTTACATGAACTTGCACCTTGCACTTTATGTCACCTGTCAATCTTCAGGCTATACCACGCAGAGACTTGTGGTAATGTTATTCTGTGACTCTATGTGCTGGAGTGGCTATGTGCTGTGCTTTTCATCTGGTGCCAGAGGAGCAATGTTTTGTTCAGCTGTACATACGTGTATGGCTGAATGACAATAACCTTAAATAGATTCCGGAGAACAATTCCCCAAAGACAGAAGTTAAACGGTTTCCATTTCCGATTCTGATGTCTTAATCATACAAGGTGGCATGGTAGTGTAGTGATTAGCACAATGCCTTACAGGACAGGCGACCCAGCCTCAATTCCAGTCGCTGCCTGTAAAGTTTGTACAGTCTCCTCCTGACCGTGTAGGTTTCCTCTGTGCACTCTGTTTCCTCCCACGGTCCAAAGACCTACAGGTTGGTAGGTTTGTTGGTCATTGTAAATTGTCCTGTGATTAGGCTAGGGTTAAATTAGGGGTTGCTGGATGGCGTGGCTCGAAGGCCCAGAAGGGCCTACTCCATGAGGTATCTCAATAAAGAAATCAGGTCAGATATCCACAAGGGACCAAGCCATAGGGTTTCTGCACTGTTAACAAAGATAACTACTTAAGCCCTCACCTTTGCCTCCAGTATAGCACCAAGTAAACAAAAATATGTTCTAAAGGCATTAGTGTAAATTGTAGTAAGCACTTACAATATATAAACATCTAAACGGAAATATTAGCTAACAAATTACCTCCATTGAAACTTATAACCTGTGATTGGCTTTGAAATTACAAGGTGCAAAAAAATCTAAAGACTGCACTCTATCTCTCCAAGAGGACCACAGCCTTTGGAGGCTTGGAGGCTTGTGTGCCTCAATGACCCAGAGAGAGACATTGGTTTGAGTCAGGGCTTTGTGCTTTGGCTCTTGGTAGGGTCACCCATGCCAAACAGGTCAAAGTAGAGGTCAGACCAAGAGTGGTCCACTGGTCCTCCAGGTCTGGGGGTTCAGCTTGGGGCTAACAACCCTGACTGGTCAAAAAAATTTGTTACAGAAGCAGCAATGAAGAATCCTCCTTCATCTGAGTGTGACGGTATTCCTGAGTCTCCATCTGGGACTCGCATGATTGTCAGTGGTGAACATCAAAGGGAAGCTATTGACATGATGAAGGAAGCGCTGAACACTGCCAGAGATGGAGGACCTTCATTGCTGCCCTAAGCACAAGAGACATAACAGGCAGTAAGTATGTGAGCAGTCTGTTGGAGAAAAAACACAGCAGGAAGCCACGTGACATAATAGAAATAGAAATAGAATAGTACAGCACAGTACAGGCCCTTCGGCCCACAATGTTGTGCTGACCCTCAAACCCTGCCTCCCATATAAGCCCCCACCTTAAATTCCTCCATTGGTATGGAAACTGATCATCTTATTTATACAGGAAATGATTGACCCCTCAAGGTGATTCACTTGAGGAATGACATGACAGCAGGTCCTTGTACTACAACGAATGAGTGTATACCATAATTCTTTATTCCATCATTGTTCACAGTCATTTTACTTCATGCACCTTGTTCCTTTTCGCACCTTGTAGTGTATCAGGGCCATTTTTGGCATTTCCTTAGTATTTGTCTTTTTTGTAACAAGGCAGAATTACTAGCTCCACGCTTAACCCAGCACAGATGGAAGGCGTGAAAGGAGCCAGCTGGATTTGAACCCAGGATCAGGAGCTGGCTGGATTCGAACCACCAGCTGTTCATGCACCATGCACCTTACATGCAAATCCTTGGTGTTGAAGGGAATGGAACAGTCTGGCTGGCTCACATAGCGTCAGAGTACTACAGCCAATAAACAGGCCATTTGGCCCAACTAGTTCATGCCAAACTACCTCGTCCTACCTACCTGCACCTAGACCATAGCGCTCCATACCCCTGTTATACATGTACATATCCAAACTTCTCGTGCTGCGATTTATCCTGTGTCTATCACTTCCACTAGTAGCTTATTCCAAACTCTGAGTGAAGAAATTTCCCCTTGGGCTCCCCTAAACATTTCACCCATCACCCTTAACCTATGTCCTCTAGTTCTAGTCTCACCCAACCTTAGTGGGAAAAGCCTGCTTGCATTTACCAAATCTATTCACCTGATAATGTTGTACACCTCTAAGATTCCCCTGATTCTTCTGTGCTCCAGGGAATAAAGTCCTAACCTGTTCAAATTCTCCCTATAACTCAGTCCCCACAACATCCTTGTAAATTTTCTCTGCACCCTTTCAAGCTTGATATCTTTCTTGCAGATAGGTGACCAGACATGAGCACAATACCCCAAGTTCCGCCTCACCAACATCTTAGAGCCATGGAGCACTACTGCACAGAAACAATCCCTTTGGCCCATCCAGTCTGTGCCAAACCAATAATCTGGTCCCTCTACCTGCACCCAGACCATAACCTCCATACCCCTCCCATTCATGTACCTATTCAAACTTCTCTTGTGTTGAAATTGAACCTGAATCCACCACTTGCACTTCTTCCACATCTCACCACCCTCCGAATGAAGAAATTCCCCGTCATGTTCCTCTTAAACATTTCACTTTTCACCCATAACCCATGACCTCTCGTTAAAGTCTCACACAATCTCAGTGGAAAAAAGCCTGCTTGTATTTACCCTATCTATACCCCTCATAATTTTGTATACCTTTATCAAATTACCCTTTAACCTTCTACATTTAGGGATTAAAGTCCTAACCTTTTCAACCTTTCCAGATAACTTGTGTCCTCAAGATCTAGCAACATCCTTGTAAATTTTCTCTGTACTCCTTCAACCTTAGTTACATCTTTCCTGTAGGTAGGTGACCAAAATGGCACACAATACTCCAAATTAGACCTCACCAACATCTTATACAACTTCCACATAACATCCCATCTCCTTTGCTCAATACATTGATTTGTGAAGGTCCGTTTGCAAAAAGCTTTCTTTACAACCCTATCTACTTGTGGTGCCACTTTCAATAAATTATGGATCAGTATTCCCAGATCCCTTTGTTCTACCGCACACCTCAGTGCCCCCTTGCTCACCCTGACTGGTGCTATCAAAGTGTAAAACCTCACACTTGTCTGCATTCAATTCTATCTTGAATTTTTCAGCCCATTTGGTAGTCTTCCCCACTGTCCACTACACCCACAGTCTTGGCGTCATTCACAAATTTGCTGCTCCATTTTACATTCTCAACCAGATCATTGATATAGATAACAAACAACAGCAGACCCAGCACCAATCCCTGCAGCACTCCACGGGTCACAGACCTCCAGTTAGAGAAGCAACCTTCTACTGCCACTTTGTGGCTTCTCTCGTGAAGCATATATCTAATCCAATTTACTACTTCATCTTGAATGACAAGCGACGGAACCTTCTTGACCAAACCCCCTTGCGGGACCTTGTCAGAGGCCTTGCTAAAGTCCATGTAGACAACATCCGCTACTTGTCTTCACCAACTTTCCTATTAACTTCTTCACAACACTATAAGATTGGTTAGATATGACCTACTGCACACAAAGCCATATTGACTATCCCTTATCAGTCCCTGTCTACTTATCTGGTCCCTTAGAATACCTTCCAAAAACTTTCCAAGTGATGTCCGGCTCATTGGTCTATACTTTCATGACATATTCATAGAGCCTTTCTCTAACAATTGAACACCATTACCCATCCTCAAATCCTCTGGCAACACACCCGGTATCTTTGCTAGGGCATCTGCAACTTCTGCACTTTCCTCGCACCTTGTCAGGGATATATCCATCCTCATTTGCCTGAAGACAGCAAAAACCTTCTCTGTACAGTGTATAGAGTCCATGATGTTGATGCCATTTTCCCTTGCTTCTACAGACTCTGTGTCCATCTCCCAAGTTAATACTGATGCAAAGAATCTGTTTAAGATTTCCCCCATCTCTTTTGGGTTCACATATGGATTACCATTCTGATCTTCCAGAGAACCAATTTTTTCCCCTTGTAATCCTTTTGCTCTTAATACATCTGTAGAATCCCTTGGGATTCTCCTTCTCTTTGTTTATTTATTTATTGAGATAAAGTGTGGAATTCGGCAATCCCCCAATTTAATGCTAGTCTAATCACGGGAGAAATTACAATGACCAATTAACCTATCAACTGGTAGGTCCTTGGACTGTGGGAGGAAACTAGAGCATGTGGAGAAAACCCACCCGGTCGTGGGGAGAACATACAAACTCCTTACAGGCATCAGCAGGGATTGAATTTAGCATCTCTGGTACTGCCCCACCCGTTTTAAAAAAGAAATATTTGTTTACCAGGATTTTAAGAGGGTTCCCAATATTGTCTGCTTGAGCAACCCCATGGCTTCTTTTAGCCCTCCTGATATCCTTCTAGGTGTGTTCTTGCATTTCTTATACTCCTGAAGTACCTCATTTGTTCCTACCTGCCTCTACCTACTGTGACGAGAATACACATAAAATTAAGATGTTTGATGTCCTGGGTTAGCATCAGTGGCATCAGCAGTTGGTCTGCCACCTGTCCTCAGGGGAAGGAGAGATAAGGAACAATGAAGCAGCATCTGGAGATGTGTAATGAAGGGACGGGAGAGAGAGCTGTCTGGAGCGGCTCCCCCTTTGAACCCTGAACTGTTTGAAGTGATGGACAGGCAATACCCCAGCAGGGGGATAAAAAGGGACAGGTTCGCTAAGGCAGGACACACACGACACCCGAGATAACGAGACCCTGGAAGCGGTGCTCCTCTCACGAGTCGGTGGGAAGTACCGGATCTTAAACGCACAGGGTGGAAAGGTACGATCAGCGGGAACCCGGTGTGTGTCCACCCTCGCTTGGGTGCCGGGTTCACTGCAGAGGATCGACCGCATCTGGAGGAGGGGTCACAGTCGGTGACCTCAGGTGACATCACAAAAGACCCGCCCGAAAGCTACTTATGAGCAATATCGCCGGTCTGTGAGTGGAAGCCGTTTCTGAATGATCAGTCGTTCTCGTTCTCTCTCTCTCTCTCCCTCCCCCCACGTTGTCCATCGCCATGGCAACGATTACTGCGAACTGAACTAAATCGAACTGGACATTTGTGTCACTTTGAAATTGGTCATTTACCCCTAGACAACGATAGAGCTTGATTGATGCTGTTATCTTAATTTTGTGCACATGTGTGTTTATCATTGCTGAACTGTTGCATTTATTATCCTTTCGATTACTGTGTTTCTTGTTTCTTTAATAAAACTTTCTTAGTCCTAGTAATCCAGACTCCAACTGAGTGATCCATTTCTGCTGGTTTGGCAACCCAGTTACGGGGTACGTAACACTACTATGCACCTTCATTTTCTTAACCAGGGCCTCAATGCCTCTCAAAAATCAAGGTTCCCTAAATCTATTAGGGACTAGGTCTCATCCACTAATAGAACTAGTATTGCCTTCTCTAGTTGGGATTACTGATTACAGAAACTTTCCTGAACACAATTGGTAAACTCTTTCCCATCCAGCCCTTTTACAGTATGGGAGTCCCAGTCAATATGTGGAAAGTTTAAAAAAAAAACCTACTATAACAAACTTGCGTTTCTTGCAACAGTCTGCGATCAACTCCACAAATTTGCTCCTCTAAACCCCGTGGACTATTGCGTGGTCTCTAATATAGTCCCAATAAAGTGCTCATACCTTTCTTATTGCTTAGTACTACTCATGAAGTCTTATTTCACATCAGCATTGCATCCAGTACTCAATGCCTTGATTTAAGAAGGCCAAAATGCCAAAAGCCCTCTTTATGACCCTATCTACCTGCATCACCACATTCAAGGAATAATGGATTTGTATTCTCAGGTCCTTTTGCTTGACCATGCTCCTCAGTGTCTGACCATTCAACCTCGGCCTCAGTTTCTTTCTCTGCAGCAGTTTATGCAATGTGCAGTGAAGGCCCCATGAGGGAGCCCATGGTACGTTACCTCGCTGGCACTTGGAGGTGACGACGTCGAGGCTGAAGCTGATTGTGGCCATTAGCATTCCCAGCAGGAAGAGAAAAAACCAGTCCTCTCCCACCTTCAGGATCTGCTTCCGCAAGGAGAGGGCGAGTGCTGTAATGAAACAGCCGGTGTCAGTGAGGACGTACCGACATTTCCCTTCGCCAGTGAACAGGTAGGTCACTGTGAGATAGAAACCTGATGCAGTCTGTCTATCATTGATATGGATGAGATGCCTCTCCTGACTCAGCAGGAACTCTGCACATCACATTATCCCACAACAACAAAGTTCAACAGCACAAAGTCAACAACTCCAACTGAGGCTTCAAACAACTGAAAGTACAGAAGGCTGTGGGGGGAGAGTGGGGCAGTGGGATTAGTTTGGGGACTGATACAGGTCTGTGTGGAGAGACTGGGACAGTGGGATTAGTTTGGGGACTGTTACAAGACTGTGGGGAGAGATGGTGCAGTGAGATTAGTTTGGAGACTGATACAGGGCTGCGAGGGGAGAGAGTGGGGCAGTGGAATTACTTTGGGGTCTGACACAGGTCTGAGGGGAGAGAGTGGGGCAGTGGGATTAGTTTGGGTACTGATACAGGTCTATGGGGAGACAGTGGGGCAGTGGGTTTGTTTGGGGACTGATACAGGACTGTGGGGAGAGAGTGGGACAGTGGGATTAGTTTATGGACTGATACAGGGCTGTCGGGAGAGAGTGGGGCAGTGGGATTAGTTTGGGGACTGATACAGGTCTGAGGGGAGAGAGTGGGACAGTGGGATTAGTTTGGGTACTGATACAGGTCTATGGGGAGACAGTGGGGCAGTGGGTTTGTTTGGGGACTGATACAGGACTGTGGGGAGAGAGTGGGACAGTGGGATTAGTTTGGGGACTGATACAGGGCTGTGGGGAGAGAGTGGGACAGTGGGATTAGTTTGGGGACTGATACAGGTCTGTGGGGAGAGAGTGGGACAGTGGGATTAGTTTGGGTACTGATACAGGTCTGTGGGGAGAGAGTGGGACAGTGGGATTAGTTTGGGGACTGATACAGGACTGTGGGGAGAGAGTGGGACAGTGGGATTAGTTTATGGACTGATACAGGGCTGTCGGGAGAGAGTGGGGCAGTGGTATTAGTGTGGGGACTGATACAGGACTGTGGGGAGAGAGTGGACAGTGGGATTAGTTTGGGGACTGATACAGGACCGTGGGGAGAGAGTGGACAGTGGGATTAGTTTGGGGACTGATACAGGTCTGTGGGGAGAGAGTGGGGCAGTGGGATTAGTTTGGGGACTGATACAGGTCTGTGGGGAGAGAGTGGACAGTGGGATTAGGTTGGGGACTGATATGGGGCTGCGAGGGGAGAGCAGAGCAGTGGGACTGTCTGGATTACTCTTGGTCTGACTGCAGGAGCCCTTGGTGCCCCGTAAGGCTGCCTGTCCTACCTTCAGTCACTGAGACACTCACGTTTGGATAGTTGTCCAAGCCTGCGTGCCAATTCCCTTGCCCTGCTCTGCCAGCCGACTGCCGAGTCGCCCTTACTGGGATTGTGCACTTCCTGCTCCTCTCCTCTCCCTGCCTCTCGGTCCCAGCGCTGCCCACAGATCATGTCGGTCCTCTCCCTCTTCTCATCCTTATCCAATTCCTCCTTCTCCGAGTAAGGGGTCATCTCCCAGAGTGAATCGAAGCTGCCTCGGCCTCTGGACTGCACTGGTTACTGGTTAATCCCTTTTTACACGTCAGGGCCTGGATCCAGAGGGAACCAGTCTTGGCTGTCCGCTCTTTCTCTCTGTTGTTGCCTGACGTTTTCTGTGTTTTTTATCTCAACACATTCCCCAACCACCCCAACCCCCCCATCTTCAAGCCAAGGTTTACTAGAGCTGGTCAGTTAGAGTCCATGGGGGTGGGGATGAGAAACTCCACAGAACTTTTTTTTAATCGCCTTATTCCTGGGGTTTAAGGCATCCCCCTCAGAGTAGCAGAGCTGTCCTGCCTCATGATCCCGGTTTGGATTGTGCACTTCGACCTCCCCTCATCCCCCTGACCGGGACCACGAGTGAGTCTGGTGTCTGGTGGACCCCTTTCCTCGAACTACGATCCTGCGGATGAAATAATCCAGAGGGGAGGGCAAGGTTTCATCACGAGTTGTGTCGTACTGGACTGATCGACGCAAAGACGAAGTACCACAAAAACACTAACACACGTAATTCTTTTTCAAACCTTTATTCTTTATTCATAGTATGCTATGGGGGAAGTTACAGACTGATCTCCCACAAGAGCCAGTCCAGACACTGCCCCCGAATTACACAGTTGTCCACAATTTATAACATTGATCAGGTAGCAGTAAATCTTACGATTACAAGTTTAGATAATATAAAAATCATTTCAATCAAATGCTAAGATACAATTAGATGTAAAATAATTATTGGTCAGTTAGTTATAATTATTTTAAGCCAAAGCTAGCCCATCAGTTTCTCATTCGGACCCTTCCCCTTTTCTCCAGAACATTCTAGCCCCTACACTATACTTCCCATATTTAGCTATACTTTGAGCTGCTTCTGCAAGATCAGATAGTTCCTTACTTGAGCCTTTGCCTATCTTTAGAGAACAATGACTGGTACGGCACCGGTTGCTGGGTAAAGCTTCTTTTTGACTGTCCAAAACAGTAAGCCAAGGCGCATCCAAGGTGATTGACCATTGTTCTTAGTCTATACCCCTATTTACCTAGCCCTTCACCCCATCATTCCCCCCTTTCATCATACCATGATGACAAATCAAATGGGGGTCGAGCAGAGTGCCATCAGTCTTTCCGTGAAAAGTCAGCAGCCAGCATTTAGACAGGTCATTATCACACAGCAAGCGATAATTATAACAATGAGGATAATCAGCCCATGCAGTAAAAAAGACCCCAT
Source organism: Mobula birostris (assembly GCF_030028105.1). Taxonomy (NCBI): domain Eukaryota; kingdom Metazoa; phylum Chordata; class Chondrichthyes; order Myliobatiformes; family Myliobatidae; genus Mobula; species Mobula birostris. The sequence continues at coordinate 88,518,970 of NC_092374.1, forward strand.
GATCCTCCCTGCAACCATCCTAACCATCGCCCCACTTCCGCGAACCTTGCCTGAAATCATCCAATTGTTTCTTAATAGACTGAATGGCATGGGTCACGTCGTATGATTCGTCAGTAACATGGGTGATACATTTGTCTCCGACTATAGCGCATACCCCTCCCTGTTGGGCCAATTGATAATCCACAGCATACCTGGTCTGCAGTGCACAGAGTCGCAACTCCACCAATTCTCTGTTAACAGCCTCCAGACCTTCCATCGTACTGTTTCCCAATGCCGCCAGCCCACAAATGAGGTAGTTGCGGTTCCTTGCAGCTATGGTTCCTGCCGACCCCCCTAGCGAGAGAGTGCTCAGAAACCCATAGCCCAGAGAAGAGTAACAGGATTCCTCCAGTCAGCACAGAATTCCTTACCCACGGCTCGAGTTGTCAGTCGCCGTCGAACGTGGGCAACCTGAGGGCAGGGAACAGAAAGTGGTCCAATCTTACCTACTGCAAGGAGGTTAGGCAGAGTGGTGGTAGCTGTAGTATAGGTACCGTTGAACAATAACACATATCCTGTCTTGGCCCGGTAGCAGGTATTTTTGTAACTCACTATTTTATCATATCACAAGTGCTCCTGTGGATACAGGGAGGAGTATTCAAAAGTCCCTGAACCTGCCGACTCACGAGTCCCATTGCAATATCCGCATATGTACTGAATTCCATTAAAGAAGGGCACGCGTTGTTCGTGGATACATTTGCAAGAGAGTATTCCCTGGTCTCTCCTACATCGGCGGTCCGGGCAATGTTTCTTTAGGCAAGGTATCTCCGGGGGAACCCTGACAAGGACGCAGCCTTCCCCCTTCTCCTGCAAAACAGAAGGGATAATCCCCGACGCCCTCGCCGGTAGTCTCACCACCCACTCTCTTGAGTCACTTTCCCATAGCCCCCTTTTTACGTTTTCCTCTTATCCCCTTACATTCTACCCCTGATCTATCCTCCACTATTAAGCCATGTTCCGCCCAATTTAGCCCTGATGGGTTAGCAACAAACAATGCTGCTAGAGATTGTACCAAAGGATAACACGCAGTACGGTTACCATGCAGACGCATATGAGTCTTATAAAATAAACTGTCCTCCAGGCTTAATACCGCGGAGGTAGTTATGATAGTGAGAAGTCCAGTAATAGTCTTTAGTCCACCTGCGGAGCCCATCGTTTGCAATCACTTAGGTGGGTCCAGCGGCTGTGCCCTCGAACCTTAACGGCCGTTGGGGTTTGCAGTAGTATCTGAAATGGCCCTTTCCACCGGGGTCCAAGCCTGGAGCGCTCCCAATCCCTGATCAATACCGAGTCTCCAATTTTTAACTCCGGCCACTCCGTTCCCTGACCTCCAGGCTCCTTTAGGGTATTCTGTACCTGGGAGAGAAGAAACTTTAGAGAGGATGTTAGTTGGCGAAAGTACTTCTGCAATTCGTCCCCCCCATGACATTTAGATCAATTTGGGTGGGAGGCTGCATGTCAGCGTCCCATGAGGTCCTTCCCGGACGCCCACAAACAACTTCAGCTGCAGACACCCCTGTAGTGGAGTGCGGGGTAATTCTCATACGGTATAAAGCCAGAGGAAGGACCTTCAGCCAACTCAGTCCGGTTTCGGACATTAACCTAGACAGCTTGTTTATCAGGGTGCCGTTGGCCCGTTCCACTATTCCTGCAGTCTGAGTCTCGGTATAATCTCTGTAAGCAACAGCCTTACCGATGTAGAAGCTTTATTATTGGTGGTCGGAAAGGCTTCAATCCATTTACTGAACACATCTACAATCACTCAGCAATGCTTATAACAGTACACGCGTGGTAGTTCGATAAAATCAAGCTGAATACATTCAAAAGGACCACTTGGCAAGGGGATTTTCCCTGGGGCACACTTTACTCCCTTTCCCGCGTTTGTCTTTTGGCAAATCAAACAGGCTTGTATTTTTGCTGCAGCAGCTTCCTTCAGCCTGGGGTGCCACCATGTGCGGAGCAAAATATTACTCATTCCCCCCTTGCCAAGGTGGGTGTCCGTATGCAAGCAATCCAGCAACATAGGCAGCAATGCATTAGGATTACAAACTTGGCCAACTGGGGTATGTCAGAGGCCTGTGGACATCGAATGCGTACATCTGTGTGTTTTCCAGAGTTGTTTTTCTGAATCGGGGCGTCCCCCTGGAGTTTTTGAACTGTAGCCCTGTCTGGAGTGGCCGACGCTCGTGGTGTTTTAGTCAGGATGAAGGCCAATCATTCTGCAGTTAAGACTATAGCGGTCGCCTCCTGCGCAGCCTGCTTGGCAGCCAAATCGGCCCTGTTATTTCCTTTAGTCACTGCAGACTCGTCTTTTAGATGAGCCGAACATTTAATAATCGTTAATTTTTCGGGGAGGAGTATGGCCTGAAGGAGGTTCCTTACACACATAGCATTCTGGATGGGGGTCCTGGAGGAGGTGAGGAAATGGTTCCGTAGCAGACAGTCATTAGGAGGCTCAGTCAACTCAACAGGTGCCGTCTCTAAAAATGTAGCAGGGTTGATGGTATCACAGTATGCAAAGGTGAGGAGTGGGTTATTAAGTAATGCTATTTCATAATGGCTTAGTCTGGCCTGAGTCAGATGCTGGGTTTGGTGGGAGGTCAGCAGCGCTACAATGGTGTGGGATGAATACACTGTAACTGGCTGTTGGAGGGTGATGTTGGAAGCAGCCGTAACTAGGGAGTAAATGACCGGGAACATCTGCCAACAGGGGGGTAATCCCTTCGCTACGGCGTCTAACTTAGTGGATTAATAGGCAACAGGCCTGCGTCTATCCCCGTGAATCTGAGTGAACACTGCAGTGGCACAGCCATCTAAAACGTTCACAAAAAGCTGGAACGGATGGTCATAGAGTGGGCGGCCGAGAGCAGGCGCCCTCGAGAGGGATTTCTTCAATTCCTCAAAAGCCTCTCTCTGTTGCTCAGTTAGCTGTAGGGGCCCCGCAAGCGAACTGGAAGCCAGAGGGCTCAAATGTTTTGTATACAGAGCAATATTGGGAATCCACTGTCTGCAAAAGCTTACCAGACCAAGGAAAGCACGCATGGCTTTCGGCGTAGATGGCAGGGAGGTCGCAAGGATCGGGGTCACTCTTTCTGGGGCGAGCTGCCTTTCGGTGGCACTCAAAAGAGTTCCCAGAAATCTCACTTGCCTTTGGGCTCTTTACTTTTCGGGGCGGGATCACGTATCCCCACGAATGCAGAGCATTCAGAAGCGTATCGGTGTCCTGCACGTTTGAGGCTTCTGACGGGCTTGCCAGTAGGGGGTCATCTACGTACTGTATTTCCGTAGAGCCGCCGGGAAACTGTAAATCTCTAAACTGCCTATGTAATATCTGCGAGAAAATGGTGGCAGAGTGCACAAGTCCTTGGGGTAACCTAGTCTAAGTGTACTGCTGGTCTTGAAAGGTAAATGCAAAAAGGTACTGTAACTCAGGAGCAAGGGGTATTGCAAAACTCGCATGCTGCAGATCTGCTATAGTGAAAACTTGGGAGTCCGGTGGAATGTTGCTTAAAATCGTAGCGGGATTAGGGACCACCGGATGCATAGGCTGCACAATTTCATGCTTTACTCTGGTTGGCTTGGAATCCCTGCATGACTCCAAAAATGCTCAACTGCCCTTTTCATGACCTGCTTATTCCTATCGGGCCAGTCCATATCAGTTCTAATAGCCTTGGGCTCAACCTCGGGGAGGCACTGCAATGTCATCGAAATAAACTGGGGCGAAGTATTGCCAGCATTATAGGCGGTATCTCCAGCGTAGGTTGCATAAAGGGAGCAGAAGCGTTCCCCAAAATCGCAACCGTCCATTTCCTGCCTTTGGGCGGCACTCAAGGACCTTAGCGATATCGACGGGGCGCTGCGAAGCCTTCTCTAGAGCCTTCGTTATTTTATCCACCTGCTCTGCGAGCGGGGTTGCGGTGGAAAAGAACTCCCAGTTGGCATGATCCCTTATAGCTTCTTTCCATTTCTCCTGTTCACTTGTAACAGTCATGCAGCACAAGCTAAAAAGATCCTGGGGAGTCGCCTGAAACATTTTGGGGTTGTGCCAACCACATAATCGATAAATCCCTCGGGATCATTTTTCCTGTTCGGGGCCTGATTCATGATCATACACATTTCTCGGGGCTTCCAAGGAGTATAAACCTGCATAGTAGCTGCCTGGTTCGGCTGTCCTACCCTAGGGTTGGGAACGGTCCTGTTGGGAAATTGCCCCGGGATCCCTCTCCCTCTGGATCTCGAGTCTTCAGAATCATCATTTTTAATACTAAAGTCATAATCAGTATTCGTCTCAGGGTCTATCAGGGGGCCATCTCCCACCAAAAGGTTTCGTCGCCTCCTAGCCTGGTGCCTATACTCCCCCATCGCGGAAGTTATCCCTTAGTTCGGGCGGCTATTGGGCTTGGAGACGGTGTATTCGGAGGTGCCTGGGGTTGGGCAGCAGTAACGTTATAAGGGGATGGCGGCGCCGTGGGTTGGGGTCGAATGCAGGCAACGGGAATGTGCCATACCTCCTCCTCCTCAGTCTCATTTTCATTAAAGAGCATGGGCAGTCCAGACTGGTCAAGGGGTACCTCAGTTTTACTTTTGCCGGCTTCATCATCCTTCCGTCTATCCTTAGCCCACCTATCTCCTTCTTCCCTATCCTGTTTTTCCTTATGCTTATCGTGATCCTCACACAATCTTTTTAATATCTCTCACGGTTTCGAATTTCCTTCATTGTCCCATACAATAACCCCTCTGCGACGTGCGTTATGCTCCCAACTACTTTGCTTAGATCTGTTACTTTAATTCTTCTGCCGTTTTTCTCCAATTGGACATTAAAACCTTCCATTTTTGTCCGGTACTACGCTTCCAAATTGCTTCTTCTGCCTTTAGACATTTATCTAAATCCCAGGTCCCACCCAGAGGCCAAATTTCACTCCCCAATTTCTTATTTAGGCATGCTGATAACCTTCAGTAATCATTCTCTCTCTCTGGGTCATCCTTACAAAGTTTAAACAATTGCGTGTTATTTACAGACTTATCTAATGTTTGCCCCGTGCTCCCTAACCGCCTCCTTTTCTCACTCCTACTTCAGGTTCCTGACCTTCGCGTGGGGGATTTCCCCTCTTAACAACTGGTCTAAGGCAGGGTGCTGAGATAGGTAAATTGTCACAAGTGTACCCCAAAACGTATTTACAGCATCTGGATAGATTGCAGAGGAGAGCCACTTCCCCTGTGTTTGGCCAGACATCTGCTCTGCCCTGTGCGGTCAATTTACTGTTCTAGGCGCCCCAGCCCTCCACGTCAATTAGAATGGTTACCAGCTCCAAAATGTAATAGGTTACTGCCACGAACCCGCTGACCAATTTGCTGTAACACATTCAAAGAAAATGTAATAGATCACTACCAATGATCCGCTGCCCAATTTGTCAGCATCGGCAGGCTTTAATATTCACAATACTTCGTCGGGGACTGTAACCCCTGACCTTACCTTATACTTCATTGGGGACTCTAGCCCCTCTTTTAACCTGTGGTACTCGGACGATCCTCAACTCAGGTTTCGGAAGGAGTCCGTCAGAGGATTACCCGCCATACGAGGGGGTCGTCAAGGTGGGCAATTAATGACAGAGGTCAAGGTAAATCTTACCTTGTGGGCCTACCTGTCTCTGGTCACCGCCACCGAGTCGACCGCTGACACCGTCTCACGAGACCCTCGTTTTTGGACTCCTGGTTTTGGCTCGCCAAATTGTCGTACTGGACCGACCGATGGAAAAACAAAGTACTGCAAAAACACTGTGACTAACACAAGTAATTCTTTTTCAAACCTTTATTCTTTACTCATAGCTTGCTATGGGGGAAGTTACAGACTGATCTCCCAAAGAGCCAGTCCAGACACTGCCCCCGAATTACACAGTTCTCTACAATTTATAACATTGATCAGGTAGCAGGAAATCTTACGATTAAAAGTTTAGACAATATTAGAATCATTTCAATCACATGCTAAGATACAATTAGATGTAAAATAATCATTGGTCAATTAGTTATAATTATTTTAAGCCAAATCTAGCCTATCAGTTCCTCATTCGGACCCTTCCCTTTTCTCCAGAACATTCCAGCCCCTACACTATACTTCCCATATTTAGCTATACTTTGAGCTGCTTCTGCAAGATCAGATAGTTCCTTAGTTGAGCCTTCCGTCTCTATTTCCTGAGGAGACTGAGGTCCTTTAACATCTGCCGGACGATGCTGAGGATGTTCTATGAGTCTGTGGTGGCCAGTGCGATCATGTTTGCTGTTGTGTGCTGGGGCAGCAGGCTGAGGGTAGCAGACACTAACAGAATCAACAAACTCATTCATAAGGCCAGTGATGTTGTGGGGATGGAACTGGACTCTGACGGTGGTGTCTGCAAAGAGGATGCTGTCCAAGTTGCATGCCGTCTTGGACAATGTCTCCTATCCACTACATAATGTACTGGTTGGGCACAGGAGTACATTCAGCCAGAGACTCATTCCACCGAGATGCAACACTGGGCATCATAGGAAGTCATTCCTGCCTGTGGCTATCAAACTTTACAACTCCTCCCTTGGAGGGTCAGACACCCTGAGACAATAGGCTGGTCCTGGACTTATTTCCTGGCATAATTTACATATTACTATTCATTATTTATGGTTTTATTACTATTTAATTATTTATGGTGCAACTGTAACGAAAACCAATTTCCCCCGGGATCAATAAAGTATGACTATGACTTTGCCTATCTTTAGAGAACAATGACTAATACGTCACTGGTTGCTGGGTAAAGCTTCTTTTTGACTGCCCAAAACGGTAAGCTAAGGCGCATCCAAGGTGATTGACCATTGTTCTTAGTCTATACCCCTATTTACATACCCCTTCACCCCATCAGTGGGATCTTGGGGGTGGGGGGAAAGAAAGGATTAATGTACAAGGATTTCTGGGCCTGAACTTGCTGGAGTTTAGAAGAATGGGGGTGGGGCAGAAATCTCATTGAAACTGATCAAATATTGAAAGACCTAGATAGGGTCAAAGTGCAGAGGATGTGTCCTGTAGCGTGGGAACCTAGGATCAGAGGGAACAGCCTCAGAATTGAGGGATGTCCCTTTAGGAAAGAGATGAGGAGCAGAGGGTGGTGAATCTGGGGAATTTGTTGCCACAGATGGCTGTGGAGGTCAAGCAATTGGATATATTTAAAGTGGAGGTTAATAGGTTCCTGGTTAGTGAGGATGTCAAAGGCTACAGGGAGGAGGCAGGGGAATGGGGTTAAGAGGAATATTGGAATGACAGTACAAATGGCCTAATTCTGCTCCCACGTCTAAGAGATGAGAGATTCCACAGATGCTGGAAATCCAGAGCAACACATATAAAATGCTGGAGGGACTAAGCGGGTCAGGGAGCATTTATGGAAATGAATAAACAGTTGATGTTTTGGGCTGAGACCCTTCTTCAGGGCAAGACTGGTAGGAGGTAGGAACGAGCAGTGCACAGCATGGGCATTATAAGATTGGTGGCTGTAGACAGAAGATCTCCAAAGCTGGTGACCCAGTCCTGATGAAGGTCTGACGCTGCCTGACCTGCTGAGTTCCTCCAGCATTTTGTGTGTGTTGTTCATATGTCTTAAGATCTTCGGGTCTCAGTGACCATGGACATTCAACTCTTGAGTACCAGTACCTGCTCAGGATGTCCCTGTGTCCAACACAGCTCACAAAAGTTCTATTCAGGTGTTTGGCTGTGAACATTTGGGGCATGGGTTCAAACTGCAGTGTGGTTGCAACTACATCCATCCTTTGGTTACAAGAAAGTTATTAATAAAGTTGAAAGAGTACAGAGAAAATTTACAAGGATGTTGCCAGGACCTGTAGGGAAAAGGTTGAATAGGCGAGGTCTTTATTCCTTGGAGCATGAGGGGAGTACTGATGGAGGTATACAAAATTATGAGGGGTATAGATAGGGTAAATGCAAGCTGGCTTTTTTCACTGAGGTTGAGTGAGACAAGAACTAGATGTTTATAGGTTAAGGGTAAAAGGGGGAAAGTTTAAGGGGAACCTGAGAGTGTCACAATGGCAGGGCATTGGGAGCAAGAGTGGACCCAAATGCAAGACACGTCTTGTGAGGTTACTTAGATTTAGTTTATTGTTCGATATCAGGAGAGCAAGGCAGGAGCAGGAAATAGCGAACTGGACAAGGACTCAGGAGTACGACTAGGCTGGGACCAAGGGTCTGGGCTTGGACTCGGAATCGGCTCCCAGAACTAGAGGAGACATGAAGATGCTAGGGTATGGACTCCGAGCCAGAGACTGGGCAAGGACCCAGTACCTGAGTCTTGCCTCGGGCTCATACCCCAGAACCAGGCAAGGACATGACATGGGCTCGGGAGAGGAGGAACATGGGAACACAGAGTCTCGGTCTCGGGGAGCAGATACATGGAACCATGGACACATACACAGAACACAGAGTCGGGACCCCTCCTTGGGTACAGGACATAGGGCCGGGACTCACACACGGAACAGAGAGCCAGGACCCCTCCTTGGGTACAGGACATAGGGCCAGGACTCATGACCCTCTGCGGGGCAACGGCAAGATGGCCTGACTTACCCCACGGAGGCGAGGACAAGACAAGACATGACTCCCCGCGGGGCAACGGCAAGACGGCCAGACTTACCCCCATGGAAGCAAGGACCAGACAAGACATGACCCACCGCGGGGCAACGGCAAGATGGCCTGACTTAACTCATGGAGGCAAGGACAAGACAAGACATGATTCCCCATGGGGCAACGGCAAGATGGCCAGACTTACCCCCACGGAGGGGAGGACCAGACAAGACAAGACATGACTCCCCACGGAGCAACGGCAAGACGGCCTGACTTACCCCATGGAGGCGAAGACAAGACAAGACAAGACCAACATGAATGAACACCAGACAGTACCTATCTAGCACTGGTGATGGAACTAGACCGAAGTGCAGGTGGGGGCTGCAGACGAGGGCTAGAGGCGAGAGGGGCAGAGAAAGGATTCAGACAAGGGGGTAGGACAGTAATCACAGACCACCAGGGCCAGGACTTGACTCAGAACTGGGAAGCCGCCAGGGCCAGGACTTGATTTGGAGCTTGAATGCCGCCAGGGCCAGGGCTTGACTTGGTGCTTGAATGCCGCCAGGGTCAGGACTGGACTTGGAGCTTGAATGCTGCCAGGGTCAAGACTGGACTTGGAGCTTGAATGCCGCCAGGGTCAGGACTGGACTTGGAGCTTGAATGCCGCCAGGACCAGGACTGGACCTGGAGCTTGAATGCCGCCAGGACCAGGACTTGACTTGGAGCCTCCAGGTAGTGGCGAGCTCTCGACTTGGCCCGGGAACAGTAGACAACGGTTCTTGATTCCCTCCGGCGGGTTAACTGACGTACCCACCTCGGTGAGGAAACTTTGCAGGCTCACTTTGGCGAGGTAACTGGACAGGGTTGCTCCAGTGAGGAGAGGCGAATTACCAGCAGTTGCTTCGGCAGAGACTAGGCTTGTTCCGGTCAGATGACATCGGCACACCGTACCTTGGATGACTTTGCAGACACTCTCGCGCCAAATGGCTGAAAGCCGGAGACTATAAACTACCAGTTTAGCCGAGTGTTAAAGACTCTAATCACCAAAGTCGAGGGACATGGGAAAACAGGGAATCAATGGTCCGGATCGTAACATAAACAAGGTAAATTTAAAGGGACCCCGATCCAGACCATGACAGAGAGGTATCTTCATCACTCAGAGATTGGAGAGTGTGGAACAAACTGCCAGCGGAAGTAGTAGATGTGGGTTTGATTATGCACTTAAGAGAGGCTTGAATAGGTATGTGGGGGTGGGGGGGGGTGAGGTGTAGAGGGCTATGCCCATATGCAAGTCGATGGGACTAGGCAGAGCAACAGGTCCTCATGGACTAGATGAGCCAAAGGCCTGTTTCTGTGCTGTGCTGACTGAGTTGATCAGGGACTGGGTGTTATGTACAGGTACCCTAAAGCCTCGGTTGGAACAAGGTTGGGAGCACCTTACCCTCTGGGCGAGTGCAGCATCGACAACTCTTCGATCAGCTCGCCATCCACCCTCTGCCTCCCAAACAGTCCCGTCCTCCATCACAGCGACTGCAAGATGTACCGCGGGTCCTCAGCCAGGACACACTTGGGTATGCATGCTCACATACACAATCAGTAAAGGTAAAGATTAGTTTTATTTGTCACATGTACATTGAAACATACGGTGAAGTATGTCACTTTGCATCAATTCAAATCAGAGAGGATTGTGTTGGGAATTCTGCAAGTATCACCAGGCTTCTGGCACCAACATAGCATGCCCACAACTCACTAACTCTAATCTGTGCCTTTTGGACTGTGGGATGAAACTGGAGCATCAAGAGGAAACCCATGTGGCTATGGGCAGAATGTACAAACTCCTTACAGACAGCAATGGAATGGAACCCTGATCTGATCTCTCGAGCCTGATTGACCTACTCACAACCTCTCCTCCCTTCAGCACCTTCTCCGCTGCTTACACATACAAAACAGACACAGGGACACAGAAACATGCACACATGTGCCATATACATGCATGTGTTTAGCACATACATATAAATTGTTAAATGGTTCTCGAGTAAAGTAAAATTAATTCCTGTCCTCACAATCTAGCATGCATCTTATTGTCCACCTGCACTGAACTTTTTCTGTAGCTGTTACACTTTATTCTACATTGTTATTGTTTTATCTTGTTCTACCTCAATGCCCTGTGTAATGATCTGATCTGTACGAACAGAATTAGAATCAGGTTTAGATTTAATATCACCGGCATATGTCGTGAAATTTGTTGTCTTTGTGGCAGCTGTACATAATCAAAAAAGCTGAATTACAGCAAATGTATGTGTGTATTTATAAAATAGCTAAATTAAGTAAGTTGTGCAAAAATAGAAATTAAAAAGTGAGCTGGTGTTCATGGGTTCAATGTCCATTCAGAAATCGGATGGTAGCAGTGAGAACAAGGCATGTCCTGGGTGATGAGGGTCCTTAATGATGGACGTTGCCTCTTTGAAGCCTCGCTCCTTGAAGATGTCTTGGATACTGCAGGAGGCTAGTACTCATGATGGAGCTGACTAAGTTTACAACTCTCTGCAGCTTATTTTGATCCTGAGCAGTAGACCCTACCCCATCACCTGCACCCCTGTACCAGACGGTGATGCAGCCAGTTAATCTGCTCCTCATGGTACATCTGTAGAAATGTGAGTGTCTTTGGTGACATACCTAATCTCCTCAAACTCCTAATGAACCATAGCTACTGTTGTGCCTTCTTTGTAACTGCATCAATATGTTGGGCCCAGGATAGATCCTTAGAGATGTTGACACCCCGAAACTTGGAAATTGCTCACTCTTTCCACTTCTGATCCCTCTGTGAGGACTGGTGTGTGTTTCCTCATCTTACCCTTTCTAAAGTCCACAATCAGTTCTTTGGTTTTACTGACGTTGAGTTCAAGGCTGTTGCTCTGACACCACTCAACTAGCTGACATACCTGGCTCCTGCACACCCTCTTGTCACCATCTGAAATTCTGCCAACAATAGTTGAATCATCAGCAAATTTATAGAAGGCATTTGAGCTGTGCCAAGCCTCATAGTCATGGGCGTGAAGAGAGTAGAGCAGTGGGCTAAGCACACATCCCCATGGAGCATTAGTGTTGATTGTCAGTGAGGCGGAGATGTTATTTTTGATCCTCAGATTGTGGCCTTCCAGTTAGGAAGTCAAGGATCCAGTTGCTGAGGGTGGTTCAGAGGCTTAAGTTTTGGGAATTTCTCTGATCAGAACTGTAGGAATGATTGTGTTAAATGCCAAGCATAAACAGCATCCTGACATGGGTATTAGTATTGGCCAGGTGATAGAAGACTGCTGTGAAGAGCCAATGAAACTGCATTCACTGTAGACCTATTGTGGCAATAGGCAAATTACAGTGGGTCCAGGTTCTTGCTGAGAGCTATAACCAACCTCCCAAAACACTTCACCGTAGGTATGAATACTACTAGACCATTGTCGTTAAGGCAGCTCACCCTGCTTGTCTTGGGCAATGGTATGATTGTTACCCTTTTGAAGCAGGGGGGAACTTCCAACTGTAGCAATGAGAGATTGAAAGTGTCTTTGAATACATCTGACAGTTGGTTGGCACAGACGTTCAGAGCCCTACTTGCTACTCCAGTCACCTTGCGAGGGTTTACCCTCTTGAAAGACTATGCAAGACGCGATTTTCACTGCATCTTGGTACTTGCGACAATAATAAACCAATTCCAATTCTAACTGTAGATGGTGACCTGTTGCTGTTGTGGTGGAGATGTCATAGTTGGAAAGTGCTGTCAGAGTACTTACTGCACCTATTTGGCACTGATTAGTGGATTTTTAAGAGGCCGGCCATATGATGAAGGATCCCACCCACCCCGTTTGGCCCACTCCCATCAGGGAAGAGGCTACGCCGCACCCAAGCCAGGACAGCTAGATGCATAAACAGTTTCATTCCCCAAGCCGTCAGGCTGAACAACACGTTAATCCCCCATCACCAGCACAGACACATCACCTAGCGTCACTTGGTCAGTCTACGCGAATAACAGTTACTGTACAGTGTCTTCCGAGATTTCTTTTATGTTTGTGTTTTTTTTTGTGGTCTTTATGGTTATTGTAGTTATTTTATGTTGCATTGGATTCGGAGCACCCGTTCTTTACATTTGTGTACTGAAGAGTGATAATAAACAATCTGGAACCTTGACTTGAGTAAGTGGCTACTTTATCCTGAATAGTGTCGAGCTCTTCAAGTTACGAGAATGTTCGTGAGAATTTCTGGATGACTATAGCTAATGCTGCAATTGATTGATTGATTATCTGTCGTATCTGACAGACAGTTCTCGAAACCTGTGCGGGAGAATTCTTTTAAAAAGTGGAAAAGCCATTTCATTGGGCAGCTCCATTCTCTTGAGCTGAGGTCCGGGTCCAGTGGTACAAATAAGTTATCTCTACCAGGTTTCCTTGGATAGAGTTTCTAGTAGTGACCAGATGACACAGCCTCAGATTCGAAGGATGTCCCTTTCAAACAGCTGAGGAGAAATTTCTTTAGCTCGAGGGTAGTGAATCTGTGGAATTCATTGCCACAGACGGCTGTGGAGGCCAAGCAATTGCGTATACAGTTGATTTCAGTTAATTGGGACATATTGGAATCAATACATTTTGACCCAATTAAGTAGCTGCCCCAATCAACCAAAGTTTAATCGAAATAGTTAAAGGTATACTGTAATAACGATGAGCTACAATTTAAATAACTAAGTGTATTTAAATGTTCTGAATTTACTGCTTTTCATTATCAATACTACAACAGAACTATAAAACTAAATTATTTCCTAATAATTATCTAGTGTATGCAGAATCGGCGTCCATCGGCCCATGTGGACAACACATCAGAAGCACACGCAGCTGACCCGATTGAAAAACCTTTCGCTTCATAGTGTAAAACAGCGAGTGCACGTGACTGACTCTGGTTAGTAACTATTCGGCAACAGTTTCCTGTCCCAAATAAGAAGCTTAGTGTCCAAAATAAACGAAGGGAATCTCGGCTATTTTATTGATTAGTTTTTGTTCTTGGAGTGTTGTCCCAAATAAGAGGCTGACCCGATTAACCGGTGGCCCAATTAACCAGAATCTATTATTTAGAGTGGAGGCCGATAAGGGTGTCAAAGGTTACAGGGAGAAGGCAGAAGGACAAGTTTGAGGGGAAATAAATCAGCCATGATGGAATAGTGGAGCAGATTTGATGGCCTAATTCTGCTCCAATACTTTATGACCTTTAGGGTGGCCAGTTGACCTTCCAACGCACGCATCATTGGAGAAAGCCCAGACACCCTCTAGGAACCCATTTGTTCACAGGGAGAACGTGCAAACTCCAGACACGCTCTCGTCCGCGCTCACGCACCTACGCAGAGAACCGGAGGTTGGGATCGACCCGGGTCTCCAAGTCGCTGCGAGGCAGCGTTTGTATCCATGGGACAGGACCAAGAATGGATACCTGAAGGTGAAAGGTCAGATAATGTTACCGGCCTGTCTCTCCGCAGTTACTGCCTCATTTTCGGCAATATCCATAGGTCTGATAGGCTGTTTATGGCATCGTTGACTGAAGCTAAGAATAGAGATAGAAGAGCGAAAGACAATTTTCAGATTTTAGATTATGAGAACACTCAGTCCTCTTATTGTCATTTAGAAATGCATACATGCATTAAGAAATGATACAATGTTTCTCCGGAGTGATATCACAGAACATCACACAATTGAAGTTAAAACTGAAGGAAAGAAGTTCCCAAGTTGTGATACGCTATCTGGGATTTGGGAAAATGAAGACGCATCAGATAAAGATTCTTCACGTCCTTCTAGCGCATGATGGAGTGTGGGCACAGCTCAGTGCATCACAGAAAACAGCCTCCCCTCTATGCTTCTGTCTATAAAGTACTTCTCGCATGCCTCAGTATAATCAAAGTAGCCAGCATAATCAAACATGGCAGCAACCCAGACATTTTCGCTCCCGCGCACCACCCCCCACCCCAATCACGTACTACTAGGTTCAGGGACAGCTTCTACCCCATTATTATCAGACTCGTGAATGGACATAATCGTCAATTAATTAATTGATTGAGTTCCAGCATGGAATAGGTCCTCCTGGCTTTGAGGCACGCCGCCCAGCAATCCCCCAATTTAATTCGAGCCTAATCATGGGACAATTTACAACGACCAATTAACTTTCCAACCGGCATGTCTTTTGACTTTGGGAGGAAACTGGAGGCCCCACGATGGAAACCCACACAATCACGGGGAGAACGTACAAACTCCTTACAGGTAGCAACGGGAATTGAACCAGGGTGTTGTGCTAGCTACTGTGCTACCGAATCTATCCCCATCAATAGTGTTGTATTGTGAAAAAACTCACGGGAGAGACACTGAAGATGGCCAAAGATGGGAGGATAAAGTGTAGGTTAGGGTATGTGCGGGTGTGTGATTGGGTGAAGGGATTTAGAATGTAAGTCTATTACACACTCCGGAGCAGAAGGTGGTGGTAATGCACCATTAAGCTGGGTGCCAGCCGCTGTAAAACAAGACGGAGACAGAGACACTGAAGGTAATGGATACAGAAGTGTTTTATACAACCGCATGTGACACTCTTGGAGTAAGAGGCCCGTTCAATCCAAAGTTACAACATTTTTATACGCTAAAGATAAAAGGATGCATCTTTACAATGCTTCCTATGAATGACGATTTCCACATCACCTTTGCACCCACACCCTAGACACAAAATAATGGTTAATCAACATTGTCTGGTTTTCAATTAACTGGAGTCCACAGCTCCAGGAAACTATTGTCTAGGGTTGCATTTTAAATTTAATTCATAATCCACATTCAGGTCTAAAGATTAATTGCTGAAGTTAATATTTGCTGTATGCCCTGACTGCAGAATATGCCCCAACAGATCTCATGCAACATACAGCCTTCCATTGTATCTTGGTACACGTGGCAATCATGAACCAAGTACCAATTAGATAGACTCCACAACATCCCGCCTGTAATGGAATACAAGCAGATTTCTAGGATTTGGATCAACAATGGAGAAAGAATACGTCAGGAATGCAAGGTATAAATACTAACTTTTAAACAAACTGCTAGCAAATTTAAAACATTTGAGAAGGAAAAGACATTGAAAATCCTGAACAACATACAAAATGCTGGAGGAACTCAACAGGTCAGGCAGCATCTATGGAGAGAAATAATCAGTCAAAGTTCCGTGCTGAAACCTTTCACCAGGACCAGCAAGGAAGGGGGCCGAAGCCAGAATAAGAAATTGGGAGGGAGGGAGGAATACAAAACAGATGATAGATCAGACCAGGTGAGAGAAGGTTGGGTGGCTGGTGGGGGGGTGGGGAGATGAAGTGAGCAGCTGGTAAATTGAAGAGATAAAGGGCTCAAGGTGAGTGGAAAGGAAGAGGGAGGAGCACCAGAGGGAGGTAATGGGCAGGTGAGGAGAAAAGGGAGCGAGAATGGGGAATAAAAAAGTGTGTGTGGGGTAGGGGTGGGGGAAAATGATAGATAAATCGATGTTCATGCCGTAAAGTTGGAGTCTACCCAGACAGAATACGAGGTGCTGTACCTTCAGACTGCGTGTGGCCTCATCACAGCATTGATAAGGTTAAGGACGAACATGTCAGAAAAGGAGTGGGAAGTAGAATTAAAATGGGTGTATATCGGGAAATTCAGCCCTTTGATGGCGGAAGGTACTAACAACTTATTAATAAAATGTTAATAAGACACCACATCTCACATCCTTCTGACTGTTGGGGATTCGTTAAAGGCCGGTCTGGAGAACTCGAATTCTGGTGATCCTGGGGCACCCATCATGAAGGACCCCCTCATCCAGGATCTGCCCTCCTCATTGCTGCCATCAGGAAGGAGGTACAGAAGCCTAAAGATACTCAATGATTCAGGAACAGCTTCTTCCCTTCTGCCAACCTATCTGTGAATGGAGATGAACCCATCAACTCTACCTCACTACTAATTTATATTTTTGCACTAGTTATTTGATTTCTCGCTGCTGCCATCAGGCAGAAGTTGAGTTCCCCAGGACTGGGGCCACCAGTTTCAAGAACAATTACTACTCCTCAACAATCAGGCTCTTGAACAAACTGGGATAGCTACACTCACCTATTGAGATGTTGTCACAACCAATGATCTCACTGTAAGGACTCTGTCGTGTGTCACCGGGTACAGACGTGGCCCAATTGCGGAGCGAGAGACATTGAGGCAGGTCGATAGTTCACAGAGTTTAATGCGAACAGTGTTAAAGGGAAAAGAAAACAATACACACTAGACTTAACATGGCCGTAAACTAAAACTCTCAAATGGAAAACGAAGCCAGTGCTGCGGCTGCAAAGAACAACTAAGAATAAAATAAATACCGCTAATCTTCAGAGTCTGATGACTCGACAGTCCAATTTCTCAGGCAAGACGGAACACAGCAGCGAAGTATAGCTGTGTCCAAGTCTCCACAAATACTGTGTCTGTCTGTCTGTATCTTGTTTTACGGCGGTTGGCATCCAGCTCAATGGTGCATTACCGCCACCCTCTGCTCCAGAATGTGCACTAGACATACATGCTAAATCCCTTCAATCGCGCGCGCACACACACGCACACACACACACACACATATATATATACAAACCTACACTTCACCCTCTCATCTTTGACCATCCTAGTATCCTATTCCTGTTTATTCGTCATATTCTATAAAAAACCCCGGTACCCCTTAAAAATGCTAAAAATACCCGGACTTGTGCTCTCTCACCCATTGCCAACAACCCTTTTAATGTGAATTCCTGCATCCCCAGCTCCCTTAATTTATTTCTCATCATCTCTCTCTGTATCCCATACTTCCTGCAACACAAAACTACATGTTCTACTGACTCCTCTTCCTGACATTCCTCATACAATCCTGTCTGGTGTTTCCCTATCATTTTCAATGTTTTGTTTAATGCACAATGCCCCAGCCTTAACCTAGTCCACACAATTTTCTCTCTTCTGTTTCCATTACCTACCCTAGTAACTGCAACACTCTTTTGTATTTGATATAAATGCCTCCCTTTCCCCTCGCTGTCCCATCTTTCTTGCCACATTCGGTTGACTTTTTCCCAGATTACACTCTTAACCTCTGCTTTACTGTTACTAATGTGCATTTCCACATTTCCTTTCTTTAACGCCCTCTTTGCCAACTCATCCACCCTCTCATTCCCCTTCACCCCTACATGTGCTGGAACCCATAGAAATTTTACCTGATCTCCCTGATTTGCAATTCTTGTAACTAACTGAAGGACTTCATAAAGTACATCTTGCCGACTGTTTGTGTGAAAAGACCTTAAACTTGCTAGAACTGAGGATGAATCTGAACATATCAATGCTTTGGCTTGTCTGGCTTTCTGCACCCATTGCAACGCAACCAACACTGCCAGCATCTCCACTGTAAACACCCCTAACTTATTAGATGTTCTTCTGCTGATTCCAATTTCTTTTGCTGGTATTACCACCCCAAACCCTGTCACTCCTGTTTCAGGTTCCTTCGCACCATCCCTATAAATGTGAGTATAATCACTATACTTTTCCATCACATGACAGTTAAATGCATTTACCAAATCTGTTTTATATCTTTCTTTCCTTTTTACCTCTAACAAATGCCAGTCTATGTCAGGCCATACAAGCTTCCATGGAGCTACAACCGGATAAGCTACTGAAGGACTTATCCTCAGATCAAATACTCCACATTCTTTCGTGATATCATTCCCTACCCGACTAAAGGTATCCCTCTGAAACCTCCCATTTTCCCAGCACTCCTGCAACACTCCTTTAGTAGGGTGAGAATCATTGTGCCCCTGCAAGTTAGCCCAGCAGTTTGTCATCAGCTGCATCCTTCTTAGTTCCAAAGGCATTATTCCCATTTCTACCTGTAGGGCTGACACTGGTGACATTTTAAAAGCCCCACTGCACACTCTCAAGGCCTGAGCCTGAATCACATCCAGTTTCCTTATAAGAGACCTAGCTGCTGATTCATATACTATATTTCCATAATCCAATACAGATCTTACTAAAGCCACATACATTCTCTTCAAAGCTGAACAACTTGCTCCCCATTCCCTACCAGTCAAACATCTCATCACATTTATTACTTTTTTACATTTCTCCTCAACTTTCCTGATATGGTCTGGCCATGTTAATCGTGAATCAAATATAACTCCCAGAAATTTAAATGATGCAACCCTCTCTAATTCAACCCCATACATCCTTAACTTCTTCCCTACCTCAACCCTTTTCCTGGTAAAACATACAGTTTGAGTTTTATCTACTGAAAATCTACATCCCCAATCATAACCCCACTCCACCACTTCATCAATTGCTTCTTGTAGTTTCCTGATTATATGGTCCATGTTCCTGCCTCTTTTCCACAAGGCCCCATCATCTGCAAACAGTGACCTACCTATATCCACTGGTACCTTTGTGAAGACATCATTGATCATAATGATGAAAAGTAACGGGCTAATCACACTACCTTGAGGTGTGCCATTTTCCACTATGTACTGTTTTGATAATTCTGATCCAATCCGAACTTGAATTTTTCTACCAAACAAAAAATCTTTAATCCAATTAAAAACTCTCCCACCAACCCCCATCTTGTGCAGTTTAATTAATAATCCTTCCATCCACATCATATCATAGGCTTTTTCAATGTCAAAGAACATTACCACTACTGACTCTCTATTTGCCTGGGCCTTCCTTATTTCAGTCTCTAACATAATCACTGAGTCCATGGAATTCCTTCCCTTTCTAAAACCACTCTGATAACTTGCCAGCATTCCCCTTTTCTCAAGCTCATATGATAACCTTTCTGTTATCATCCTTTCCATTATCTTACATATACTTGATGTTAATGCAATTGGTCTGTAGCTAGTGGGTTTTGACAGATCCTTGCCAGGCTTCCTTATTGGAATTACTACTGCTTCTTTCCATGCACTTGGTAATCTTCCCTCCTCCCACACTGTTATAAAAATGCAGCAACTTCAACAGCGCTCCTTCTCCTAGATTTTTTAGCATCACAGAGCATATCAGATCTTTCCCTGGGGAGGCTGGTCTCGATCTCTTTATTGCTCTCACCATTTCTGCTAATGTAAATGGATCATCAATCATATCATCTGTTCCTTCTCTCCTGCTTAACACACCTGGGTGTTGGCTCATTATTCTTTCCCTTCTTCTTCTCCCTTCTTCAGACAAATTTTCTGAACTGTGTATCAGTACAAATGACTTGGCCATGACCTCAGCCTTATCCCTACTGGAGACTGCAGTTTCCTCCTCAGATATCATTACTGGATATTCCCATTCCCTTCTATCTCCTCCCATCCTCTGAATCATTCCCCATATCTCTCCCACAGGTGTTGTTCTTCCTACCTTGTCGCAAAAACTCCTCCAACTTGCCCTTTTAGCTTGACGTATAGTTCTTCTCACCACTGCCTGTGCTTTCTTATATTGAACCAAATGCTGCATATTATGGGTTCTTTTAACTAGCCTGAATGCTCTATTTCTGTTTTTTACAGCCTGACAACATTCCTCTGTCCACCATGGTACCAGTTTTCTATTCATCCTATTTTTACTCCTAGGTATAGATCCTTCTGCTGCCATGATAATTGCTGAAGTCACCTGACTGTTTAATTCATCTACATTTCCAGAAATATCAATCTTTGTCAACCCTTCTTCACTCAACTTCTGGAACTTACCCCAATCAGCTTTTTCAAACACCCACTTTGGGGTTCCGCCACCTGGTCTTACTTCAACTCTTTCACCCACTGAACACAAAACTGGGTAGTGATCACTGCCTACTGTTGAAGCAGTCCAAACTCCCCAGTTACTAATGGCAGCCAAGGTATTAGACACTAACGTAATATCTAACACTGACTCAGTTCCTGTTGTTATATCTATCCTTGTGCCGCTACCATCATTCATACACACCAAATCCCTTTCTTCCATCAAATCTTCAATTACCTTTCCATTTGGATCTGTAATCTGATCCCCCCATATTGTGCTATGAGTATTGAAATCTGCACACCACACTACTTTATGTCTGTTTTGTCCTTGTATCTTTAATAGGCTGTCGAAATCTAACCTTTTACATGGATTGTAGTAGTTAATTATAACCACTCCCTCCCCTCTCTCCCACACTTCCACCACTATGTATTCCTGATCACCTCTTTTTTCCAGTACCCTATATGGTATACCTTGCTTGATTAACATAGCACAACCCCCTCCTCCCCCTAGATTTCTATCTTTCCTTATCATTGTATACCCATATACCACAAAGTCTAAAGTTGGTTTCAACCAAGTTTCTTGAATACACACTACATCCAGTTTTACAACCATTTCTTTAATAAAGTGCTTGAATTCCTGGCTATTGGCCAGTAAGCTCCTTGCATTCCATTGTAAAAGAATCACCATAATTAGTATTAACCAACACATGACACTTCCTGGCTTGACTGATTACTGAGGTTCTCCCTCACTTCCTCCCATGTCAGTCCTACTAACCCTAAATGGTTTACTGCTGCTTTTACCACCAGCTGAATTTTGTCACTTTTTGACTTTACCTCAGACGTACTATTAATCACCCCTGCAATGAATGTTACTAGAGCCTTTTTGTCTACATAGATCCTGTCATTTGTTCTTTGTTGCATTTCTCGTATCCCTATTGCTCCCTGTTCATTAGGAACATTATTCTGTTCTCTTGACATTCTTACAGCTTCTGCATAAGTGATCTTTCTTTTCACTCTTATTTCTTGAATTTTAGTCTCCCATCTCATAACCTCACACCCACTATATGCAACATTATGAGCTCCTCCACAATTGCAGCATTTTGGTTGAACTCCTGTTCTGCACTTTCCATATTCATGATCACCCCCACATCTAGCACATCTCCTCTGCCTTTTACAGTTTTTAGCCACGTGTCCAAACCTTTGACAATTATAGCACCTCAGTGGCTTTGGCACATACACCCTTACTGGGTAACTCATGAAATCCAGGAACACCTTCCTTGGCACTCTTTCTTCTTCAAATTCAATCAATACAGATTCACTTTCCTTTTTCACTCCCTCCTTTGTTGTTTTCAGTCTTTGAACATTCATTACTTTCCCTCCTTTGATATTCCTCTTTATCTCCTCCATATTTATACTCATTGGTATCCTCATGATCACTCCTTTACAACCACTATTTTGTGCTCCCACCCTCCCAGTGTATTCCACCTTGCATTTTCCTATCTCTTTTAGATTGAGTGCTTTCTCAAGTTGTTCCTCATTCGCACATCTTACCAATAAGTTGCCATCATTAAGGACCTTTGCAAATACTATTCCCCCTATCTTATTTGTCAGAGTTGTTGTTAGCACAAACGGGTTAATTTTCTTCATATGTTCCTGAGCCTTCTCATTAAACCTAATTATGACAACACCTCCGCTCTGAGCTTGTTCATCTTCCTCACTTTCAGAGCTTTCTCCACTATCATTTCTTATTCTTTTATTCCCTTTGTCTTGGTTTTTATTCATCCGACCCCTCACTACCTCCTCATTCCCTTTATTTCTCCCTTCACAATAATCCACCTCTCCCTAGCTGCCTACCTCTGGTCCCAAGTCTCTATCCCTCTCCTTCTCCACTTTCTTTCCCGCAACCCCGCCTCTTATCTTGTTCGCCATTACTGGACCCACACCACTCCCTCCCAGCAATTTCTGTTCCTTCCTCACTCTCTTTCCCTCAACAGGTTCCAAACCACATTCATGCATCAAGCAAAACACAGCCAGCCCCTCCTCTGGCCACCTGGCCCAACTGTTGTCGACCCACACCACTTCCCGCACTCCACAAATACTATGTCTGTCTGTCTGTCTGTATCTTGTTTTACGGCGGTTGGCATCCAGCTTAATGGTGCATTATCGCCACCCTCTGCTCCAGAATGCGCACTAGACATACATTCTAAATCCCTTCACCCAATCTCTCTCTCTCTCTCTCACACACACACACCTACACTTCACCCTCCCATCTTTGACCATCCTAGTATCCTATTCCTGTTTATTCGTCATATTCTATAAAAAAACACTGTACCCCTTAAAAACGCTAAAAATACCCGGACTTCTGCGCTCTCACCCAACACAAATACTGTGATCGAATGAATGGAGTTAAATACTATCACAATAAATAATAATTAGCTGACACGTGCATATTCACGAGCGCAATTGCCGAATCTGCTGCGCTGCCGAATCCATGGTTGTGACATCTTGTTATTTCAAGCTCTCGTTATTTATTGCTGTTTATTTATATTTGCATTTGCACAGTTTGTTGGTGACATGTATGTAGCCTGGTAATACATTGTACTTTGAACTTTGATATACATTAATTATATTTATATATACCGCGATTTATGTTTTTTCTCTATTACTATGTATCGAATTGTACCGCTGCCGCAAAAACAACATATTTCACGACATGTGCCGGCGATATTAAACCTGATTCTAATTCTAACCTCACTCTCAGTTCATACATAAATAGTTAGAAGGAAGTCTACAGTATATTACTAACCTCACACACACTCGTCAATCACATTCAAAGATCACCCAACTTTCGAGTCATAAAAAATGGACGCTGTTAATTGCCTTCCCGCTGGAAACACGAGAACGCCCTGAAGCCCTAAAGAGGGTCTCGGCCTAAAACGTCGCCTGTTTGTTCATTTCCACAGATGCTGCCTGCCCTCCTGAGTTTCCCTGGTATTTTGTGAGTTCCTATATAAACCTGTTTATCTCACCACATGGCTACATTTCGCAGCTGCAGAACACAGGACCTGCTGACTCACTTGCTTTTCTCCAGCCAGCCTGCTCGCTCAGCCTCGGTGCGGTTAGAAGATAAAATTGTTTTAATTACAAACATGGTTTTAACCCTCGCGCTCCATTTCTCAGCCCGGCAAGGTTATCGGTCTGAAATGTTAAGTCTCTTTCCCTCTCTACATGCGCTTTCTGACCTGCTGAATTTCTCCAGCATTTTTGGCGTAATATTCCCGTAAACGTTTGCATTTTGACAGATTTTTAAAACTACCCTTTTGGGATTTATTTAGGCTCAGAAACAGAATCAGTTGATATTTTCACTGAAACATGACGTTGTTTTACGTGAGGAGTAGTCTTCTCTTTCCTACCGGGGCACAGGCCGACGACAGCAGGTCGCTAGAGTCCTCTGTCTTAGGCCCGTCTTTCAAGTTATCTCTAGGTGTAGCCATCTTCGAAGTCCCGTACTCTCCCAGGGATGAGGTTTTCCGAGCTTCTGTTGGCGTTTCAGTAGTTCTGTTTTTTTTTTACGGGATGGGTTGCAGGCCGCATACCCTCACTAATTTTTATAGATGCACCGTAGAAAGCATTCTTCTAGGGTGCATCACAACCTGGTATGAAAGTTGTCCTGTCCAAGACCGGAAGAAGCTGCAGAAGATCGTGGACACGGCGCAGCGCATCACACAAGCCAATCTTCCGTCCTTGGACTCACTTTACACCGCACGCTGTCGGAGCAGTGCTGCCAGGATAATCAAGGACATGACCCACCCAGCCAACACACTTTTCGTCCCTCTTCCCTCGGGGAGAAGGCTCAGGAGCTTGAAGATTCATACGGCCAGATTTGGGAACAGCTTCTTTCCAACTGTGATAAGACTGCTGAACGGATCCTGACCCGGATCTGGGCCGTACCCTCCAAATATCCGGACCTGCCTCTCAGTTTCTTTTTGCACTACCTTACTTCCCCTTTTCTATTTTCTATTTATGATTTATAATTTAAATTTTTAATATTTACTATCGATTTGTACTCCAGGGAGCGCGAAGCGCAGAATCAAATATCGCTGTGATGATTATACGCTCTAGCATCAATTGTTTGGCGACAATAAAGTAAAGTAACTTGCTCCTTCCGCAGCCGGGCTTGAGACCGTCCATGGCGGAGTTCATCAGTGCAGAGATATAAAAGTCTTCACATTATCAAAATAAATACGCGGTGTAAAACAAACGAAAAAAAAAATAGAGGCAACGTTCATGGGTTCAGTCAGAACTCTGATGGCGAGGAGAGGAAGCTGTTCCTGAATCGTTGACTGTGAGTCTTCAGGCTCCCGTGCTTCCTCCCCGATGGTGGCGAGAGCTGAGATGGTGAGGGTCCTCCTGGCTTTCTTGAGGCACGATGGCGGGGAGAGTTGCGCCTGTGAAAGAGCTAGTTGAGTCTATTACCCTGTGCAGCCCCCTGCGATCCTCCTTGCCAGGCGGTCATGCAGCCAGTCAGAATTGTGTTCTCCGTTCGCAATTTGGAGGCGTCGTTGGGGCATACAAAGTCTTAGGCGCATATAAAAAACCTGTAAAGGAAGATGCTTTAAAATAATGAAATGAAAAGTTTCTAAATACCAAAAATTACCATACAGAGCAATAAACAGTAAATAAAATCATATCAATATTTGATGTGACCCTTGCTTTGCCTTTAAAACTGCACCAGTTCTCTTAGGTACACTGCCGTGCCGTTTTATAAGAAAATTAGCCGGTAGGTTGTTGTAGTAATCTTGGAGAACTTGCCACGGTTCTTCACAAACTGTGGCTGTCTCGCCTGCTTCTGTCTCTCCGGGTAATCCCAGACAGCCTCGATGACGTTGAGATCAGGGCTCCGTGGAGGCCTTACCGTCTGAAATCACTCAAAAATCGAGCGTGCCTACAGTGCTGTGTAGGATCTCATCACGCGCCCAACTAAGCGGAACCGAGGTTAACATAGGTATCACTCCCTCTTTTTGCAAGGAGGGGTCGAGCAAACCAGCCAGTCTGAGCAACATTGATGGGAAAGGTCATTTATCTAACGAAATGCAAGTGGATTTGATGACAGGGGGCAGCATCGCTCGGCATTCCGAACTTGCTTTGAATGGACTGTTTCTGAGTATTATTGGACACCCAGTGCCCACTTTATTAGGTACACCTGTACTCGTTAATGCAAATATTTAATCAGCCTACCATGCTCAAGAGGTTCAGTTGTTTTTCAGACCAAAAATCAGAATGGGGAAGAAATGTGAATTAAGTGACTTTGGCTGTGCAATAATTGTAGGTACCAGACGGGGTGGATTTGAGTATCTCAGAAACTAATGATTTCCTGGCATTT
Organism: Mobula birostris; assembly: GCF_030028105.1. Lineage (NCBI taxonomy): Eukaryota > Metazoa > Chordata > Chondrichthyes > Myliobatiformes > Myliobatidae > Mobula > Mobula birostris. Next base: position 88,544,761 of record NC_092374.1, read on the forward strand.
TACGCATAACAGTCTCTAGAGTTTACAGAGAAAAGCAAACAAATCATCCAGCGAACGGCAATTCTGTGGTTAGAAAAGCCGTATTAATGAGAGAGGATCATAGAGGAACGGGGCAGACTGGTTCACGCTGACAGGAAGGTGACAGTAACTCGAATAAGCACATGTTACAAAAGTACTCCGCAGAAAAGCATCTCTGAACGCACAACAGGTCAAACCTTGAAGTGGATAGGCTACAGTAGCAGATGACCATGAACATACAATCACTTGCCACTGTATTAGGTACAGGAGTGTATATGTACTTGATTTCCCTGCTATTAGTTCCACTGATTGCTGATCTGCTCTGCTGCCAGTAGGTGGCGGTCTCTCTCCACTTTCACGCTTGAAAATAAAACTGCAAATGCTGGAAATTGCATGTGTGCAGAGTTGGAGCAGAGATAATAGACTCGAATTTGACTTTGATTGTAGGAGGCCTCTAATGATCTCGCTCCACGGGCACTCTGCCATTGTTGCAAGTGCGGGGGGTGGGTTAGGGCGGGGGAGGGAGGAAGGAATATTGCAGGGCAGTGAAGAGGGGCAACACACAAAATGGAGCTCAGCAGGTCAGGCAGAATGTGAGGAGGGAAATGGACCGTCGACGTTTCAGGTTGAGATCCTTCACCTGGACTGAAAGTGAGATTGGAAGTATCTAGTATAAAGAACTGGAGGGAAACGGGGTGGGGTGGGGGTTGTCCGGTGCATAGGCAGACAGAGTTTTGGCTCGTGGCCAAGTGTTAAGGCGTTTGTCTAGTGATCTGAAGGTCGTGAATTCGAGCCTTGGCTGAGGCAACGTGTTGTGTCCTTGAGCAAGGCACTTAACCACACATTGTTCTGTGACGACACTAGCGTCAAGCTGTATGGGTCCTAGTGCCCTTCCCTTGGACAACATTGGTGGCGTGGAGAGGGGAGACTTGCATTATGGACAACTGCCGGTCTTCCATACTACCTTGCCCAGGCCTGCACCCTGGAAACCTTCCAAGGTGCAAATCCATGGTCTCACGAGACTAATGGATGCCTTTTTAAAATATAAAAGGCAGACAGAGGAGGGGGAAGGAGGGAAGAGCATCTGAAGCTGGAAGGAGACATACTCAGCCAGTTCCATCATGGGCACAACCCTCCCCACCATGAGGACATCCTCAAGAGGCAGTGCCAACGGACACTTACCATCCGGGGCATGCCCTCTTCTCATTGCTATTTCGAGAGGAAGTACAGGAGCCTAGGCGCTTGGAGATGCACATTGAACAGTTGACGTTTCGGGCCAACACTGTCATGGTCCGGTCCATCGATTCCTTATTCCAGATTTTCCTGTTTTCCCTTGTTCCATTGGGTGCCATAATTGAGGCACCTGATTCTCGTTTTGGGCTGGCACATAAATACCTCTCAAACCAAGGATTCCCTGTTGGACTGTTTCCTTCCCCTTCCTTCTGAAGCCTCGCCTGCATACTCATCAAGTTCAACTGCCAGAGTGAGACCGGAGCCAAGATAAGGAACTATCTATCGTTGAGTTTGGAACCATCTCTTTGTGTCCCCGTGTTTAGTGTCAGTGTCAAAGAAGAGCCCCGGCCCTAAGTCCTGTTCCCAAGGAGGGGTCCTGGCTCTGTGTACCGTGTACGAGTCCCAGCCCTATGTCCTGCCCCAAGGAGTGGTCCCGGCTCTGAGTTCTGTGTTCCTGTGTTCCAAGTTCCAGGCGCCGTGTTCCAGTCCTGTCGAAGTTTTCGGCTTGTCCATGTGCCTCGTCCAGTCATATAACAATCACAGCACGGCAACAGGCCATTTCGGCCCTTCTAGTCCATGCCGAACTCTTACTCTCACCTAGTCCCACCGACCTGCACTCAGCCCATAACCCTCCATTCCTTTCCTGTCCATATATCTATTCAATTTAACTTTAAACGACAACATCGAACCTGCCTCAACCACTTCTGCTGGAAGCTCGTTCCACATAGCTACCACTCTCTGAGTAAAGAAGTTCCCCCTCATGTTACCCCTAAACTTTCACCCTTTTAACTCTCAACTCATGTCTTCTTGTTTGAATCTCCCCCATTCTCAATGGAAAAAGCGTATCCACGTCAACTCTATCAACCCCTTCATAATTTTAAACACCTCTATCAAGACCCTCGGCGGTTTACCTCGGTAGTTCCCTCGGCAGTCATCCTGACCTTGCGTCCTAGAAAGGGTTCCGTCCCTGCACTCCAAGGAGGAGTCCCGGCGCCGTACCCAAGAGCCTAACCAAGCAGAGTCAAGAGCAGAGCCAAACGTAGTCCAAGAGCCTCGTCCTGTCCTGGAGTACCTCGTCCAGTCCGCGTCCAAGGCTCTGAGCGTCCAGTCCGCGTCCACGTCCAAGGCTCTGAGCCTCCAGTCCACGTCCAAGGCTCTGCGTTCATGTGCTCCAAGACCAAGTCCAGGCGCCGTGTTCCAGCCCTGAGCTTCGTGTCCTCATCCAGTTCCGGTGCCTCGCCCAGCCCAGGAGTTCCTTGCCCAGCCCGGTGCTGGAGATTCCTCGTCTCGTGCTGGAGTACCTCGTCCTATCCCGTAGCCACCTCCTGTCCTTGCCAAGATCCTAGTCCTGAGCCCTAGCCTAGACCCTGGTTCCGGTTCCGAGTCAAGACCCAGGTTCCGAGTCACAACCAAGACCCAGGTTCCGGGTCCTTGTCCCGGCTCTGGTTCCGGAGTTCCGTGTTCCTAGTCCAGGCTCCTCGTTCTTAGTTCCCCGTCCGGGTCCCGTGTTTCCAGTCCAAGTCCTAGCCCAGGCCCTGAATGCTGGTCTCGTCCAGGGCCTGTGTCAATGTCCAGCGTCGTTTCTTCCTGACTCACCTTGCTATCTCGGTAATCCTAGTCCTGTTCCTAGTACTTCAGTGTCTGTGTCTTGCATTTGGGTCCACTCCCAACGCCCCCTTGTAACAGAGACCCTTCAATGGGAGTGGACAGGAAGCGGGAAAACGCCAGAATAAAATGATGGGAGAGGGAAAAGCAAATAGCTGGAAGGTGATAGGTGAAGCCAGGTGGACAGGAAAGATAAAGGGCTGGAGAGGAATGAATCTGATAGGAGAGGAAAGTAGACCATAAAAGAAAGGGAAGGAGGAGGAGACCTAGGGGAGGGAGGAAGTGTAAGGGCATGTGTAGCACTTGTTCCGCTTACAAGGATAAGCGCCGGGATGGAGGTGGATGGGAAGGGATGGGGGGGGGGGGGCAGGGAAACGAATGGACAAGAGAGTCGCATAGGGAGCGATCCCTGCGGAAAGCAGAGAGAGGGGGGGAAAGGGAAAGATCTGCTTAGTGGTGGGATCCCGTTGGAGGTGGCGGAAATTACTGAGAATTATATGTTGGACCCGGAGGCTGGTGGGGTGGTAGGTGAGGACAAGGGGAACCCTATCCCTAGTGGGGTGGCAGGAGGATGGGGTGAGAGCAGATATGCGTGAAATGGGGGAAATGCGTTTAAGAGTAGAGTTGTTGGTGAAGGAAGGGAAGCCCCTTTCTTTAAAAAAGGAGGACATCTCCTTCGTCCTGGAATAAAAAGCCTCATCCTGAGAGCAGATGCGGCGGAGACGGAGGAATTGCGAGAAGGGGATGGCATTTTTGCAAGACACAGGTTGGGAAGAGGAATAGTCCAGGTAGCTGTCAGAGTCCATAGGCTTATAGTAGACATCAGTAGATAAGCTGTCTCCAGAGATGGAGACAGAAAGATCAAGAAAGGGGAGGGAGCTGTCGGAAATGGACCAGGTAAACTTGAGGGCAGGGTGAAAGTTGGAGGCAAAGTTAATGAAGTCAACGAACTCAGCATACGTGCAGGAAGCAGCGCCAATGCAGTCGTCGATGTAGCGAAGGAAATGTGGGGGACAGATACCAGCACAGGTTTGGAACACAGATTGTTCCACAAAGCCAACAGAAAGGCAGGCATAACTGGACCCATACGGGTGCCCATGGCTGCACCTTTAGTTTGGAGGAAGTGGGAGGAACCAAAGAAGCAATTATTAAGAGTAAGGACTAATTTCGCTAGACGGAGGAGAGTGGTGGTAGAGGTGAACTGGTTAGGTCTGGAATCCAAAAAGAAGCGGAGAGCTTTGAGACCTTCCTGGTGGGGGATGGAGGTATATAGGGACTGGACATCCATGGTGAAAATAAAGCGGTGGGGGCCAGGGAACTTAAAGTCATTAACAAATTCAGAGCGTGAGAGGTGTCACGAACATAGGTGGGAAGGGATTGAACAAGGGGGGATAAAACAGTGTCGAGGTATGCAGAAATGAGTTCGGTGGGGCAGGAGCAAGACGAGACAATAGGTCTGCCAGGACAGGCAGGTTTGTGGATCTTGGGTAGGTGGTAGAAACGGGAAGTGCGGGCTGTGGGAACTATAAGGGTGGTAGCGATGGAATGGAGATACCCTGAGGTGTTAAAGTTGGTGATGGTGTGGGAGACAACAGCTTGGTGCTTCCTAGTGGAGTCATGATCGAGGGGTAAATAAGAGGAGGTATCGGCGAGTTGTCGCTGTGCCTCGGCAAGGTAGAGGTCAGTACGTCAGACAACAACAGCACCCCCCTTATCGGTGGGTTTAATATTAAGGTTAGGATTAGTGCGGAAGGAGTGGAGAGCAGAGCGTTCGGAAGGAGTGAATTTGGAATGGGAACAAGGTGTGGTGAAGTCGAGACGGTTGATGTCCCGTCGGCAGTTAGCAATTAAGAGATCCAGAGCAGGCAGAAGACCAGAGCAGGGTGTCCATGAAGAAGAGGAGGGCTGAAGACGGGAGAAGGGGTCATCGGTGGGGGTGGAAGAGTCCTTGCTGAAGAAGTAGGCTCGAAGACGGAGCCGGAGGAAGGAGAGTTCAGCGTCATGGCGAACTCGGATCTCGCTGAGGTGTGGGCGAAGGGGGACAAAGGTAAGGCCCTTACTGAGGACAGAGCGCTCTGCCTCAGAGTGTTGAAGGTCGGAGGGGTTGGTAAAGACCCGGCACGGATGAGAAGTTGGATCAGAGCTGGGAGGGGGAGGGAGGCTGGTAGTGTCAGTGGAGAGGGGAGGGTTGGGGTGAGAGGAAGATGGAGCCTCTGAGGGTCCAGGAGCTGACGGTGGGATCTGACGGAGACGGGGTTGCAGAGTATTGGTGGGGGAAGGGGAGACGGCAGTCACAATAGCAGCAAATAAAGTCCCGGCCCGGAGTTCAAGGCTGGACTCTTGAGAGCTAGGATATAATGACGATAGAAAGGACCGAGGAATAGAAAATAGGTGCAGGAGTAGGCCATTCGGCCCTTCGAGCCTGCACCGCCATTTATTATGATCATGGCTGATCATCCAACTCAGAACCCCGCCCCAGCCTTCCCTCCATACCCCCTGACCCCCATAGCCACAAGGGCCATATCTAACTCCCTCTTAAATATAGCCAATGAACTGGCCTCAACTGCTTCCTGTGGCAGAGAATTCCACAGATTCACCACTCTCTGTGTGAAGAAGTTTTTCCTAATCTCGGTCCTAAAAGGCTTCCCCTTTATCCTCAAACTGTGACCCCTCGTTCTGGACTTCCCCAACATCGGGAACAATCTTCCTGCATCCAGCCTGTCCAATCCCTTTAGGATCTTATACGTTTCAATCAGATCCCCCCTCAATCTTCTAAATTCCAACGAGTACAAGCCCAGTTCATCCAGTCTTTCTTCATATGAAAGTCCTGCCATCCCAGGAATCAATCTGGTGAACCTTCTTTGTACTCCCTCTATGGCAAGGATGTCTTTCCTCAGATTAGGGGACCAAAACTGCACACAATACTCCAGGTGTGATCTCACCAAGGCCTTGTACAACTGCAGTAGTACCTCCCTGCTCCTGTACTCGAATCCTCTCGCTATAAATGCCAGCATACCATTTGCCTTTTTCACCGCCTGCCGTACCTGCATGCCCACTTTCAATGACTGGTGTATAATGACACCAAGGTCTCGTTGCACCTCCCCTTTTCCTAATCGGCCACCATTCAGATAATAATCTGTTTTCCTATTTTTGCCACCAAAGTGGATAACTTCACATTTATCCACATTAAATTGCATCTGCCATGAATTTGCCCACTCACCCAACCTATCCAAGTCACCCTGCATCCTCTTAGCATCCTCCTCACAGCTAACACTGCCCCCCAGCTTCGTGTCATCCGCAAACTTGGAGATGCTGCATTTAATTCCCTCATCCAAGTCATTAATATATATTGTAAACAACTGGGGTCCCAGCACTGAGCCTTGCGGTACCCCACTAGTCACCGCCTGCCATTCTGAAAAGGTCCCGTTTATTCCCACTCTTTGCTTCCTGTCTGCTAACCAACTCTCCACCCACACCAATACCTTACCTGCAATACCGTGTGCTTTAAGTTTGCACACTAATCTCCTGTGTGGGACCTTGTCAAAAGCCTTCTGAAAATCCAAACATACCACATCCACAGGTTCTCCCCTATCCACTCTACTAGTTACATCCTCAAAAAATTCTATGAGATTCGTCAGACATGATTTTCCTTTCACAAATCCATGCTGACTTTGTCCGATCATTTCACCGCTTTCCAAATGTGCTGTTATCACATCCTTGATAACTGACACCAGCAGTTTCCCCACCACCGACGTTAGGCTAACCGGTCTATAATTCCCCGGTTTCTCTCTCCCTCCTTTTTTAAAAAGTGGGGTTACATTAGCCACCCTCCAATCCTCAGGAACTAGTCCAGAATCTAACGAGTTTTGAGAAATTATCACTAATGCATCCACTATTTCTTGGGCTACTTCCTTAAGCACTCTGGGATGCAGACCATCTGGCCCTGGGGATTTATCTGCCTTCAATCCTTCAATTTACCTAACACCACTTCCCTACTAACATGTATTTCGCTCAGTTCCTCCATCTCACTGGACCCTCTGTCCCCTACTATTTCTGGAAGATTATTCATGTCCTCCTTAGTGAAGACAGAACCAAAGTAATTATTCAATTGGTCTGCCATGTCCTTGCTCCCCATAATCAATTCACCTGTTTCTGTCTGCAGGGGACCTACATTTGTCTTTACCAGTCTTTCCCTTTTTACATATCTATAAAAGCTTTTACAGTCCGTTTTTATGTTCCCTGCCAGTTTTCTCTCATAATCTTTTTTCCCCTTCCTAATTAAGCCCTTTGTCCTCCTCTGCTGAACTCTGAATTTCTCCCAGTCCTCAGGTGAGCCACTTTCTCTGGCTAATTTGTATGCTTCTTCTTTGGAATTGATACTATCCCTAATTTCTCTTGTCAGCCACGGGTGCACTACCTTCCTTGATTTATTCTTTTGCCAAACTGGGATGAACAATTGTTGTAGTTCATCCATGCAACCTTTAAATGCTTGCCATTGCATATCCACCGTCAACCCTTTAAGTGTCATTTGCCAGTCTATCTTAGCTAATTCACGTCTCATACCTTCAAAGTTACCCCGCTTTAAGTTCAGAACCTTTGTTTCTGAATTAACTATGTCACTCTCCATCTTAATGAAGAATTCCACCATATTATGGTCACTCTTACCCAAGGGGCCTCTCACGACAAGATTGCTAATTAACCCTTCCTCATTGCTCAAAACCCAGTCCAGAATAGCCTGCTCTCTAGTCGGTTCCTCGACATGTTGGTTCAGAAAACCATCCCGCATACATTCCAAGAAATCCTCTTCCTCAGCACCTTTACCAATTTGGTTCACCCAATCTACATGTAGATTGAAGTCACCCATTATAACTGCTGTTCCTTTATTGCACACATTTCTAATTTCCTGTTTAAAACCATCTTCGACCTCACTACTACTGTTAGGTGGCCTGTACACAATTCCCACCAGCGTCTTCTGCCCCTTAGTGTTACGCAGCTCTACCCATATCGATTCCACATCTTCCCGGCTTATGTCCTTCCTTTCTATTGCGTTAATCTCTTCTTTAACCAGCAACGCCACCCCACCTCCCCTTCCTTCATGTCTATCCCTCCTGAATATTGAATATCCCTGAACGTTGAGCTCCCATCCCTGGTCACGCTGGAGCCATGTCTCTGTGATCCCAACTATATCATAATCATTAATAACAACCTGCACTTTCAATTCATCCCCCTTATTACGAATGCTCCTTGCATTGACACACAAAGCCTTCAGGCGCTCTTTTACAACTCTCTTAGCCTTTATACAATTATGCTGAAAAGTGGCCCTTTTTAATGCTTGCCCTGGATTTGTCGGCCTGCCACTTTTACTTTTCTCCATAGTACTTTTTGCTTCTACCCTCACTTTACACCCCTCTGTCTCTCTGCACTGGTTCCCATCCCCCTGTTGTGAACTAACCTCCTCACGCCTAGCCTCTTTAATTTGATTCCCACCCCCCAGCCATTCTAGTTTAAAGTCACCTCAGTAGCCCCCGCTAATCTCCCTGCCAGGATATTGGTCCCCCTAGGATTCAAGTGCAACCCGTCCTTTTTGTACAGGTCACACCTGCGCCAAAAGAGGTCCCAATGATCCAAAAACTTGAATCCCTGCCCGCTGCTCCAATCCCTCAGCCACGCATTTATCCTCCACCTCATCGCATTCCTACTCTCACTGTCGCGTGGCACAGGCAGTAATCCCGAGATTACTACCTTTGCGGTCCTTTTTCTCAACTCCCTTCCTAGCTCCCTATATTCTCCTTTCAGGACCTCATCCCTTTTCCTACCTATGTCATTGGTACCTATATGTACCACGACCTCTGGCTCCTCACCCTCCCACTTCAGGATATCTTGGACACGATCAGAAATATCCCGGACCCTGGCACCAGGGAGGCAAACTACCATCCGGGTCTCTGGACTGCGTCCACAGAATCGCCTATCTGACCTCCTTACTATCGAGTCCCCTATCACAACTGTCCTCCTCTTCCTTGCCCTACCCTTCTGAGCTACAGTGCCAGACTCTGTGCCGGAGGCACGGCCACTGTCACTTCCCCCGGGTAAGCTGTCCCCCCCAACAGTGCTCAAACAGGAGTACCTGTTGTTAAGGGGCACAGCCACCGGGGTACTCCCTATTACCTGACTTTTCCCCTTCCCCCTCCTAACTGTGACCCACTTGTCTGCCTCCCGTGGCCCCGGCGTGACCACCTGCCTGCAACTCCTCTCTATCACCTCCTCACTCTTCCTGACCAGACGAAGGTCATCGAGCTGCAGCTCCAGTTCCGTAACGCGGTCCCTTAGGAGCTGCATCTCGATGCACTTGGCGCAGATGTAGATGTCCGGGAGGCTTGGAGACTCCAGGGCCTCCCACATCCGACACCGAGAACAGCAAACTGCCCTCACACTCATACTGCCCCTCTCCTCAAATAACAACAGAAAATGAATGCCAAACCTTCCTCGCCTGTTTCCGCCTAAGCCCGTTGAGCCGAAGCCCTTAAGTCTTCACTCTGCTCCCGGCTCTCTCCGCAGCCCGCAAACTACGCTGCCCGCTCTATGAGGCTCTGTTCCTTTCAAATCTGCCGCACTGCACAGCCCGACGTCACACGCCTGCGCAGTCCCGCCTCTCAGAACGCCGTTGGAGAAAAAAAAATAACGAAAATTTCAAAAATGTCTTTCTCGGCACTCACACTGAGACTCTCAGACTCCTTCTTCGAATCAAACCCGAAGCAGAATGACTGCCCTTTTAAATCTGCCGCGCTGCACTGCCGGACGTCACATGCCTGCGCAGTTCCGCCTCTCAGAACGCCGTTGGAGAAAAAGAAATAACGAAAATTTCAAAAATGTCTTTCTCGGCACTCACACTGAGACTCTCAGACTCCTTCTTCGAATCAAACCCGAAGCAGAATGACTGCCCTTTTAAATTTGCCGCGTTGCACTGCCGGACGTCACACGCCTGCGCAGTCCCGCCTCTCAGAACGCCTTTGGAGAAAAATAATAACGAAAATTTCAAAAATGTCTTTCTCGACACTCACACTGAGACTCTCAGACTCCTTCTTCGAATCAAACCCGAAGCAGAATGACTGCCCTTTTGAATCTGCCGCGCTGCACTGCCGGACGTCACACGCCTGCGCAGTCCCGCCTCTCAGAACGCCGTTGGAGAAAAAGAAATAACGAAAATTTCAAAAATGTCTTTCTCGGCACTCCCACTGAGACTCTCAGACTCCTTCTTCGAATCCTTCTTCTTCGAATATACTGACCAAGTTTGGTCTGAGCACGCATCAGATCCCAAGTATGAAGATCAGTACCCTCCTCGTGTTTGTGGGGCTGCTCAGTCAAGATGAGACAGACAGCGCTTCGCATCTCTTTTCATACATCTGGAGAGGACATAACTCTTCACGATCGCAGAAAGTGATCCCCCTTTCAGGCCAATAAACAAAGGTCAGATACACGGCATACAAATGGGTTCTTCATTAATAAACAGCACGTCCTGAGTGGTGATTGAACTGGTGAATGATTAAAAGTGCGCTTGGATGAAAGGAGTGCCCTGCGGTGTATCAACTATACAAAGGCTCAAAGATCCAATTTGATGTTAGAGAAATGTATAAAATATACATTGTGAAATGCTTTTTCTTCGCGACCGTCCACGAAAACAGAGAAATGCCTCCAAAGAATGAACAACAGTTACATGTTAGAACCCCAAAGTATCCGGCCCATTCCTCCCTCCCGCGCGTAAGCGGCAGCAAGCAACATTCAATCAAGATTCAACATTCAAGGCGGAATATTCACTTTCTTCAGTACACGTGTTTAAAGGAGGACAAAATGGTAGTTACTCCGGATCCGATGCAGCATAAAACACAATAAGCGTAAATTACACAACAAAAAAAAAGACACGATAAATATACAGTCGGTGGCCAACTTATTAAGTACAGCTGTATACCTGCTCGTTAATGCAAATATCTGATCAGCCAATCAATTGGCAGCACCTCAAATGCATAAAAACACGCAGACATGGTCAGAACGTTCAGTTGTTCTTCAGACCGAACATCAGAATAGGGAAGGTATGTGTTAGAAGTGGCTTTGTCCATGAAATGACTGTAGGTACCAGACAGGGTGGCTTGAAAATTTCAGAAATTGCTGATCTCCTGCGATTTGTTTTCACACAACAGTCTCTACAGTTTACAGAGAATGGTGCAAAAAATCAAACAAACAGAAAACTCCGTTGAGTGACAGTACTGTGGGCGAAAACGTCTTGCTAATGAGCTGAGTCACAAGACAAGGGTTCCCAACAAGTCAGCAGAGTCTCCACTGCATCCAACGTCAAGCTGAGACAGATGTTAGAGATGAGAAATCATACAGGATCAGGGGCGCCTGGCACTCGTGTCATTGGCAGAGATACTGTGCGATGTATCTGTAACGCTGTTTCAATCACGGACTTCGCCGATGATTCTGGGCGCCCTCGCCGACGGGTTGCTGAACTGAGTCGACAATCCCATTCGTGAGTATGCAAGTTCCAGTTAATTAGCATTTCATCGTCGTCGAATTTAACTCCGTTCCTCTTGGTCTAGCCGAATCTTGACTAAAAGGACAGCAACACCAACACTCCCTGTTTCCCTTTGTCCATTTTCCGGGAAAGAAGACCTCGCTTAGCCCACTGTAAAGGAGCGGTAGTTCTTTAGTGTCACGTACCCCGTGACGAGAATAAAGAACCAGCAGAGGTGGAAAACACTTTGGAGTCCAGTATTGCTATAAGCTAATAATATTTATTAGTAACGGCGCAATACAGTAATATAAATGTAGATAAATCAAACAGGTTGGCAACGATTATATACATAAGTAAGTATATCAGTAAGTATGGAAGTATATGTATGAAAAACCAAGCTTCTTTAAGTCTAGAGGTAAAAAGATACAGTCTTACGATGATGAGTAAAGTTCAGTTCAGTTCATTTCATGGTTTTGAGTTGAGTAGTCATGGAGAGAGAGAGGGGGAGAGATTTAAGTCTTCAGGTTTGCTGACGCCGTCGATCTTCTCGTTGTCCTTCGGAATCCTTTAAAAGTCACCGACTGTGACCACAACAAAGAAGACTTGTTTTCAGTGGTGGAGCTATCACCCAGGCGAGGGTGGAGACATGGACAACTCCCCACCAGTCAACCCCTTTCCTTTTTACTGCAAGAGCGACTGATCGATCCTCCAAACCCCACTTTCTCTGCAGCACAACAATGCTCATTCAGTGTCCAAAACATGTGTCTGAGGTCTATCATCCAACCTTGTATTTCATCTTCCCGTGCTGAGCACCAACTGTCATTCAAATAACTCCTCCCTCGTCTCTCTGTGTGTAAGAAATCCACAAGTAGGCGACTGTCCTTGAGAAGTATCAACACCCTGTGAACAGTCTTAATCTCTCTCTCTCTTTTCAAAAGCACATGTCGGTGTTAAATAACTCTCTCTCTCTCTCTCTCTCTCTTCAAAAGCACAGCTAATGGGGGTAGACAACTACAGTTCATAGGGGTAATTCAGGATCCCGTCACCTTAGTATTAAGTTACTGTTTCCGAGCTGCGAGGTAGGTGTTAGCGTTCAGTTTGTGAATTTCAGTCAGCGACCCTGTTGGCCTAGCTTTCCTTTAATTCTGCACAATTCTTGTTGGAGGCCAATGAACTGTTTAGCCGCTTCAGCGTTTCTCCCTCTGCGCATGGGCCGTCACCGCACACTTCTATCAGCAGGATTCAACATGCTAAAATAGACCCAGCGGAGAGAAAACAGCTGATCTGGGCGCTGAGTTTCGCTGGGCAGGTAGGAGAGAAGTTAAAGTCAGTGGCAGCTGGGTAGGTAGATGTGGCTCCTGCGCTGCAGATCGGCAGGCCGCGTCTAAACCGGGGTTCGTTGGTCAGAGGGAGGAGAAGTTGATGTCAATGGCTTCAGAGTTGGCAGAGAAGGAAAACCCCGAGCTTCCCACGCTCTGTCTTCACACACTCACTCATCACCGAGTACCCAGTCCCGGAGGAGCCTATGCAAGTGGAGAGCATGCACCTATCTCAGAAGGAAGGAGATCGGCACTGGAGGACAGGTTCCTGTCTCCACTGTAGCGATCCAAGACACTTCCGGGCATCGAATTCCAAGCACGCAGTAGAAGGGGACACCCATACAACCATAAGACCGTAAGACATAGGAGCAGAATCTGGCCATCTGGCCCATCGAGTCTGCTCTGTCATTCAGTCCTCGCTGATCCTTTGTTCCCCTCCTCAGCCCCACTTCTCGGCCTTTCCCCCGTAACCTTTGATGCCGTGACCAATGAAGAACCTATCAATCTCAGCCTAACTACACCCAACAAACTGGCCTCCACAGCTGCCTCTGGTAACGAATTCCACAGATTCACCACCCGCTGGCTAAAGAAATTTTCCGCATATGTTTTAAATAGACGCTCTACTATCCTGAGGCTGTGCCTGCCTGTCCTAAACCCCTCACCATGAATAACATTCTTTCCGCATCTACTATGTCTAGGCCTTTCAACATTCGAAAGTTTTCAATGAGATCGTCCCCCCCCACCATTCTAAATTTCAGAGTGTACACGTCCGGGTCCACCAAATGTTCCTCATATGATAACCCTTTCCCGGAATTATCCCTGTGAATCTCTCTGAACCCTCTCAAATGCCATCACATCTTTTCTTACTTAAGGAGCCCACAGATGTTCACAATAGTCAAGGCGAGGAGTCACCAGTGCCTTATAAAACTTCAGCATCACATAGCTGCTTTTATATTCTAGAGTTCTTGAAATGAATCCTAATGTTGAATTTGCCTTCTTTACCACCAATTCAACCTGTTAACTTTTAGGGTATTGTATATAAGGACTCCAAAGTTCCTTTGCATCTTAGAATTTTGGATTTTCTCCCCGTTCAGAAAATAGTCTGCAAATTTATTTATTTTACCAAATTGCATGACCATGCATTTTCCAACATTTTGTTTCATTTGCCACTTTCTTGCCCATTATCCTTATCTGCCTAAGTCCTTCTGCAACCTTCTTGTTTCCTTAACACTACTTGGCCCTCCCCCAATCTTCATATCATCTGCAAACTTGGCAACAAAGACATCTATTCATTGATATAGATCACAAAAAGAAGTGGTCCCAACACCGACACTTACGGAACACCACTAGTCACTGACAGCCAACCAGAAAAGGATCCTTTTATTCCCACTCCCTGCCTCCTACCAATCAGTCAATGCTCTAACCATGCTAGTAACTCCTGTAATACCATGGGCTCTTAACTTGGTATGCGGCCTCAAGTGTGACAGCTTGTGAAAGGCCTTCTAAAAATCCAAATGTACAACATACATATTACCCCTTTTATCTATCCTACTTGTAATCTCTTCAAAGGATTCCAACAATTTCGTGTGGGAAGTATTCCCTTAAGGAAACCATGCTGACTTTGTCCTATATTGTCTCGGTCACCAAGTACTCCATAACCTCATTCTTAACAATTTACTCCATCATCTTCCCAACTACTGAAGTCAGGTTAACAGGTCTATAATTTCCTTTCTGCTGTCCCCTCTTTCTTAAAGAGTGGAAAGACATTTGCAATTTTCTAGTCCTCCAGAACCATGCCAGCGCCCAATAATTCTTGAAAGATCACTACTAATGCCTCCATAATCTCTACCACTACCTGTATCAGAACCCTAGGGTGCAGTTCATCTGGTCTGGGTGACTTATGAACCTTTAGGTTTTTCAGCTTTTTGAGCACCTTCTGCCTTTTAATAGTAACTACCCTTCAACACACACTGCCAGTGTCTTCCACAGTGAAGACTGATGTAAAATACTCATTTAGTCCATCTGCCATCTCCTTGTCTCCGATTATTATATCTCCAGCCTCATTTTCTAGCAGTCCTATATCCATTCTCCTTTCTCTTTTTTATCTGCTTGAAAAGGCATTTTCTATCCACCTTGATATTGTTTGCTAGCTTCCTTTCATATCTCATCTTTTCCCTCCTAATAATTCTTTTAGTTGTTTTCTGTAGGGTTTTGATAGCTTCCCAATCTGCTATCTTCCAGCTAATTTTTGCTTTGTTGTATGCCCTCTCTTCTGATTTTACATTAGCTTTGACTCCCTTATCAGCCACCGTTGTACTATTTTCCATTTGAGAATTGCTTTGTTTTTGGAATACATCCATCCTGCACCTTCCTCATTTCCCCCAGAAACTCAAACCCTTGCTGCTCTGCTGACATCCCTGCCAGCATCTCCTTCCAATTTACTTTGGCCAAATCCTTTCTCATACCACTGTCTTTCTTTTACCTCCACTGAAATACAGCTACATCAGACTTTGCTTTCTCTCTATCAGATTTCAAGTTGAACTCGATCAAATTGTTATCACTGCTTTCAAAGGGTTCCTTTACCTTAAGCTCCCTAATCGCCTCTGGTTCATTACAGAACACTCAATTCAGTATACCTGATCTCCAGTAGATTCAACAACAAATTGCTCTAAAGAGCCAACTGGTAAGCATTCAAAAAATTCACTCTCGTGAGATCCCTTATCAACCTGATTTTCCCAATCTACCTGCATGTTAAAATCAATGACTATCATTTCTCGTTGTAATCTGTAGTCTACATTACAGCTACTCTTTGAAGGCCTGTATAAAATCTCCATCAGGGTTCTTTTACCCTTGCAGTTTCTTAACTGAAACCACAAGGATTCAACATCTTCTGATTCTATGTCACATGTTTCTCATGATTTGATACCATTCTTTACCAGCAGAGCCATGCCACCCCCCTCTGCCTACCTTCCCATCCTTCCGATGCAATGTGAAACCTTGGACATTCAGCTCCCCACTTCAACTTGCCTTCAGCCACGGCTGGGTTAAGCCGTCAGCAGGAAGGGGAGGTCTGACGAGTCAACTCTCCCTGAAAGCTTCTCCCCCTAATCGCGTAATAGTCTCATTTTCCTTGTCGTGGGGCGGGGGTGGTGGTTTAGACCCATGAGCATCAGGCGTTTATTGACTCCAGGGCAGCCAGGAACCTCATGGGTATCTCTATGGCCCAGTAATGGAGAGTTTTGACTCGACAAATGAGAACGGATATTGATGTCAAGCTTCTGAATGGTTGGCCGAGATCTACCTTTCCGCAGAACCCCTCCAACTTGTACTAGAAGGCAACCATAAGGAACAGCTCTCTTTCCATCTTGTTGATGCACCTGCCGCTGTTGCGTGACCTTTCCTGGCTATCTCGATGCGACCCACGGATCGATTGGTCCCTAAAGCGGTTCTATGAATGGGGACCGGCATGTCTGTCTACTTGTCTGGGTCCAGCTCAGACCCATGTCAGAGCATTCGCTCCTGTTCCATCTGCTAGTGTAGACCTCTCTGGTGTTGTGGCTGAATATGCTGACCTTCTTGAGGCCTCCAGTAAGAGTAAGGGAACTCCCCTGGCTCACTCACTCCTATACACTGACTACCTGACCCCGGCAGGGTCCAAACACGTAACGTTGAAAATGCCTCTGCTGATGCTGCTCGACTAGCTGAATTCTCTGGCAGTTCGTTTATTACTCCACTAACATCTCTTTCCTTGGTAATAGAGCAAGAACAAATACTTCTTAAACGTTCTAGCCTTGCTCTTCATAACTTACATGGAGTATATCGACTTTCCCTTTTGCACATTGGTTGTTTTCAGTCCTTGTGTATAGATTTTCATATATTCTATTATATTTATTTTCCTGGTAATACCTGCAGGAAAACGAATGTTGGTAACATATGCTGAAGTACACGTAGTGTGATAATAACTCTTCTTTGACTTTGACTTACTCAAACTGTTCAATATACCCTCTCTGTATGTACCATATCCATCCCCTCTTAAACATTTTTTTTGGATTATGAGGACACTCAATCCTCGTTTATTGTCGCTTAGAAACGCATGCATTCCTCCAGAATGATATCACAAGAAACACAGGACAAACCAAGACTAAAACTGACAAAATCACATAATTATAACATATATTTATAACAGTGCAAAGCAACACCGTAATTTGATAAAGAGCAGACCATGGGCACGGTAAAAAAAAAAGTCTCAATGATCCAACAGCCTCATCATCTCACGCAGACGGTAGAAGGGGCAAACTCTCCCTGCCATGACCCTCCAAGCGCCGCAAACTTGCCGATGCAGACCATTGGAAGCACCCGACTGCAGCGGACTATGAGTACATCCGAAAACTTCGAGCCTCCGACCAGCCCTCCGACACAACCTCTCCGAGTACCATCCTCTGCCGAGCGCTTCGATCCTACCCCGGCCGCCGAGCAACAAGCAAAGTTGAGGACTCAGGGCCTACCCCTCCGGAGATTCTGGACCACACAGTAGCAGCAGGCAGCAAAGCAGGCATTTCAGCAGGCATTTCAGATGTTTCACCAGATGTTCCTCTGTGCCCTCACGTCCATCTCCATCAAATCAGGATTGTGCACGGTACCCTACTTGACAAATAACAGACATCACCACCGGAGTGGCCGCTATGAGCTGCGTCGCGCTGCCATCTTCTCCTCCTTCAAAAGATCATGTCTCGTTCTTCCACATTCAAATGAGCATTGAGCCGCTAAAACAAATAGTAACATGTTTTATATGTACAAACTGTCTTTATATTATAATAATCAGGAGAAAGTCTACAGATGCTGAAAATCCAAAGCAACACACACAAAATGCTGCAGGAAAACAGATGTTTTCCGGCATTCTTCACCTTCCCCCTCAGAGCTGAAGAAGGGTCTCATCCTGAAACATCGACTATATTCATTTCCACAGATACTGCCAGCATTTTGTCTCTGTCGCTCTACCTTAGTGTGTTGACATTATTGCTCCAATAGAACAGTATTGTAACGTAACATAAAACGTGCAAAGTTCATATTTCTGTATGGCCTATGAAAAGGTAAATTTGGCCTCTTGAGTCAGATCACAGATTGCGTTCTCCCGGAAATCATTCTTCCCATATATCTGTCCACTGTCCAAATTCTACCACTCACCGACACACCAGGAGAAATATACACAGACCTATTCACCTTTCGAGAGGTTATATCCAATGCTTCCTATATCCCCGAACCCTTCTCTTTCTTTTTATTATTACCCTCGATCACTTCCCTTTTTCAGTTTCCTACGGGTTACAAGTTAAGATCTCTAGCATAACGTTCAGCATAAAGCATGAACGCTGGAAATACGAAGCCAGTCAGGCAGCATCTGCGGAGAAAGAAAGATGTGATAACCTCCCTCTCTTTCCGTAGCTGCTATCTGTCCAGCTGGAGATTTAACTATCCATCCATTCATCCGTCCAGCTATCTCTTCCTCCCTTCCTCCATCCATCTTCCATCTATCATCTATCCATCTATTGCCATGAACATGGCTCCTTATTCTAGACAGATGCACAAGGATGATTCTGGGAATGAAAGAGTGATCATATAGAAACGTTTGATGGCTCTGGGTCTGTACTCGCTGAAATTTAGAAGGATGGGGGTAGGGTGGGGTGGATCTCATTGAAACTTTTTGAATGTTGAAAGACTTAGCTGTGAAAAGGATGTTTCCTTTAGTAGGGGAGTCTGGTACAAGTGGACACAGCCTCAGGATATAGCAGCATCCATTCAAAACAGGGATGAGGAGAAATTTCTTTGGCCATAGGGTTGTGAATTTGTGGAATTTGTTACCACAGGCAGCTATAGAGGCCAGGTCATTGGGTGTATTTAAGGCAGAGAGGTTCTTGATTGGCCATGACATCAAAGGTTACAGACAGAAGGTCGTGGAGTGGGGCTGAGTTGGGGGGAAAAGGATCAGCAATAATTGAATGGCGGAGCAGACTCAAAATTTGAGCAAAAATTCAACCACAGTTGTCAAAAAGAACAAAGAACGTTTAAAACCTTTCGACAGCCAACGCCCTTCAGTGTGAAGAAGCAAGCGTTCAAACTCCTCATCGTTACTTGGCTTAACTGGCAAAATATTCAGCTATTTAATGGACGAGCTGTAATTTGGTTGATAGTGGATATTACAAAAATTATCCTTCAAAAAATTCGCTGGCTGAGGTTTTTGTCTGTGAGATGTTGGCGATGAATTACACAATGGATTGCAAACAGACTTGGAATTTCCTTTTTCTTAAGTACCACGAAACCAGCATGGCAACCTGTCATGTATGGTGCTCCATCTGTTATACAGAAATGATGTTCCTAATCGGAATACTTTTATTCTCAATATACATTTTGTGCTCGTCGTAGATTGATTCTCCATTGATATTTCTTTATTACTTTTTGCAAAAGAGAATCTCTTCATAAACTTTTCCATTTTTGATAAACCGTACATATGCCTTTAGCACTGCCTCATTGTCTCGCACAGTTGACTCATCCACCTGTATCCCAGATTCTGTTTTTTGTGGCTTTGTGCATAGTTGATACTTAATGTCTTCACTCATTTCATCAATACGATGAGCTACAGAGTTAATACTCAGAGGAATTGATCTTAAAATGCTGGTATCCATTTTGAGAAGAGGTGATCACTTCTGATACAGCAGGCATTATTAATCTTTCTGCAATCGTATGAAATTTTCCACTCTTTTTAGAAATGTTATAAAAAGCAATAAGACCACTATCAAGATTATTTGTAGCTTTCTTGGCAAATGACTCGAGAGTGCAACTCAAATTCTCCTTTCATCTTCTGGAACTGAGTAATACCATAAGTAGCCCTTTGTGGAAGTGTTCCTGCAATCTTGTTGTTTTCATGGCTTATTTAGACAATACAGTATTACAAATAAGGCTCATGGGGTGTCGCTGATCTGACAGGACCGGATTAAAACCATACTTCAGGTATGTAACATTCTATTGACGCACTTTATGTAGTTTCCTGACGAAGGGTCTCGGCCCGAATCGTCGACTGTACCTCTTCCTATAGATGCTGCCTGGCCTGCTGCGTTCACCAGCAACTTTTATGCGTGCCGTTTGTATCTAGTCGTTCACCAACTCCGACCCAACTTTGTTGTGCTTGGCCAATGAGATATGGGTATGACTCAGACTTGAGAAAGTAGGTGACTTTGTAAATGACTGCAGTTACGTTTACTTGGCCTCATTAAGTGCTTGCCTGATCTTCATGCCCGTGTACTGACATATTCTTGGTTCACAGTCCTCTCCCACTACTGCAGAGAAGCGCTTCTGCAAAACTATCGTTCATGCCGCAGATATTTTAGCCCAAATCGCAGAAGCAGACACGGCGTGCTGCCAATCTTAAAGGTTTATGATACTTACCGTACTTCACAATATTTTGACATGTTTTTCTCCACTTGCGTTAGTTTTTGTACGAGTTGTGTGTAACTTTCTTGTGAAAGTCGTGCCTCTGATGTTGCTGCAAGTTTTTCATTTCGCCTAGGTGAACATGTACTTTTACAAATATGACTCTAAACTCGACTTTGACATTAACTCTGATCCCATTGCAAAGAGGCTTCCACTCCGTAAGAAACCCTTGCACAGCGCGTCCGATATGCTGTTTCCACCACGACCATTTGGTTAAATACATGTAGTGTGATAATAATTTTTCCTTTAACTTTGGCTTAGTCAGACTGTTGGATAAATGCCATATCCATCCTCGGTTACACATTTGAATAGGTCCCTTCTCGTTCTTCTACATTCAAATAAGCTTTAAGAGCCCGTTTAAACAAATAGAAACATGTTTTATATGTACAAACTGTCCTTTTCTTACTAGAAACACGAGAGGATCTGCAGATGCTGGAAATCCAAAGCAACACGCACAAAAATGCTGGAGGAACTCAGAAACTTTTTGGCATCTTCCTCCTTCCTTCTCAGTCCTGAATGAGGGCCTCGGCCCGAAACCTCGACTATCTATTCATTTGCATAGATGCTGTCAGAACTGCTGAGTTTCTGCAGCAATTTGTATCTGTTGCTTTATCTTATCATGCCAATGTTATTCTTCCAATTGAACAGTATTGTAAATAACATAAAACATACAAAGTTCACATTTCCATTTGGCATACAAAAAGGTAAATGTGGCCTGTTGAGTGAGATCACAGAGCAAACATGTTCTCCACTGATCTCCCCCAATCCATTCTTCCCATATTTCTGTAGAGTCTCTCCAAATTCTACCACTCACCTACACCCGAGGGGAAATATACAAGGGCCACATTAACCTTTCGAGAGGACATGTCCAAAACTCTCCATCTCTCTGCACTCTTCTCTTATCTTTCCTTTTATTGTTACCGTGGGGGGGGGGGGGGTTGGGATGAGAGTACCAACGTTTTACTGTCATTCATTATTTGTGGTACTCCTCTCTTTCCGTGGAAGTGCGAGAATTTCAGGTTGAACACGGTATACACTCTCTAACATTATATGGATCCATTAAACTCTCGTTTATTTCTCACTTTTCTGCTAGCATCAAGTTAAACATAAGGCATGAATGCTGGAAATACCCAGCCAGTCAGGCAGCATCCACGTAGAAAGAAATAAAAATGTTTTACCCTCTCCCTGCATCGATGCCTCCTGACCAGTTAGAAATTATTTATTCATTGATTGACTGATCGATTGATTGATTAAGATATGGCGCAGAATAGGTCCTTCCAGACCTCAAAGCCACGCTGCCCAGCACTTGCAGGACCATTTACAATGACCAACTAACCTATCAGGTAGCACGTCATTGGACTGTGGGAAGAAACCGCAGCACCTGGAGGAAACCACGCGGAAAACAGACCAACTCCTTAGAGGCAACGGCCGAATTGAACCTGGGTCGCCTGTACTGTAAAGCGTTGTGCTAACCATTACACTACCGTGCCGTCAGAATCCGGGCAGTTCAGTTTTTATTTCAGATTTCAAGCAACTGCAGACTTTTACTTTTGAAAACTAAACAGTTTCAGTGGTTAACTAGGTGTGGAGACATGGTACACGATGATCCTCAAATGATTTTCCGTGTAATCTTTGATCGCTATATTAGGCAGTGCTTAATAGTTCAATCTGGTGAGACATGGGTCTCCACAAGGAGAGGATGGCAATTGGTTTCGGGACATATTTGTTTCGAGGGCAAATGTTTAACAGGCAAACGAACCATTCAATTTCAGAAATAATTACCTAACAGACCCACCAATACTTTTAGTGGATAACGCGTCCCCGATCAAACCATTTACAGCTCAGTGACATTTCTTCCCGAGAATGTTGTATGTAGGTTTGGTCATTTACCTAATGGAGAGATGCCAGTAAGATTGGAAGAGAGCAGAGAAATTTTATAAGTGTGCTGTCAAGACTTGAGGACGTGGGGTATAGGGAAAGTTTGAATAGGTTAGTACTTTATTCCCTAGAGCGCAGGAGAATGAGGGATTTGATAGAGGTAAACACAATTATAATGGATATTGATAGGGTAAATGCAAGCAGGATTTTTTTCCAATCAGTTTAGGTAAGACTAGAACTTAACGGTCATGTTTAAGGGTGAAAGGTGAAATATGAGAGGAAGCTTCTTCACTCAGAGGTTGGTGAGAGTGTTGAGTGTTCTGCCAGCGGAAGTAGTAGATGTGCGTTCGCTTGTAACTTCCAAGAGAAAATTGCATAGGTACATGGATGGGAGGGGTATGGAAGGCTATGGTCCAGGTGGATGGGACTAGACAGCTTAATAGGTCGTCACAGACCAAAATAGCCGAAGTGCCTATTTCTGTGCTGTAGTGTTCTTTGACTTTGACGTTATGGGAAATTTCCAGTGGGACAGTTCGGTGATGTGTTGACAATTTTGATGTCGCTAAAAAAAAAGCAATCAAGGTCCGTGTGCACCACGAGCCTGTCAAACCCAGGCATGATTTAACAATATACCCGCTCGCAGAAGCAACGTTGAATGCCCATCTCGATCAAAAGAAAGTCTAACAATCTACGCTTGATATACAAAGGCATTGCCATTTCTGAGCCCCGCCATCATTAAAATGGCGCTGTTGCTGCTTCACACCTGTACGGACCCAATTTCCATCCTGGCAGTTCATTTCCCCCAGACGGACCCTCACTATTCGGGACATACCCTCTTCTCATCGCGGAGGAGGCACAAGAACATGAAGACCTAGACTCAATGATTTAAGCTTCTTCTTTCCCGCCATGAGATTTTGGTACGGTCCATGAACACAGCCCCTTTATTTCCTTGCGCTATTTTATGTTTATGTAATTTGTAGATTTTAGTGTTTACTTAGTGCTTTAGTATGCTGCTCCGGAAATTTCACCTCATATGTCAGTAACAACAAATCTGTGTTACAACTGGCCGTCGTTTTAAAAAGAAAATAAAATCTTTTTTCCAGTTAGTAGGCGGATTGTATTTTTTCCGTGACACCACGTGGGTATCCAGTGTACCTTCGTTTCCTTACGCTTTATGTCTAATTGTTTGTCGTTGGACTAGTCCAGCGTTTTCACTTTGTGTTGCAGGTGTCCATTTTGGTATCATGGGAATTGTTAAGTTCTCTTTGAATCTATCACTTTTATTCATTTTGTGGCGTTACGTACCCCGTAACTGGGTTACCAAACCAGCAGAAATGGATCACTCAGTTGGAGTCTGGATTACTGGAACTAAGAAAGTTTTATTAAAGAAATAAGCAACACAGTACTCTAATAGTAAGGATATAAATGCAACAGGTTAGCACTGAATAAACGCACATGGACACAGAACTAGGATAATAGGATCAATCAAGCTCTATCGCAGGCTAGGGGTAAAATGTTCAATCACAAGTGACAGAGTTCAGTTTAGTTCAGTTCGCAGTAATCGCTGTTGTGTCGTTGAAGAGAGAGAAAGAGAGAACAAATGAATATTCAAATCGGATTCCAAATTGACCTTCGATATTCCTCGCAGTCAGCTTTCGGGCGAGCCCTTTGTAATGTCTTCTGAGGTCACCGACTGTGACCCCTCCGTTCCAGATACGATCGTTCCTCTGCGGTGAACCCGGCACCCAGGCAAGGGTGAACACACACACCAGGTTCCCGCCGACCGTATCTTTCCACCCTGTTCGTCTATGGCTGGTCCCGCGACCAGCCATCCAAAAACTCCCACCGACTTGTGGGGGGGGGCACGCCGCTTCCAGGGTCTCGTTACCTCGTGGTGTCGTGTGTGGTGTCTGTCGCCTTAGCGAACCTGTCCCTTTTTATCCCCCCTGTTGGGGTATCGCCTGTCCATCAGACTTCAAACAGTTCAGAGTTCTAAGGAGCCGGTCTTGACAATACTCAGACCAGTGTCTCCTTCCGTTAAACTCTCTCGTCTCTTCTTTAACATTTCCAAATGCTGCTCCATTGTCTTACTTATTTCTCTCTCCTGAAGACAGGTGGCAGATCAACTATTGATCCCACTTGTGATAGCACAGGACAGTTAACATCTTAGTCTATGTGTACTTCTGTCACACCCCTCCCTTTTAAGGATTTTTACCGGGTTAAAAATTATAAACATGAATACATTATTAGATACACACAAATATACATTTGGCTAATACAGAGAATTTTAAGTTGTCAACACCTGACAGACAGTCAGCAATCACATTTTCTGTTCCTTTTATATGTGTTATTTTAATAATCCTCTCAAACCAGGTTCCAACTTAGCAGACTTCATAGTGGCCGAAAATACTAATGAATAGTGATCAGTGTCACTTCTCAGTGGTTTTCGCCCCAGACACAGATAACAAGGGTCGTCCCATACCAATTTAGCATTCTTTGTCAAGGGCTTTGTAAGAGGGTAGGTACTATCCGCAAAGTTGTTTTTTTTCTGCAAAACTTCCCATAGTACCCCACCATCTCCAAGAACCTTCTCAGGGCTCTCTTGTCTGTCCGAGTGGGGACTTCAGCGATAGCCCGCACCTTAGCTTGCATCGGAGCCAGCTGCCCCTGTCCTACCAGAAATCCCAGATAAGTGACTTTTTCGTGGCCGAATTCACTCTTTGCGAGGTTTACTGTCAGGCTGGCTTCAAACAGCCTTTTAAACAGCTCCTCCCATGTGTTACTCCAGACCACTACATCGCCAATATACACTTCTGTGTTCTTTAGCTCGTTTGTCACTGAATTAATCCATCTATAGGGCTGTTGCTCACTAGGCTGACCTGATGTGACAACAACCCCATGTCCCAGCTCTTTGCATCGCCTCGGGACATCTAGACCTACGTGCGCGTGTCGGTTAATTAGCTTTATCAATGGCCCGCTTTGTTCGGGGGTCAGGTGAGAGACCTTATCAGCAAAACGGGTCAAAACAATAGACATCTCCCATCTGGTCAGCACCACATTTACCGTTTCAAAGTGGGTCCTCCCCTTATCAGGTGGCACCTTAGCCTCATTAATTTTCATGATATCACCAGCTAGATCTGTTCTCTGATCGTGGTGGGCTTTTAACATGTTAATAGCCTCTAACTGTGTTAACTCACGTCTGCAATAGTCAATAACATCCTTCCTCCTGCGCAGCCAGTAAAACTCTTTCATGATTCCGCCGACTATTTCCCTCCCCCCAAAATGTCCACCGTGGGGTATCTTATGGGCCAGGTTAAGAATATCATCCCCATAAATTTTTGGCACCATCCTCCATTCCTCATCTGCGGGTACGGTACTTGGTCTCCCTTTCTTCCTTAGCACTCCCTCCTCCACACAACAGCCTACTGGCGCTCTTTTTAATCCTTCTTCAGAGAGAGCTGTCTCCGCCGAAACTATCAGCTCCTGCGCCCGTACAAATTCCTTCCTGGCTAATGTTAAGTCTGCCTCAGCTCCCTCACTTCCTCCTGTTTCACTACACTCCTTCTTTTCACTTTCTACCTCCTCCTGGTACAAGGCTGGTAGAAATGTCTCAGCTAAGTTTACTTCGGCAGTCTTTCTGGACACACGCCGAATCACTGCGCAAACGGGATGAACCTGTGGGTGCATGGGCGGGGCCTCAATGCTGGCAGGCTGACCTGTCAATCTCACTGCTGAGAACACAATTCTCCCGGCGAGGTCATTACCGAGCAAGACTTCCACGCCTTTCATCGGTAATTCGGGCCTCACCCCGATCGTGACTAGTCCAGAGACCAAGTTGCTTTGTAGGTGTATCTGGTGCAAAGGGACTGCCTCAGTCCCTTTTCCAGTGCCTTTTATGACCCTGACTTTCCCAGTCTCGGTCTCTGAACTAAAGTCTAACACACCCTTTAATATCAATGACTGACACGCTCCCGTGTCTCTCCAGATCCGTACTGGAACTAGGTTTAACCCCTCCTTCACCGACACCAATCCGGCCGAGATAAACCTCTCGCGCCCTTCCTGAACTTTGGCAGACCTTTCCTCTCCTAGCGGTTTGTTTACCAGCTCAATACAGCCAGTCGAAATCGCCGTTTTTCCTTTCCCCGTCTCCTTCTTTGGGGCAAAGCACCTGGACGCAAAGTGTCGGACTTTCCCACAATTATAACAGACGACCCCAGGAGACTTCCTACCAGACTGCTCCTGGTCTACCTTATCCTTCTCACTAGTCCCCGGCTTACTTACTGACTTTTCTGGCGGACTCTCCCCGCCGTCCTGACTACCCTTCTGGTAGCCTTTACTCGGGGCAAACTTCATTTTATGCGTCAACGCGTACTCGTCCGCTAACTTAGCAGTTACAGCTAACGTGGTTGCCTCTTTCTCATCTAGGTAGGGTCTCATACCGTCAGGGACACAACCTTTAAACTGCTCAATCAGGATCAGCTGTAGCAGTCTGTCATAATCCCCATTTACCCCCTTCGAGGTGCACCAACGCTTACAATATGTCTGCATCTCACTGGCAAACTCTAAATACGTGCTGTCCCACTGCTTCCTCGCATTCCGGAACCTCTGCCGGTATACCTCTGAGACCAACTCATAAATCCTGAGGATGGCCTCTTTCACCACCTCATACCTCTGGGTATCTTCCGCGGACAAAGCTGAGTAAGCTTGTTGGGCTTTTCCTTTAAGTACACGCTGAAGGAAAACAGCCCACTTATCCCTCGGCCAGTCCTGACTTGCAGCAACTTTTTCGAAATGGAGAAAGTACTGATCCACATCGGTATCGTCAAATGGGGGAACCAGCCTAACCTCTTAGGTCGCCCTGAAACCTCCACCTTGGTTCGGCATGGGCCCCTGCTCTGCCATCATCTTTAACCTCTCCAGCTCGAATTCCCTTTCCCTCTGCCTCTCTTCTCGCTCCAACTGCCCCCCCTCTCTCCTGCCGTTCTAACTGTTTCTCTTCCTCCTGCCCTTCTAACGGTTTCTTTCTCTTCGTGTTCTAGCTGCCGTACCCGGAACTTGTGCTCGAGTCTCAGTTTTTCAAGCTGCACCTGCACTGCGTCTCCACAGGTTTTCCAATAGATATCACCGCCAGCTCCCCTTGGGGAAACACACCTTTAGATACATAGTGCTCTACGATAGCTCTGTGCATCTCCGCTATCCTCATTGTCGACTTCCCCTTAACAAGATTCAACCGTTTGGCCACAGCTGCCAATTCCACTTTCCTGGCATCCTCTAACGCGTCCGAGGTCGGCGCCTTTAGAAATTCCTCAATCTCCATTTCTGCTGTTTGCCTTTTCTTTCTTTCGGGAATTTTAACCCAATCAATTTACCCCGCCCCAAATTTAGCGTTCAAAATCGCGGACGAGAACCCCACTTATGTTACGTACCCCATAACTGGGTTGCCAAACCAGCAGAAGTGGATCACTCAGTTGGAGTCTGGATTACTGGAACTAAGAAAGTTTTATTAAAGAAATAAGCAACACAGTACTCTAATAGTAAGGATATAAATGCAACAGGTTAGCACTGAATAAACACACATGTACACAGAACTAGGATAATAGGATCAATCAAGCTCTATCGCAGTCTAGGGGTAAAATGTTCAATCACAAGTGACAGAGTTCAGTTTAGTTCAGTTCGCAGTAATCGCTGTTGTGCCGTTGAAGAGAGAGAGAGAGAGAAAACAAATGAATATTCAAATCAGATTCCAAACTGACCTTCGATATTCCTCGCAGTTAGCTTTCGGGCGAGCCCTTTGTAATGTCTTCTGAGGTCACCGACTGTGACCCCTCCGTTCCAGATACGATCGTTTCTCTGCGGTGAACCCGGCACTCAGGCAAGGGTGAACACACACACCAGGTTCCCGCCGACCGTATCTTTCCACCCTGTTCGTCTATGGCTGGTCCCGCGACCAGCCCTCCAAAGACTCCCACCGACTTGCCGGGGGTGGGGGGGGGGGCACACCGCTTCCAGGGTCTCGTGGTGTCGTGTGTGGTGTCTGTCGCCTTAGTGAACCTGTCCCTTTTTATCCCCCCTGTTGGGGTATCGCCTGTCCATCAGACTTCAAACAGTTCAGGGTTCTAAGGAGCCAATCTTGACAATACTCATACCGGTGTCTCCTTCCGTTAAACTCTCTCGTCTCTTCATTAACATTTCCAAAAGCTGCTCCATTGTCTTACTTATCTCTCTCTCCTGAAGACAGGTGGCAGATCAACTGTTGATCCCACTTGTGATAGCACAGGACAGTTAACATCTTAGTCTATGTGTACTTTTGTCACAGTGGTAATTGAATTTGCACGGGAGTTTCAACGTCTTGCATTGTAGTTGTTGTTGTATTTGGGGGTTCCTGCTTCGTCTAGACACTGGGGCTTTCTGACTGGTCCTGAATTCCTACGTACTCCAGGGTGTATATGGGTGGGGGGGGGGTGCTTGCCAACCTCTCTTTGCTTGGATGCTTGTCTGGTGAAAATCTGACCGAGTCCTTCTGTGCATCGTGAATGATTTCATTTCTTCAGGATTCCGTATCTCAACAAAGCCTATTCAGTCTTTGATGCTGCCTGGTTTCGAGGGCATGTACTTCATGAGAGGCTGGATACTTGAATTGTTTTCTCTGGAGCTGTGGAGGCAGAGGCGAGATCAGGTAGAGGTTTATAGGATTATGAGAGGCATAGATAGAGTGGACAGGGAGTATCTGTTCCCCAAGGTTGAGATATCTAATAGCATTGAAAGTGAGAGGGGGTAGGTTCAAGGGGGATGTGAAGGGTAAGTTTTTTACTCAGAGAGTGGTGGATGCCCGGACTGTGCTCCCTTGTATGCTGGTAGAGGCAAATACATTAGCAACATTTTAAGAGATGTTTAGATAAGCACATTAGATTATGAGGACACTCAGTCCTCGTTTATTGTCATTTAGAAATGCATGCATTAAAAATGATACAATGTTCCTCCAGAATGATATCACAAGAAACACAAGACAAACCAAGACTAAAACTGACAAAACCACATAATTATAACATATAGTTAAAACAGTGCAAAGCAATACCGTAATTTGATAAGAGCAGACCATGGGCACAGTAAAAAAATGTCCCAAAGACTCGATAGCCTCATCATCTCAGACAGACTGTAGAAGGGAGAAAATCTTCCTGCCATGAACCTCCAAGCGCCACAAACTTGCCGATGCCACACCATTGGAAGCACCCGACCGCAGCGGACTCTGAGTCCGTCCGAAAACTTCGCGCCTCCGACCAGCCCTCCGACAGCGACGACTGAGCACCAAGCACTATCCTCTGCCGAGCGCTTCGACCCCGCCCCAGCCGCCGAGCAACAAGCAAAGCCGAGGACTCGGGGCCTTCCCCACCAGAGATTCTGGATCACACAGTAGCAGTGGCAGCGAAGCAGGCATTTCAGATGTTCCTCCAGATGTTCCTCGGTGCTCTCACGTCTGTCTCCATCAAATCAGGATTGTGCACGGTACCCTACTTGACAGATAACAGACATCACCACCGGAGTTGCTGCTGCGAGCTGCGTCGCGCCACCATCTTCTCCTCCCGCCAATGTATGTGAGATCGATGGAGGGATATGCCAATGGCGCAGGTAGGAGGGATTAGTGTTTGGGCGCTTTTGATGTGCTTTTTCTTTGTTAGTTCGGCACAACATTTTGGGCTGAATAGCATGCTCCTGTGCTGTACTGTTCTACGTTCTATGTGTAGTTTGTGTTCTTGTTAGTTTCACTGATAATTTTTCTGTGATAAATCTTTTGTTTTGTTTGAATTGCTGAAGTCTCTGGAATTCCTGCATTTGAGTTCGCTAGTGACCCCGACACTCTGACTCTGATTGTGAACACACGACTTGAGCCTGCTCTGTGATGTAATCAACTCGTGCTTAATCTGACAGTAACTACAAATCTTTTCTCTCTTAAACTCGTTCACCTGCTTGCTTAACAAGAATCAGTCTTGCTTTGTCTCGGAGACTGCTTCCAAAGCCTTTTGAGGAAAGGAGTTTTTCTTTATTCTTTAATCGATAAATATTAACCCTCTCTCTGTCTTACATGAACGGCCCCTTTATTTTTAAATTCTAGATTCCCCCACAAGAGGAAATATCCTTTGCACGCAGACCCTGTTAATAACCCACGTAGCTCATGAATTTTTCAATGCTTTGTTGACGACATTGAGTGTCGTCACATTTCCGATAATAATATCCACTTTCCACAGTTGAGCAGTATCAAATTCACTTGTATTTAGCTATTAACACCTCCCTCCCGCCCCCCTCCCCCCCCGGCTCAACCCAGCCTCCCTCGCCACTTTTCGAGTTTTTTTTTACCGGGATGGTGTTGAAGGAACTTTAAACGCAAGAGATTCTGCAGATACTGGAAATCTAGAGTAACGCATACAAAATGCTGGAGCGACTCAGCACGTAAGGCTACATCTATGTAAAATGAATAAACAGTCGAACTTTCGACCTCGGTCGTTACGGAGCTCGGCCCGTAAAGTCATATTTTTCACGTTTCCGTGAATGGTGTTTGACGTATTGAGTTCCTCCATCGTTTGTATGTATTGAGGGAAATTGGTTGCCTTTGGCGATTGAGATATGGCTAATCCAGTGTTCGGTAGTACTAGGATTCCACTTCTCAAGCAGAGCAAGCAGGCAATCCCAGGTCTGCTTTGGACTGACGTTAATGTCAGCAGAATAACAGAGATAGTGTGCCAATTGATTCCATCACTTCAGATTTTTCAGACCCAGAATGTCCAGAAGTTCCTCACGGTCCAGTCCGGGGACGATTCAGAGAGATGTATCTCACTGGCTGAGAAACACATCTTCGATCCGACAATGACCACAACCGCTATTCAGTGTATAAGAGATTTGCTGGTTTTAGAATCCCAGGTGGAATTGACAATGCTTGATTTACGTATAATTGGAGGAGGCTGGGGGAAGAGATAACAGCGCGCCACGGGTGCGCAGCCCTCCGGTGAAAATGAAATCGTATCCGTTAAATAGGGGCCGTGGACAATTCTGATTTGATGGAGATAGACGTGAAAACACAGAGGAACACCTGGAGAAATTTCTGAAACGAGAAATCTTCCGGAGGGAAGGCCCCAAAATCCCCGGCTTTGCCTGCTTCTGGCGATCGAGATTGAGGTCGAATCGTTCGGATAGAGTTGGTGCTCAGTACTGGGTGTCGGAGAGCTGATCGGAGGCTCAAAGTTTTCTGATGACTCAGAGTCGGACTGTGGTCGGGCGTGGCAGGGAGAGTTTTCTTCCTTCTCCCGTCTGCGTGAGATGTGGGACACTTGAGAGACTTTGAACTTTTTGCTGTGCCATGGACTGTTCTTCATCAAGTTATGGTACTGTTGCACTGTTGTAACTATATGTTATAATTATGTGGTTTTGTTAGTTTTTTCAGTCTTGGTTTGTCCTGTGTTTTGTGATATAACACCGGAGGAAATGTTGTATCATTTCTTAATGCATGCATTACTAAATGACAATAAAAGAGGACTGCGTGTCTTCATAATCTAAATCTATGATAATATATGCACAAGTTTGCTAATTTAAGCCCTTGTTAATTTTTGTTGGCAATGATACAAGAAGCTAATTTTTATCGCCTCTATACACCTATACCCATAAACGACCTTGTGCAGTGGGGATTCAAAGATACGCTATTCATAACAACGAATCTCTCCAATTTACAATCAATCCAAGTGCCCCTGTCTGCAGGCCGTCCACCCACCCCCCCAACACCCCAGTATTGCACGCGCTCCTTTGTATTTTGAAGGGGTTTTCTTGTGGCCCCTGACTGCGATCTCTGCCACGGCCCCGAGTTACACTCGAGAAGCTCCCCACCTGTAACCAGCCTAACTAGCCTGACCGCCGTTCCTTCTGGCCACATTCAGAGCATTGCACATTCCTCAACACCGGCTCCTGAGCCGTCACTGTAAAAATACCAGGCAAACCAACACTACTGTACTGGGAAGGAAGACGTGCGTAGGGAGACAACGGGTGCGCAACATCTTTTATTAACATGGTTCATGTGGTAACGCTACCGGGTCATGGGTATCTCGACAAGATAGAGCCTGAATTAAGGCCACTCCTCTGGTCAAACAAAGATCAAGTCAAGTCACTTTTTATTGTCATTTCGATCATAACTGCTGGTACAGTACACAGTAAAAACAAGACAACGTTTTTCAGGACCATGGTGCTACATGAAACAATACAAAAACTACACTGAACTACGTAAAACAACACAATAACTACACTAGACTACAGACCTATCCAGGACTGCATAAAGTACACAGAACAGTGCAAGTATTGCAAATGAATAATAAACGAGACAATAGGCACAGCAGAGGGCAGTAGGTTGGTAGTCCGATGGCTTGGGAGAAAAACTGTTACATAAATAAACAGCTGAATGGAGGCGTCCGGGATTCCGTCCGTTTCTGCACTCCCGCCGAGTATTTCGTTGGCCTCTTGGCGCCCTTCCTCCCCGTTTCGCTATTGTTTCACACAACAGTGATAGATGAAGGGACATTTGCCGTTGATTACCTTCTCGCCAGCCCGGCAGTATTTCACCTCACAGGTCCCCCCGATAGTGGAACAACCGAAAATTGAATGTGAAATACAAACATTCTGTTAGACCATAAGACAAAGGAGCAGAAATAGGCCATTCGGCCCATCGAGTCTGCTCCGCCATTTTATCATGAGCTGATCCATTCTCCTATTTAGTCCCACTCCCCCGCCTTCTCACCATAACCTTTGATGCCCTGGCTACTCAGATACCTATCAATCTCTGCCTTAAATATACCCAATGACTTGGCCTCCACTGCTGCCCGTGGCAACAAATTCCATAGATTCACCACCCTCTGACTAAAAAAATTGCTTCGCATTTCTGTTCTGAAAGGGCGCCCTTCAATCCTTAAGTCATGCCCTCTCGTACTAGACTCCCCCATCATGGGAAACAACTTTGCCACATCCAATCTGTCCATGCCTTTTAACATACGAAATGTTTCTATGAGGTCTCCCCTCATTCTTCTAAACTCCAAGGAATAGAGTCCAAGAGCGGACAAACGTTCCTCATGTGTTAACCCTCTCATTCCCAGAATCATTCTAGTGAATCTTCTCTGTACCCTCTCCAACGTCAGCACATCCTTTCTTAAATAAGGAGACCAAAACTGCCCACAGTACTCCAAGTGAGGTCTCACCAGCGCCTTATAGAGCCTCAACATCACATCCCTGCTCCTATACTCTATTCCTCTAGAAATGAATGCCAACATGGCATTCGCCTTCTTCACTACTGACTCAATTTGGAGGTTAACTTTAAGGGTATCCTGTACGAGGACTCTCAAGTCCCGTTGCATCTCAGAACTTTGAATTCTTTCCCCATTTAAATAATAGTCTGCCTGTTTATTTTTTCTGCCAAAGTGCACAACCATACACTTTCCAACATTGTACTTCATTTGCCACTTCTCTGCCCATTCTTCCAATCTATCCAAGTCTCTCTGCAGACTCTCCATTTCCTCAGCACTACCGGCCCCTCCACCTATCTTCGTATCGTCAGCAAACTTAGCCACAAAGCCATCTATTCCATAATCCAAATCGTTGATGTACAATGTAAAAAGAAGCGGCCCCAACACTGATCCCTGTGAAACACCACTGGTAACCGGCAGCCAACCAGAATACGATCCCTTTATTCCCACTCTCTGTTTCCTGCCAATCAGCCAAAGCCCTATCCACGTATATAACTTTCCCGTAATTCCATGGGCTCTTATCTTGTTAAGTAGCTTCATGTGTGGCACCTTGTCAAAGGCCTTCTGAAAATCCAAATATACAACATCCACTGCATCTCCCTTGTCTAGCTTACTGGTAATTTCCTCAAAAAATTGTAATAGGTTTGTCAGGCAGGATTTTCCTTTAAGGAATCCATGCTGAGTTCTGCCTATCTTGTCATATGCCTCCAGGTACTCTGTAACCTCATCCTTGACAATCGACTCCAACGACTTCCCAACCACCGATGTCAAGCTAACAGGTCTATAATTTCCTTTTTGCTTCCTTGCCCCATTCTTAAATAGCGGAGTGACATTTGCAATCTTCCAGTCTTCCGGAACCATGCCAGAATCTATCGACTTTTGAAAGATCATCGCTAATGCCTCCACAATCTCCACAGCTACTTCCTTCAGAACATGAGGGTGCATTCCATCTGGTCCAGGAGATTTATCTACCTTTAGCATATTCAGCTTCCTGAGTACTTTCTCTGTTGTAATTGTGACTGCGCACACTTCTCTTCCCTTCCAACCTTTGAGTGTCCGGTATACTGCTGATGTCTTCCTCAGTGAAGACTGATGCAAAATACTCTTTCAGTTCCTCTGCCCTCTCCTTATCTCTCATTACAATTTCTCCAACATCATTCTCTATCGGTCCTATGTCTACTCTCACCTGTCTTTTACTCTTTATATACTTGAAAAAGCTTTTAGTATCCTCTTCGATATTATTTGCTCGCTTGCTTTCATAGTTAATCTTTTCCCTCTTAATGACCTTCCTGGTTTCCTTTTGTAAGGTTTTAAAAACTTCCCAATCCTCTGTCTGCCCACTAATTTTTGCTTCTTTGTATGCCCTCTCCTTTGCTTTAACTTTGGTTTTGACTTCTCTTGTCAACCATGGTTGCATCCTTTTTCCACTAGAAAATTTCTTTTCTTTTGGAATACACCTGGCTTGCACATTCCTCATTTCTCACATAAACTCCAGCCACTGCTGCTCTGCTGTCTTTCACGCCATTGTCCCTTTCCAGTCAACTTTCGCCAGTTCCTCTCTCATGCCACTGTAATTTCCTTTACTCCACTGAAATACCGACACATCAGATTTTGGCTTCTCTTTTTCTAATTTCACAGTGCACTAAATCATGTTATGATCACTGTCTCCTAAGGGTTCCTTCACCTCAATCTCTCTAATCACCTCCGGTTCATTACACAATACCTAATCCAGTGCAGCCGATCCCCTAGTGGGCTCAAACAAGAAGCTGTTCTAAAAAGCCATCTCACAGACATTCTACAAATTCTTTCTTGAGATCCAGTGCCGACCTGATTTTCCCAATCTACTTGCATGTTAAAATCCCTCACAATTATCATAACACTGCCTTTCTGACAAGTCTTTTCTATTTCCAGTTGTAATTTGTAGTCCACATCCCTGCAGCTGTTTGGAGGCCTATAAATAACTGCCATCAGGGTCCTTTTACCCCTGCTATTTCTTAGCTCAACCCATAAAGATTCTGCACCTTCCGATCCTATATCGCCTCTTTCTAATGATTTAATATCATTTCTTACCAATAAAGCCACACATCTCCCTCTGCCTATCTTCCTATTCTTCTGATACACCGTGTATCCTTGGATGTTCTGCTCCCAGAGACATGCATCCTTTAGCCAGGACTCAGTGATGGCCACAATATCATACCTGCCAATCTGTAGCTGTATGACAAGATCATCCACCCTATTCCTTACACTGCGTGCATTTAAGTACAACACCTTTAGACCAGTATTTGATACTTTTTGCTTTGATTTCACTGCAACTCATCCCAATGGCTACAAATTTGCCCCATCACCTGCCTGTCTTTCCTGACATCTTTACTGCTCACTATCTTAGATTTATTTCTGTTTTCCCCTTCCTCCGCTCTATCATTCCGGTTCCCATTCCCCTGCTAAATTAGTTTAAACCCTCCCTAACAGCTCTATTAAACTTTCCCGCTAGGATATTGGTCCCCTTCGGGTTCAGGTGTAACCTGTCCTTTTTGAACAGGTCATACTTCCCCTCGAAGAGATCCCAATTATCCAAGAATCTGAAGCCCTGCCCACTACACCAGTCTCTCAGCCACTCATTCATCTGCCTGATCCAACTATTCTTCACCTCGCTAGCATGTGGCAGAGGTAGCAATCCTGAGATTACTACCCTGGAGGTCCTGCTTCTCAGCTTCCTTGCTAACTCCTGGAAATCTCTCTTCAGGACCTCCTCCTTTGTCCTATCTATGTCATTGGTACCAACATGTACCAAGACTACTGGCTGCTCCCCTCCCCCTTTAGAATATTCAGGACCCGATCTGAGACATCCCGTACCCTGGCACCTGGGAGGCAACACACCATGCGGGTATCTCTGTCAGGCTCACAGAATCTCCTGTCTGTTCCCCTGACTATGGAATCCCCTACGACTACCGCATTTCTCTTCTCCCTCCTTCTCTCCTGCACAACAGCGCCAGGCTCAGTGCCAGAGACCGGGTCACCGTGGGCGTCCCCTGTCAGGTCATCCCCCTCAACAGCATCCAGAACAATGATATTTGTTGCTGAGGGGGACAGCCGCAGGTGTGCTCTCCACTATCCGGGCATTTCCCTTCCCTCTCTTGACACTGACCCAGTTTTCTGACCCCTGTAGCCTCGGGATGACTACCTCCATGTAGCTCCTGTCTATCACCTCTTCACTTTCCCTGATAAGCAGTCGGCCATCAAGCTGCAGCTCCAGATCCTTAACACGGTGTCTGAGGAGCTAAATCTCGGTGCACCTGGCGCAGATGTGGCCATCAGGGAGGCTGGAGGTCTCCCAGGATTCCCACATCTGACACCCTGAACAAAGCACTGACCCTGCAGGCATGGTACCTAATTCTACAGGAATGAAACAGGAAAAATAAGTCTACTCACCCACTTACCTCGCCAAACAGATGAACTTTTTAAACCGTTAGCTCGTACCGTTAGCTGTGAGAGCCCTGCTGTTCCTGTCTGTCCGGGCCGATTCGCGAAAGGGGTGGTGGGGGGGGAAGAAAAAATGAGTTGGCGCTTTGCTCTCGCCTCTTCCTGTTTACCGCCGAAGCCCGTCGAAGCCAAAGCCCTACAGTCTGCTCCCACTCACTCCGCTGCCCGCTGTATAGGGTGGTCTTCTTTTTAAACTCTCCGCGCGGTCCTGTTGACGTCACGCACCTGCGCAGTCTCGCCCTGCTTGCACTCGAAGAAGTTTTAAAAAAAAACTGCCTTCCTTCAGAATTCAGCTCCCACGACGCTCTGTGGTCCCATCTGTTAGCCTGATGAAGAGTGAGAATCACCATAACACAAGAAGGTAGAAGAAAGAAGTTGTACTGTTAAGCCCATTTGATATACTTTAGCACCTGGTACTCTTCCTTGTCTCCACTCTCCACCCCCATGTCCCTTTGTGCACTCAGCGGTCGAACTCTACTGATTCCAGCCTTGAATAGGCTCAATGACTATGCACACTAGGGTGGGGGAACTCCATGGATATCCATCCTCTCTCCACTCAATGAGAATCAATTACCTGAAAACAAGTTCCAGCGCTCCACACTACCCACAGACCGGATGCTCAATTACCTCTTCTGACTTAGAGCCGCAGAGTCATTCAGCAAAGAAACAGCCTCGTCAAGCCAGCTGGTCTATGCAGACGAAGATTACCATCTACGCTCGCATTGAGCCCCTATCCCTCCAAATCTTCCCCATTCACGTGACTGCTCAAGTGCCTTTGCTACCAGCTTTGAATATTCTCAATGATTGAGCAAAGACGGCCCACGTGTGTGAGGAACTCCAAGGATCTCATCTCCACTCTTATCTCAATCGGAGTCCCATTCCCTGAAACAAATTCGAGCGACCCACACTCCCCGACCGGCGGATGTAGCCTCTGAGCGTCAGTCCTCTTCTCTGATTTCCAGTCACAGAGTCATGCGGTGTGGCAGCAGGCTCTTCTGCCCAGCGTGTTCATGACGACCAAGGTTCCCCTCTAAGTTAGCCCCAGTTTCTCAGGTATGGCCCATATCCCACAAAACCTTTCCAATCCATGTATCTGCCTCAGTGCTCGTTAATTATTAATATACCTTCCGCAACTACATTGTATGACAGCTTGTTCCACCCGCTGAGTGAATAGTTGCTCCTCGTGATCCCATCAATTCCTCCCTCTTTCACCTTAAACTGATCCCCTCCAGTTCTTGATGCCCCGTGTTATTTTCCAGTGAATAGAGGCCCAGCCTGCCCAATCTCTTTCCATAACGCAGTCCCTAGAGACCAGGCAACACCTTCATAACTATCCCCTGCATCCTTTCCAGCGTAACGGTACCTTGTGTAACGATCCTCAGACCAGCGGGCTCAGGTGCGGAACAAACACAGGGCTCGATAGTAGAAATTAACGATAAAGATTTATTCGGAGAATAAAACAGGGAATAATCAAACTAAGAGCTCACATTCTCACGATTGAGCACAGAGAACGAAAATTTACGCAGAACTCGAACCCAGAACTGAGGGACGAGCATTGGTCCAGAAAAACCTTAAAGAGAACATACGATTACATCTACGGGTCTCACTCAAAAGCCAATCACTTAAGAATGAGAAACGTAAGAAAACCGTATTCATACAATGAGCATCACGGGAAACACAGTGACAATTTCACATTAAAAGTAGTCATTAAACAGTCCTAATAAACTGAAATAAGTGACGCTCAAGTACCTCAAGACCTGCCGTTACCCCGCGCCCATCACTGGTCAGAATGGTTCATGACACCATTCCGATAGCAGTGTAACCTGAAGTGAAAACAACATTCTCAAAGCGGCCTCACCAACCTCTTGTAAACAATATCAGCGTCTCTGTGCCCTGACTGCCGGCGGCCAGCGCGCTGAAAGTCTGCTTCACCAACTCCTCTGCTTTCTACGCCACTTTCGGAGAACTATGTACTTTTAATCGGGGCCGCCCTGTTCTACATCATTCCCTGGTGCCTTACCATTCACTGTGAAAATCCCACCCTCCTTTCCCTTCTTAAAATATACCAGCCTGCACTGATCTGAATTAAATTCTATTTGGTATTCCTGGACTCAATTAGCCGGCTACTAAGATCCTTGCGTAAATCTTCATAACCATCTTGACTTTCACCTATTTTACTGCCATCCGCAATCTCTCGAATCGTACCTGTCTATCGTCTCTGATATATGCTGACCAAACCATGCCTTCCTATATAGACCGAGGAATATATTGACCATAGAAAGGTCTGAGGAATATAGTGAACAAACACGGTTGCGTGCCCGTACACGATGCTGGTCTCAACAAGAATCAGCACCCCGAGTATGAAGATCAGTGTCCTCCTCCTGTTTGTGCGGCTGCTCAGTCAAGACGAGACAGGCAGCGCATCGTTATCTCTTTTTATGCATCTGGAGAGGACGTAACTCTTAATGATCACAGAAGGTGCCCTGGTCTCACTTTCAAGCCAATAAACAAAGGTCGATGCGGCATACAAATAATAATAAACAGAACGTCCTGAGTGGTGATTGACCTGGTGAATGATTGAAGGAGTGCTTTGCAGAGCATCAACTATATAATCAAGATTCAACGTTCAAGGTGGTTTATTCACTTTCTCCAGTACACGAGTGTAAAGGAGAACGAAATGATAGCTACTCCGGATCCGACGCAGCATAAAAATACAATAAGCATAAATTATAGAGTAAAAAGAAAGTAAACATGATAAGTATCCAGTCGATGGCAATCTTATTAGGTACCTGTTACTTGTCGCTGTGTTTAATAGTGTTGCTTTTATATTTAGCTTCAATGGCTACCTTTTTAGGTACAGGGGTCGAACCCGGTGTACCTGCTCGTTAATGAAAATATCTAATAAGCTAATCATGTGACAGCAACTCAATGCATAAAAACATGTAGACATGGTCAACAGGTTCAGTTATTTTATTTTCTGATCAAACTTCAGAATGGGGTAGAAATGTGACCTAAGTGACTTTGACGGTGAAATGATTGTTGGTGCCAGACGGGATAGTTTGAGTATCTCAGAAACTGCGGATCCCTGGGACTTTCACACACACCACTCTCGAGAGTTTACAGAGAATGGTGCAAAAAAACCCCCCAAAAAACCAACAACAACAAAAAAAGTGAGCAACAGTTCTGTGGGTGAAAACGCCTTGTTAATGAAAGAACTCACAGGACAAGGGTTCCCAACCTGGGGTCAACGGACCACTAAGTTAATTGTAGTTGCCCAATGGCAAAACAAAAAGGTTAGGAACTCCTGTCATAGGAGAATAGACAGACTGATTCAAGCTGACAGGAAATCGATAGGTAACTCAATAAACAGTGGTGTGCAGAAGAGCATCTCTGAATGCACAGCACATCGAACTTTGCAGCGGATAAGTTACAGCGGTGGAAAACCACACCGGGTTCTGCTCCTATACCTTATAAAGTAGCCATAGAGGCTAATTATAAAAACAAGACTATTAAACATAGTGACAAGTAACTGTTACATACACAGACTGATTTTACGTTCATAAGCAACACTTGATGATAAAATTTATGTTGGGTGGGGCGACTTAGTGGGTGGATGTTAGTGTTTTTGGGATTGTTTCAGAGTCTAGTGGTCTTGGTGTGGATGCTGGGTCGCCTCTTCCCAGATGGGAGTGGGACAAACAGCCCACAAGCTAGGTGCTGGGATCCTTCATAATATTGCTGGCTTTTTTTTCCGGCACCTTATATAACCTTGATGGCGGGAAGGCCGGTGCGGGGATGCGCTGGTCAGTCTCAACTACCCGCTATAGAGCCCCCCTGTCCGCTGCAACACAGTTTCCATACCACACGGTAATGCAGAGAAAGGATAGTAGAGTGGCAATGGCACAGAAGGAGGCTATTCTGCCCTGTCAATCTGTGCTAATTCTTCGCAAGTATAATGTCGCCCGCCCCGCCCTCGAGTTTTTCAGCCTTGAACATTCTGTTTTCTTTAGTTCTCTGACGTCCGGCTTATTGAATTCGGCAGCACGAGGCTCTAATTATCAGGGGCCTGTGCTCAGCACCCATATTGGGCGCCGGTTTCTTTAGGGACATCTGCAGAGTTGCAGATATCAGCTAGCTACTGTCCCGCTGCTCCTCTGGCCCAAGTTACACCCCTGACCTCTGGTGTTCCCTGCATGGGGGAAACATACAGAAACTACTGAAGGAACTCATCAGGTCACACAGCATCTATGGAGGAAAATGGACAGTAGAGGTCGGGCAGAGACCCTTCGTGAGGACCTCGTCCAGAAACGTCGACAGTCCAGATCCCTCA
The DNA here is from genome assembly GCF_030028105.1 of Mobula birostris. Lineage (NCBI taxonomy): Eukaryota > Metazoa > Chordata > Chondrichthyes > Myliobatiformes > Myliobatidae > Mobula > Mobula birostris. The sequence goes on from NC_092374.1 coordinate 88,585,882, forward strand.
CAGACGCTGCCCGATCTGCAGAGTTCCTTCAATCTTTCGTGGATGTTGCTCCGGGTTCGTTGCATCTTGTGCTTCTTCTTCGCTGTCTGTGTGGAGTTTGCAAGTCTGTCCCACGACTGCGTGGGTGTCCTCTGGGTGCTTAAAACGACGTGCGGGTTGGTAAGTTAATGGGTCTCCGTAAATTCCATGTAGGACCACCACCCTGTCGCGTTTGCGTGCCTCAATGGCACAGATGAATACACTGGCTGCAGTAGGGTCACCCATCACAACAGATCAAAGGGTAGTGGCCAGGCTAAGCGTGGTCCACCTGTCCTCCGGGTTCGAGGGTTCAGCTCAGGGTTAAAAACCCCAGTTAGCAAAACAAAACTATTAGGGGATCAGCAACGAGGGATCCTTCTACATCTGAGTGGCCAGGCAACGATGGAGCCGAAGGAGGTACGTCGCCGCCCTAACCGCCAGCGGCTTAGTGAACGCGGTGAGTAAATTCCCTGTACTGCGGAGAGAGGGCTTGGGGAATTGTGAATTGGGGAAATACAATGGTATAGTTAGATGATTAATGGGAGACTGGTTTATTATTGTGGTATGTACACATATAATGAAAAACTTTATTTTGCATGCCATCTAGACAGATCATTCCAAACATGGGTACATCAAGGTAGTACAAAGGGAAAGGCATTAACAGGATGTGTTTAGAGTTACAGAGAAAGTGCAGTGCAGAAAGACAAAATGTGCAAGGTTCCTCTGTATTATACGAGAGGTCCATTGGATAGTCTTATAATAGCGGGATAGAAGATGTCACTGAGGCCAGTGATATCTATCTATATACAACTAAAACTCTCATGCTCTGTCTGTTTGTGACCTCCAATTAGCGCAAACGGTGCATTACAGCGGCACTTTTTTCGGCTCACTCCAATTAAAATGCGCTAACTTACAGAATGCAGGCAAAGTTCAGGGTTATATATTGGTATAAAATTGCTCATTCGCCAAAAATCAACAGGCTGGCTTTCACCCAAGACCCGACCGACCATCATGGAAATCGGGACGCGACAGCCCGACGCATGCGCATGGCCAACCTCAGCAGCGACACCTACCGGAGCAAAAAGGCAGGGCAGTTCTATTTCGAGGGTTCGCATTCTGCTAATCACCATCAACATGTGCAGGATTGGGACAGGTTTAACTGCCACCCATCAATAAGAGATAATTAAATCTTATTGTAATGACGTACTTCGAGACACCCATAAAACCCTTTGCTGCAGTCAAAGGACAGTGGTGACTATATCATGTCCATTTAGGAGAGCGCCAACCACATCATCAAGAATAATCAGCATCCTTTAGTGTTACTGCTTCGTATCTTCTATCCAGCATTAGGGTTAAAAAATGGTCAGCCTAATTCTGCCGCGTGGAAAGGAAAGGGGGACGTTATGATCAAGAGATGACGCCAAGCGTCGTCGGGAAGCAGCAAGGAGAGGGAGAGAACAAGAATCGGATGAGGCCAGGGCCGCACGACTCCAGGATCAAACAGTCAGGACAAAAAAAGATGACAGAAGAGGAGACAGAGGAGGAGAAGCATGCACGTCTCCAGGATCAGAGACAAAGAACAAACAGCGGAAGAGATGAAGAGACGGAGGATGAAAGGGCTGCACGTCTCCAGAATGACAACGAGAGGCACAAGGGTGGCAGATAAACCAGAAATGATGCCATCAAAAGTGTCCTTCGTTAAATGAGGAACAGCTATATTTGCTTTGCTACGCGTCGTTCTTCTTTAATAAACGGAGGTTTTCTACTTTAGTTTCCAAAGCAAAGCGATACCAATAGCATTCAGGAAAATTTAATGTTCATTCTGGTCACATCGGACCGCACTACCCTTCTCTCAAAGGGTGCCCCAACGGTTAAAGGTTTTGTATCATAGTCCGATGGGAAGGGAGAGGACCGAAATGACAGGATGGGAGGGGTGGTTGTTTATAGACGGGTTCTTTCTCGCGGCAGAGAATGAAGACTTGATGTTAAGTGCGGATTGAATGTTGTCAGTATCTTTTCTCCTCCCCCTTCTCTCTCAAGTGTTTTTATTTAGAAGCGTGACCACGAGTGAAAGCAGCCCTGCAATTTCTGCCATGCCATGTTTTCATGATTTGGGATATTTTGAGCCTCTGGCGATGATCTTTGCATCAGCAATGAGGACTGGAGAGGTTCCGGAGGATTGGAGGGTTGCGGATGGTTTTCCCTTATTCAAGAAAGGGAGTAGGGATAGCCCAGGAAATTATAGACCAGTGAGTCTTACTTCAGTGGTTGGTAAGTTGATGGAGAAGATCCTGAGAGGCAGAATTTATGAACATTTGGAGAGGCATAATATGATTAGGAAGAGTCAGCATGGCTTTATCAAAGGCAGGTCGTGCCTTATGAGCCTGATTAAGTTTTTTGAGGATGTGATTAAACACATTGATGAAGGTAGAATAGTAGATGTAGTGTATATGGATTTCAGCAAGGCATTTGACAAGGTACCCATGCAAGGCTTATTGTGAAAGTAAGGAGGCTTTGTGGATCCAAAATTGGCTTGCCCACAGAAGGCAAAAAGTGGTTGTAGACGGGTCATATTCTGCATGGAGGTCGGTGACCAGTGGTGTGCCTCAGGGATCGGTTCTGGGAGCCCTACTCTTTGTGATTTTTATAATTGACCTGGATGAGGAAGTGGAGGGGTGGGTTAGTAAATTTGGTGATGACACAAAGATTGGGGGTGTCGTGGATAGTGTGGAGGGCTGTCAGAGGTTACAGCGGGATATTGATAGGATGTAAAACTGGGCTGAGAAGTGGTAGATGGAGTGCAACCCAGATAAGTGTGAAGTGGTTCATTTTTGTAGGTCAAATATGATGACAGAATATCGTATTAATGGTAAGACCCTTGGCGGTGCGGAGGATCAGGGGGATCTTGGGATCCAAGTCCATAGGACACTCAAAGCTGCTGCGCAGGTCAACTCTGTGGTTTAGATAGCATATGGAGCATTGGCCTTCATCAATTGTGGGATTGAGCTTAAGAGCTGAGAGGTAATGTTGCAGCTATATAGGACCCTGGTCAGTCCCCACTTGGAGTGCTGTGTTCATTTCTGGTCGCCTCACTACAGGAAGGACGTGGAAACCATAGAAAGGGTGCAGAGGATATTTACGAGAATGTTGCCTGGATTGGGGAGCATGCCTTTTGAGAATAGCTTGAGTGAACGCGGCCTTTTTTCCTTGGAGTGACAAAGGATCAGAGGTGACCTGATAGAGGTGTACAAGATGATGAGAGGCATTGATCGTGTGGATAGTCAGAGGCTTTTTCCCACGGCTGAAATGGCTAGCACGAGAGGGCATAGACTTAAGGTGCTTGGAAGTAGGTACAGAGGAGATATCAGGGGTAAGTTTTTAATGCAGAGAGTGGTGAGTGCGTGGAATGAGCTGCCGGCGGAGGCGGTGGAGGTGGAACCGATAGGGTCTTTTAAGAGACTCTTGGATAAGTACATGGAGCTTAGAAGAATAGAGGGCTATGGGTAAGCCTAGGTAATTTCTGAGGCAAGGACATGTTCGGCACAGCGTTGTGGGCTGAAGGTCCTGTATTGTGTGTAGGTTTTCTATGTTTCTAAAATACATATTCAGGTCCTCCGCCATTTCGTTGTCCCCCTTTACTTCCTGTCTAGAATTGTTTTCCAGCGGTCTGATATCCACTCTCACCTCTCTTTTACAGTTTATGTATCTGAAGAAACTTTTGGTATCCTTTTTAATGTTATTGGTTAGTCACTTTCATATTCCATCTTTACTTTGTTAATGACTTTTTAGTTCCTTCTGTTGGTTTATAAAAGCTTCCAAATCCTCTAACGTCCCAGTATTTTTTTTTTTGGCTGTATTATATATGCCCTCTCTTTGGTTTTTATATCAGCTTTGACTTCCCTTCTTAGCCACGGTTGAGTCATCTTTCCTTTAGAATACTTCTTACTCCTTGGGATGTATATATCCTGTTCCTTCTGAATTGCTTCCAGAAATTCCAGCGTTTGCTTCTCTGGCGTCATCCCTGCCAGTGTTCTTTTCCAATCAATTCTGGCCAGCTCCTCACTCACGTCTCTGTAAACCCCTATACCCCAGTGTAATGCTGATACATAGGACTTTAGCTTCTCAAATTTCAGGGTGAATTGGATCACATTATGATCTGTTTATCCTAATGGTTCTTTTACCTTAAGCTCGCTAATGAATTCTGGTTCATTGAACATACCCAATCCAGAATAGCTGGATGCCCTAGAGGGCTCGACCACGAGCAGCTCTAAAGAATAAACTCATTGGCATTCTAGAAAAAGCCCATCTCTTGGAATACAGAACCAACCTGATTTCCCCCCCGTGATATTGCCCTTTTGGCATGCATTTTCTATCTCCCATTGTAATTTGTAATCTGTTTGGGGATCTCTATACAAATTCCATCGGGGTCTTTTTACCCTTGCAGTTCCTTAGCTCTACATACAATGAGTCCGACCCTATGTCACCCCTTTCCAATGATTTGGTTTAAATTTTTACCAAAAGAGTATCACCGCCCCTCTGCCTTCCCGCCTGTCTTTTCAATACAACGTGTATCCTTGGACATTAAGCTCCCAGATATAATCTTCTTTCAGCCATGATTCAGTGATGCCTATGTAAGGGGTTTCTTGTTTCGTTATTTGCTAAGGCTAATAAAATGGCTTTTTTGTTATGTTATAATAAAATGGCTTCTCTGTCATGTTAACTGCTAAGTTAATGGTGGCAGCTTGTTTGGGTTATAATTACCGATAACGGGAATTGTATTCATTTGCTAACCAATTGCGATAGATGTTATTCTTTCTTGTGTGTCTGTAAACTATTGTTTTCGTGGGCTTTGGGCAGAAAGCGCAATGGGGGCAGAGATAGGAGACGCGATGAGAGAGATGCTGTAAGATGGGCGAGGATTGGACCCAAGAGGGAGTCCGAGGCCCAGGGCTTTTCGCGAGGAGAACCGAAGAGGAAGGACGTGCTGGACGCGCTCTGGTCGACCACCGTATCTCAGTGGCGGGTCGAGGAGGTCGGAAGAGATCGAATGGTGGAAAGACGACTCCGTTAATTGAGCTCCAATGGTTATGCACGAAGTGGTTGAACTCTGATAAGTTTGGCGCTTTTTACTTTCCTTTTATATTGTACAGTAGCTCTATTAATTACATAGTTCCAGTAAGACCTATAAAGTGTAATCTGTAAATCGTACATTGTGTGCTGTCTGTTAATTGGCAGTGCGGGGGACATCACACGGCATCCACACAAACTTGATTACCCAGTTTGGCGGGGCCGAAGGCTGCTCCTCCTAGACGAAAGCAAGCTGAGCGAGCCTGAGGCTTACCAGGAGGCTACACCTACAACAACATACATGCCAATCTGTGACTGTGCTGCAAGTTTATCTACCTTAGTCCGTATACTGTGTATATTAAGATATAACACCTTCAGTCTTGTATTTACCCTTTTTGATTTTGTCCGCCTTTTATGTTGCAACTCATCCTGTTGACTGCAATTTTACCCTATCAGCAGCCTCTCCTCACTACACATTGCCTGTGTGTAAACCACCTGCCTCCCTTTAGCACTATAATCTACATTTTCTATGATACTTCTTGCATTGAAATATATGCAGCTCAGGACACTAGTCGCACCATGCTCAACCTTTTGATTCCTAACTGTGTTTGAGGTCTCTTCACAACCTCTCCACTAACTGTTCTGGCACTCTGGTTCCCACTCCCCTGCATCTCCAGTTTAAACCTCACCGTGCAGCATTTCGCGAGGATATTAGTCACCCTCCAGTTCAGATGCAATCGCACATTCTGTAGAGGCCCCACCCTTCCAGCAAGAGAGCCCAATGATCCTAATTCCTTAGCCACGTATTAAACTGTATAATCTTCCTGTACCATTGGGAAATGAGTCTTGGTAACATAAGTTGAAATACACATAGTTTGATAATAAATTTTCTTTGATTTTTACTTACTCCAACTGTTGGATGCATCCTCGCTGTAAGTAATTTATCCATCCTCTGTTACACGTTTCAATAGATCACGTCTCATTCTTCTACATTCAGGTCAGTTTTAAAAGCCACTTAAACAAATAGCGATGTGTTTTATATGGACAATGTGTTTTATTGAAAACACGTGGAAGTATGCAGATACTGGAAGTCGAGAGCAACACACACGGAATGTTAGAGGAACTCAGATGCTTTCCGGCAGCTCCCCTGCCTTCTCAGTCCCGAAGAAGAGTCTCGGCCCGAACCGTCGACCATCTATTCATTTCCATATGTGCTGCTGACCTATTGAGTTCCTCCAGCATTTGTGTATGTTGCTTTATCTTATTATGTTAATATTATTGCTCCAACTGAAGAGTGTTGTTACATAACACAAATCAATGGATTCCTCCCATATTTTTGTCCACTCTCTCCGAAATCTCTCACTTACTGATATGCCAGGGGCAACTTACACGGGCCACTTAACCTTTCGGAGGATATCTCCACTGCTCTTTATCTCTCCACACTCTTATCTTCTTTTTCCTTTTATTCTTACCCTCCTTCAGTTCTCTTTCTACTCTCCTGCGGGTTACAAGTTAAGACACCTGGCATAAGGTTCAACATAAAACATGAATGCTAGAAATGCTCAGACAGTCGGGCAGCGTCTGCGTGAGAAAGAAAGAAATAGGTTATAACCTCTCTCTCCATAGCTGCCACGCGGCCAGCTGAAAATTCATTTATTTATTTGAGATACAGTGCAGAATAGGCTCTTCCAGAGCTTCGATCCGCGCTGCCCAGCAGCCCCCTGATTTAACACTAAAATAAAAAGGACAATTTACAATGACCAATTAACCTACCAAGTGGTAGGTGTTTGAACCATGGGAGGAAATTGGAGCACCCAGAGGAAACCCACATGGTTACTGGTCGAATGTACAAACTCCTTACAGGCAGCGGCGGGAATTGAACCTGGGTAGACTGCAATGTAAAGCATCGTGCTAACCACTGTGTTACTGTGCCACGTAAGTTCTGAGCATTTCTCTTTTTTTTAATTTCAGAATTCCAGGAACTGGAGACATTTGTTTTTCAAAACTAAGCCGTTTGTGGTTAACTGGGTGACAAGGTGTGGTACACAATGATCCTCAGATGGTTCACCATGTAATCTTTCATCACGATATTCGGCAGTGCTTAATAGTTTAATCTGGCGGGACGTGTGCACTCCACAAAGACAGTATGGTAACTGGATTCGGAACATAATCGTTTCGCGGGCAAATATTTAAAAGACCCACAAACCATTCAATTTCAGAAATAAATACCAAGAAACCCACCAGATAATTTTCGTGGATAACACGTCCTCGATCAAACCATTCGCAGCACAGTGATATTGCTTTCAGAGTGTATTGAATGTAGGTTTGGTCTTCTGCCTAATGGAAAGATGCCAATAAGATTGAAAGAGTGAAGAGAAATCTTACAAGGATGTTGTCAAGACTGGAGCACCTGAGTTATAGGGAAAATGTGAACAGATTAGGACTTCATTCCCTGGAGTTCAGAAGAATGACAGGAGACTTGATACACACATACAAATTTATAATAGGTATAGGCATCCGGTTAGTCTTATGAGACCATGGATTTGCGCCTTGGAAGGTTTCCAGGGCGCAGGCCTGGGCAAGGTTGTATGGTAGACTGGCGGTTGCCCATGCTGCAAGTCTCCTCTCTCCACCAATGCTGTCCAAGGGAAGGGCACTAGGGCCGATACAGCTTGGCACTGGTGTCGTCACAGAGCAATGTGTGGTTAAATGCCTTGCTCAAGGACACAAGACGCTGCCTCAGCTGAGGCTCGAGCTAGCGACCTTCAGATCACTAGACCAACACCTTAACCTCTTGGCCACGCGCCAACACTAATAGGTATAGACAGGATAAATCCACTGAGGTTGTGTGAGACTAGAACTTAGGGGTCATGGTTAAGGGTGAAAGGTAAAATGTTTAAGGGGATATGAGGGGGTGCTTCTTCACTCCGAGGGTGGTAAGAGTGTGGAACGAGCTGCCAGCAGAAGTAATGGATACGGATTTGCTTGCAACATTTAAGAGAACTTTGGATAGGTACATAGATGGGAGGAGTATGGAGTGCTCTGGTCCTGGCTGATGGGAATAGGCAGATTACTAGTTCTGCATGGACTAGATTGGCCGAAGGACATGTTTCTCTTATGTATAGTTCTATGACTTTGACACTATGAGAGGATAGCAGCGGGAGGCTTCGGCGATGAGTTGACAATTTTGATGTTGCTAAAAATTAAGCAGTCAAGGCTTGTGTATAACAGGCTTGGCAATATACCCTCTCTCAGAAGCAGTCTTCAATGCCCATCTCTTTTGAAAGAAAGTCTACAATCTACGCTTTATATACAATGATGCTGCAATTACTGAGCCTTGCCGTCACTATTTTGGCAATTAAAATGACACGATTGCTGTTTCACACCTGTACGGACCCGAATTCTACCCTGAAGTTCATCTTCTAAGAGGACCCTCACTAGCCAGGATATATCATCTTCTCGTTACTAACCATCGTGGAGGAGGTACATGAGCCTGAAGACCTAGAGTCAATGATTTATGGAAGCCTCTTCTTCAGATTTCTGAATGGTCCATGAACACAGCTTCCTTATTCCCATCTTATGGTCATAGTCATACTTTATTGATCCCAGGGGAAATTGGGCTACAGTTGCACCATGAATAGTTAAATAGTAATAAAACCATAAATAATTAAATAGTAATATGTAAATTACGCCAGGAAATAAGTCCAGGACCAGCCTATTGGCTCAGGGTGTCTGACCCTCCAAGGGAGGAGTTGTAAAGTTTGATGGCCACAGGCAGGAATGACTTCCTATGACGCTCTGTGTTGCATCTCGGTGGAATGAGTCTCTGGCTGAATGTACTCCTGTGCCCAACCAGTCCATTATGTAGTGGATGGGAGACATTGTCCAAGATGGCATGCAACTTGGACAGCATCCTCTTTTCAGACACCACTGTCAGAGAGTCCAGTTCCATCCCCACAGCATCACTGGCCTTACGAATGAGTTTGTTGATTCTGTTGGTGTCTGCTACCCTCAGCCTGCTGCCCCAGCATACAACAGCAAACATTATCGCACTGGCCACCACAGACTCGTAGAACATCCTCAGCAGATGTTAAAGGACCTCAGTCTCCTCAGGAAATAGAGACGGCTCTGACTCTTTGCGCTATTCACTTACGTAACCCTCTCACTGGGGCTCATATAGAAACTCAGCCCATACACAAACTTGGCTCGTATACAAACTCGACTCATTTGCTAACTCACCTAACAGCCATGTGACTCAGCAGTGAGAAGGCCATCTTTCATAAGCCATATACGTCAAGGGTCGGTATGATTTACGGTTCAACCAAACAGGAGAGTTACGACGTTCCGATTAAGGAACATTGATTGTTGCGAATGCTGTGTAAATACTGCTCCATGCAAAGTTATTGTTCATCAGTAAATTAACAAATTATAAAGGAAGTATATTTACTAAAGTTTCCACTTTAACAAACAGTTACAGGTCAAAGGGCCCATTAGAGTTGAACTAGTCCAATGTGTACATGAACGTTGGAGCTCATTTCTGGAGTAGTCTCTGTATCACTTTACTCACACGCTGAAGCCACATTCTGTGTGAAGGACACCAGCCACAGTTCAACCTTCCCTCGAAGACCATCTCGAATTAACTGGCTCTCTCACGAATATTGGTACTTCCTCCTTCGGGCCATTCATCTGCACAAGGCACTTCTTCCAACGGGTCTCTCCCTCGAACAGCATTCTCCCACATCTTCCCCTGTGCTCCACTGCACAGCTCCCGCACCAAAATGATCCCAAACCAAACTACGGTCCTTCCCGCTCAGCTCTCTAGAACCTTCTCTCAGATCCCACAATTTTGATTGGTTGGCACAACATTCCTAAGTTGGACAACATGCCTCCCTATCTTTGGCAGAAGCCAAAACACTTAACAGCAGGGCATTCTGTTTTACAGAAAACTGCTAAAATAAAATACCTTACAGCATAGAAGTAGAAATCTTAACCAGGACATTACGCTTATTTTTGTAATTTATAGTTTTTAATGTTTGTGCACTGTACGACTCTGCAAACTTCACCTCATATGTCAGTAACAAGAAATTTGTGTCCCAGCCAGAGGTTGTTTTCAAAAGAAAAGTTTTTTTCTGCTTAGTATGTGGATTGTATTTTCTCAGTGTCACCTCGTGGGTATGCAATATTCCTTGGATCGCTTACCTTTTATGTCTAATTGTCTTTGGACTAGCTCTGGGTTTTCACCTTGTGTTGCAAGTATCTCATTTGGTATCATGGGGATTGTAGCTCTCTTTGTACTTTTATAACTTATAGATTTTAGTGCCTGTGTACTGTGCTACTCCGCAAATTTCACCCCGTATGTCAGTAACAATAAAACAGTAAGACACCCTTGCACAGCGGGTCCGATGTGATGTTTCCACCACAGCCACTTGGATTTCTCAATTCCGCGTACCGCCATTTGGGAACGGATTCCGTTTGATTTATATCGATTATACCCCAACTAGGGAGAGTGCAAAGTGAAGAGCTAGGAGGTGGTAAAGGGCTGAAGGGTAAAGGTAAGAAAGAATAAAGGAGGAAATAGAGGAGGCAAGTTCCTCGGGGATTAATCGGAAGCACCAGAGCCCGAAAAATCGGTTCCTTGGGTAGAGCAGCTGCATCACAGCCTCAGGGTTTCCAGTTCGAACCCGATCTCCAGTGGTGTATGTGTGTCTGTGTCTGTGTGTGTGTGTGTGTGCGTGTGTGTGTGAGTGAGTGAGAGAGAGAGAGAGAGAGAGAGAGAGGGGTGTCACTGAGCTCTACATGAATTACCTTCATGAAAACCTTTTACATACAAAATTAAATACGTAGTGCTAAAAGAGAGCAAAATTCGTGATTTTAGCATTCACGGCTATACTGTATTGTCCATTCAAAAATTGGGTGGTGGAGGGGAAGAAGCTGATCCTAAAATGTTGAGTGCGTGCCTCTGGATTTCTGCAGACGCTCTCTGATGGTAATAGTGAGAAGACATGGGAGTAGAATTAGGCCATTTGTCTCATCGAGTGTGCTCCGCCATTTCATCATCATGGCCGCCGCCTATTTCAATGAATTCCACTCTCTGGCTGAAGAAATTCCTCCTCATCTCCATTCTAAAAGGAAGCCCCTCTGTTCTGAGGCTGTGTCCTCTGGTCCTAGACTCACCCTACCATAGGAAACATCCTCTCCACATCCGCTCATTCAGGTCCAAACTCTTCAAGGAAACTGTAATGTAAGTGCAAAGCACACAGAGAATGCGCTTTAACAAACCATGAAGTACTATTACTATTACTACTACGTCGACTCAGGCCTAGGGGGCCGGCGTCGGGCATGACGACGGACTCCCACTTCTCCCTCTCCCTCATCAGTGTGTTCAGTTCATAGAACATAGAACATAGAATAGTACAGCACAGTAAAGGCCCTTCGGCCCACATTGCTGTGCCGACCCTCAAGCCCTGCCTCCCTTATAACCCCCCACCTTAAATTCCTCCATATACCCGTCTACCAGTCTCCCAAATTTCACTAGTGTATCTGCCTCCACCACTGACCCAGGCAGTGCATTCCACGCACCAACCACTCTCTGAGCAAAAAACCTTCCTTTAATATCCCCCTTGAACTTCCCACCCCTTACCTTAAAGCCATGTCCCCTTGTCTACATTAGCCGCGCCGCTGTCTTCTAGGAGTGTGTTGACCATAGTCTTGGAAGGGCGCCCAGGGTTCACCCTCCCATGCTTGGGCTTCCATATGATGACTAGGCTGGCTGGTAGCTCGGGGTGGCGTAGACAGTGCCCCGCTAGTTGCAGTCTTCTCGCCTCGATTTTAGTGGTGAGCATCGGTACGTTGTTAAAGAGCTCGCGTCCGTCATGTGCTGTTGCCAACTCACGTCAAGAGCCATCCGGAGCATTCGTGTATAGCAACCATCTGGGAACTTTCGCTCGTCTTGGTGAGTGTCCATGTCTCGCATCCGTACGTGAGAATGGACTCTATGACTGCTATGAAAATCCTCTTTTTAAGCCCTCTGGTCAGGTTCGACTTCCAGATTTCCTTCATGTCGTTCATAGCCCTCCACGCCAGCACTTTCCATATCTTTATGTCCTTCTCCAAACTCAACATTCTTAACCCGAGGTACTTGTAGTCAAAGACTTTCTTTATGTTATCAGTCTCTACAGTCTTGAGAGTACCTTTGTCGCAGTTAAACGCCATGTACTCTGTCTTTTTAGCGTTTAGGTGAAGTCCAACTTCATTGCACTCAATTTCCACTTTTGTCAGTAGCTGCTGTGCTTCCTCCATCTGGTCAGAGAGCAGGACTATGCCATCTGCAAAATCAAGATCTGTGAGCGTAACTGGTCTGACGCTTTTGTTTCGCCATGGTTTTATGGTAAAACCAAGCCTGTCACGATCTTTGGTAGCTTGACGCAGAGCGTAATCAAGGACGATTATAAAGATGTAGGGTGCCAGAGTGTCTCCTTGCAGCGCACCAGCTAGGAGCTCGAACACTGCTGTTTCTCCGTCTGGTGATACAACTTTCGCCATGGTGTTGGTATAGCTGGACTATGAAGGGAGCACTAAAATATATGGATAATTTTATTATGTAAAGAAGGCTTATTCTGGGTGCTCAGTGTTTGGTGCGACAAAACAAATGCTTAAGGTAGGCGCTGTTCCTCTAATTTGAAGTTCACATTTACTGTCATTCGGCGGTATATATGTACAGTATCAGCCCTAGATGACGCCAGACATTTCTGCGGACCTGGGTGACTTTTTTCAGTTTACCTGCGAATTTTTTTTTTGTTTTAATATCTTTCGTTCACTTTTCAATGTGGTTGGGGTTCTGTCGGAGCTCGTGATCTACGACTGCTTTCAAACTGCGGTTCTTCACGGCAGCGGGTTCTCACTGAGCAGCCGGCATCTTAGGCTTTTCAAGTGAAGCTTTGAAGATGCGCGCCTTCAGGGTGCGGCCCCGTGGTCGACCCGACACCTCGCCAGTGTCGCCGATAAAGCGTCGCGGGAGCTTGAAACTTCGTGACAGCAGTGTACACTCCTGTTGAAAGAAGGCCCTCCAGCCGCCGGAGCTCGAATAAGGCTGCAGAATGTAACACGCAAACAACAAGTTGTTAGTTTCCATCTTGCTGTGGCAGGAGCAATATCTCTCTTTCCCTCGCAGTAAGAGAGATAGCCTGTCCGGGACGTCGAGGTGTTGGTGGACTCTGAGGGCTTTGGTATTGCTTGAATGGTGGGTGGTGGAGTTGATACAGCTGGAGCAAGCGGAGGTCGGACGGGGGGGGGGGCGGCTTTACGGTTCTAACGTTTTCTGTCATTCATTCTTTAGCGTTTTGTTTCTGTTTCCTGGATGTCTGCGAATAGTAAGGATTTCAGATTGTATAGTGGATGCATTCTCTGAAATTAAATTAAACAATTGAACCATTGAAACGAAACAACGTCCCTCCTGACCAAGATGCACAACACAGTATATATAACGCACACAGCACAAAGTAGGATTACCACAAATAATTTACGACTTTCCCTTGACAAGACATTGCTAGAAAGAAAGCAATATATCGCTAATGGCGCTTAATACGTGGCGAGACGTGAGTGGCGGCAGGGGATTCGATCGCGCTATCCTAACTGGCCTACAGCACCTCCTGCCTGATGGTGCGGGGGGGGGGGGTGGTCAAAGAGATGTGCGGGATAACTGACTACACGCAGCGCTCCGGAGTTTGCCCTTGGCTTCGACCCAGTGGAGGAAGCCGCGGGCAGACACGTTGGCGTGGGACTGGCAAGCGGAGGTAAAATGTCTGAACACTGGGAAATCTCACCTGGCACCGCCGGGCAGAGGGAAGGTGCCCGGGGAAGCTGTTCCTTCCGCCCTCCCCACCCCCAGTCTTCGTCCGGTCTCATCGATATATAGGCGGCCACACCAGGAGCACTGGATGCAAAGGATAACATTGCAGTGTTCGCATGCGAAGGAGTGCCTCACCAGGAAGGGCAGTTTGGAGCTCTGGGTGGTGGTGAGGCAAGAGTAGAGGCAGGTGTAATATTCTTGTACAGTTGCAGAGTAGAGTGCCTGGGGAGGGCCTCCTCCGGGATGGCGGTAGTAAGAGGAGGGCATATCATGGAGGGCCCTTAATGATGGACGCAGGCTTTGGAAATATGCACTGTCGGCCTTGAACCAGTTTAGCAAAGCTGCTTCGTGCAGCGGATCCTCGTTCAGAAGCCTCCAGTCGGCGCCAGGTGGCAGAGCTCATCGCTGGAGTGTGACCGGGCCGTAGCCGGGAGCGAGTGAGTGGAGCAGGGGCGCAGGAAGTGTCCCTGTGTGATGATACGCTGCACGGAGGCCCTTTCTGCGAGACAATTCAGGATGTGTGGGACCAGTCCTCGAAGAAGTTTCGGAGCCTACGCCCGACGAGCCTTTCTGGCCGTGCGGTAGCTACCTGGCGATGTTCCTGACCTGAGCTTAAGTGCCAAGCCACGGTAGAGGAAGCGTCCATCTGTATATGGAAGTTCAAAGTTGACCAAATAAATCCTTGAGTTTCATCATTTTTGCAGGCAGCCACAAAACAAATAAACACAACAGAAGTAATGAAAAATCAGACACAACAAAGAATGGCAAACAGCCAATTTGTAAAAGAGGACAAATCATGCAAATAATAAATACAAATTAAACAAATAATACTGAGGACATGATCAGCAGGTTTGCTGGAAATGAGTCTACAGGCTGCGCAGTCAGTTCAGTGCTGAGGCGAGTGAGGCCGGTCCAGGAACTCGATGGCTGCAGGGTAACAACTCCGCCCGAACTGGGCGCCCGGGGACCCAAGTCTCCTGTACATCCCGCCTGATGGTAGTAGCACAAAGAGAGGAGGGCAGGCCAAAAGCAGGGAGACAGGCCGGACTCGGATGGAGGGTCTGTATCCAAAACATCGCTGCCCTTGGCTTTTAGATCAACCATTCATTTAGTCATATATACAGTACTTAAGAAAGTTTTTAATATCTTCTTTGATGTTATTCGCCAGCTTCTTTTCATAATTCATCTTTTCGTTCCTAAAGACCTTCTTAGTTCCCTTCTGCAAGTTTTTAAAAACTTCCCAATCCTCTATCTTCCCACGAGCTTTGGCTTCTTGTATGCCCTCTCTTTGACTTTTACTTTGGCTCTGACTTCACTTGTCAGCCATGGTAGTGTCCTTCTTGCATTCGAAAATTTCTTCTTATTTGGAATATATCTGTCTTGCACTTCCCTTATTTTTCACAGAAGCTCAAGCCATTGCTGTTCTGCTGTCCTTCCTGCTATTGTCCCTTTCCAGTCAACTTTGGCCAGTTCCCCTCTCGTGCCATTGTAATTTCTTTTATTCCACTGAAATACCGACACATTGGAAATTAGCTGCTTCTTCACAAATTTCAAAGTGAACTCGATCATATTGTGATCACTGTTTCCTAAGGGTTCCTTAACCTTAAGCTCTCTTATCACCTCTGGATCATTGCACAACACCCAATCCAGCACAGCCGATACCCTAGTGGGCTCAATAGCAAGCTCTTCTAAAAAGCCATCCTCTGACATTCTACAAATTCCCTATCTTGAGGACCAGTACTGGCTTACTCTTCAAGGATTAACACTGAACAAAACATTTAAAATACAATCATGCAATCTTTAAAGAAACTTTAAGGTTTAAGACTTTAAAACAAAAGAATGTAGCAAGTTATTGATAATGATCCTGTCCCTCAAGACTCAACAAGTATTATCAAATGCTGTTGTTCAGCACAATAATCAGGCACTCTGCAAGGAGCTCTCTCTTGGAAAATTTCGTAAGAATCCAAAAAGCACAAAGTTTATAATGGATTATTGAGCATAGTTCCAGTACCTACTTCAATGTTTGGGGTTTAGACAAGTAACTTTGTAGAGTCAAGGAGAGTGCATGTCCACCGACAAGACTACTTCAGAGTTCTAAATCTCCGTGGATGACCGAAAGGGTTTTAACCGCAAAATGCTTACTGTTTTACAGTTCAATTAAAATACAATTCTTATTGTATTGCAGTGATCAAGGATGGCTATATGAACAAGTAATTAACAAAATAAATCTATCCGTCACTGGGCATAACCTTCCCTGATGTCATTCTTATTTATTTTATGTAAGGTTCATATCTATCATGTGGTGTCATCTTGACGTATGCAATTCAGGTATTTTTACCTCTATCCATAATGAATTATATAAATAACAAATAATGTTGGTTAAAACAATGTATTTATGATATTAATCAAATATTACTGAAATATTAAATACACAACATTTTTCACAGTGATAGCTGTAAAGTACTGCCTAGGAGTGGTAGGAGTGACTGAAAAATAAGGATGTTAGGTCATCCTTCATTCTTCTGAATTCTAGTGAATTCAAGCCCACTGGAGTTCAGAAGAATGAGGGGTAACCTAATTGAAACCAATCGAGTGGTGAAAGCTCTTGATAGAGTGGATGAGGAGAAAATGTTTCCTATGGTGGGGGTGTCTAGGACCTGAGGACGCAGCCTCAGAGTAGAGAGGTGTCCTTTTAGAACGGAGATGTGGAGGCAATTCTTTAGCCAGAGAGTGGTGAATCTGTGAAATTGACTGCCACAAGTGGCTGTGGAGGCCAAGACTTTATGTACTGTATATTTAAGGCAGAGGTTGATAGATCTTGACTAGTCGTGGCAGGAAGAGATAAGGATGAAGACAGGAGATTGGGGCTGAGAGAGAAAATGAACCAACTACGATGAAGTGACGGAGCAAACTCGATTGGCCAAATTGCCCAATTCAGCTCCTATATCTTATGGTCTCAATGAAAATAAGTTCCCATTTTCATCTTTGAAAAACACACACTGAACCCCAGGCACATTACATGCATATTCACACTATGTCAGACAGGAAAATCCTGTCCGAATATTTCTATTTTACAAAACAAACCAATTATCACATGACAAAAGCCTTCCAATGGAGCAATCAAAACACTGAGTCTTGACATATGCAATGCAGTTTATCATTATAGAAAAATACCCTTGTTAGGAAAACAACATGTAATGTTTCCCCACAAATGTTCGCATATATCTCAGAGCTGGAGAGTAGCCAATACCTGCCAAAAGAACATCTGCAGGCATCCTGACCTCTGTAAGGGACTGGCAGCTGTTGGTGGACCCCGAACAGCAGCTGAAGTTCCCCAACCATATCGCAGCCACCATCCTATGACCAGACATTGTCCTAGTGTCTGAGTCTACTTAGCAAGTGGTGCTGCTGGAGCTGACAGTCCCATGGGAAGATAGCTTGGAAGAGGCATTTGAAAGGAAGCTCTCCAAGTACGCAAGACTGGTCAGCATCTGTCAGCAAGCTGGATGGAGAGCGAGGTGTCTCCCAGTGGAGGTTGGTTGTCGGGGATTCACAGCCCGTTCCTTAGTTAGAGCCTTCAGCATTTTGGGCATCGAGGGAGAGAGGAAGAGGAGAGCCATACGCAGTACCACTGATGCAGCAGAGAGGGCCTCAAGATGGCTGTGGCTCAAAAGAGGGGAGCCATGGAGTCATAAGTAGCTAGCCATCTGGAGACAAGCTGGGGTCTGATCAGCCCCGGCTGGGTCACCTGGAGGAGGTTGTATGATGTTGAAAGACCCAAAACACCTGATGATTCCAGGAACATCACTGAAGATGTGTCCAGAAGCATCAATAGATGTATGTACACAGCAGAGTACTATGTTCATTTCTGTTTGCCTCACTATAGGAAAGAGGTGGAGATCTACAGAAGCTGCAGAGTAGATTTACCAGGATACTGCCTGGATTAGAGGAAAGGATGAGGGAGCTAGGGCGTTTCTCCTTGGGGCAAAGGAGGATTATAAGCAACTTGATAGAGGCATACAAGAGAAGGAAGCATAGATAGATTGGTCAACTACTGCCCTTTTCCCAGGCTGGCACTGGCCAATATCAGCAGACATATGTTTAAGGTGAGTGGAGGAAAGTGTAGGGGAGATGTCAAGTGCAATTTTTGTTTACACAGAGAGCGGTATCTGCGGGGTTGATGGTAGAGACGGATGCAACAGGACATGTAAGAGATCCTTACAGCTGTACATGTTTGTGATGAAAATGGATGGCTATGAGCTGTGTAGGAGGAGATAATTACATTGACTGTGGTGTAGGCCAGCACAACGTCATGGGACGAAGGGTCTGTATTGAGGTGTACTATCTCCCAAACTCATTTTACTTTTATACTTATCACCAATTTCCTAAATTGTCATGTCTTTTCAAAAATAAGGACATCTCACACCAGGAATAGATTCATGTTTTTAACACCTCAGTCTAGACTCCACAAACTCAGGCTTTCCCATCTCCCTTTTAACAATTCTGAAGTAAAGCAGTATAAGAACATAAGCATGACACAGAAAGCAAATGTCAATCTCAAAGCAAAAATTGATGCTTGCATATTTTTTCGCTTACGTGTCATTAACTGGACAATTCCGAATGCGTGTTGTTTCCATGATGAAAATGTGAACAGATAATTATTTGTTCACATAAATGTGAACAAATAATAGAGGAAATGAAAAATGGATGGGTGGGACCCCATCCATCACACACTTAATCAACTTCTTAAAGAGATACCACCTCATAAAAGAGATTAATTGCACTTCAATTGACAGATGTTTCTCCGGAGCACAGATTTGATATTGAAACATCCTTCCACACAGAGCTAACTTGTAGCTTTTAGTTCACTCATTCATTTAGTCACTCATTCTTTCTCCATCTCCCTCTGCTGATCAAAACGAACTCATCAGTCTCCAGACCCCCTGCACCACTGTACCATTTTCACTTCAAATTGGTCCAGAAACAGACTTACTCTTCAAGGATTAACACTGAACAAATAATTTAAAATACAATCATACAAACTTTAAAGAAACTTTAAAGTTTAAGACTTTAAAACAAAGGAATGCAGCAAGTTATTGATAATTCTCCTGTCCCTCAAGACTGCAACGGGCATTATCAAAAGCTGTTATTCAGCTCAACAGTCAAGCACTCTGTAAGGTGCTTTCTCTTGGAGAATCTCTTGAGAATCTCAAAAGCACAAAGATTATAATGGATTATTGAGTATATTTCCAATACCTATTTCAATGTCTTGGGTGTAAACAGGTAACTTTGTAAAGAGAAGGCAAGAGTTTCTCAACCAACAAGACAACTTCAAATTTCTAAACCCCTTAGGGTGGCCTGAAGGGTTTTCAGCACAAACGCGAGACCACAAAAAAGATATTGTTTTACCATCCAATAAAAATACAATACTTACTATATTACAGTGATCAAGGATGGATATACGAACATATAATTAACAAAGCAAATATATCCTTCACTGGTCATTATATAATCTTCCACGATATCATTGTTAGAGTGCCATTGAGGGTTGATTAACAGAACAATTCATTTATTGTCTACCCCTTAGTACGGATTCAGAACATCTCACAACCCATGGTGCTAAGTTCAATAGCAGAAGTTATTTTGTCATTTCCAAAGCATGCCTATCACCTTGTCTCATACTGTACGCCCATAACCTGCCAGTTATGACTTTTCGATTACTGTTGGAAAGTTACATGTGAATAATGTTTGTTTTGAAATCTGATTTGTATTAATTAGTTGCTTCCCTATTGTATAACTCTTTTAAATGTCCCACACCTAACGATCCTTAGCACGTGTAACTCACAGTCAGAACTGTGTCAGGAAAAGATATGGCTCCAAACAGTATTGTGGATCAATACTGTGATCTTTGAATGTACAGTAGTCACAGAGTCAGAGAGGCACAGCACAGAAAGTGTATAGTTGGCACAATGGGGTGTATCCGGACTGGTTGTATCATGACCTGGTATGGAAACATCACTGCTCAGGGGCAGAACGGCCTGCATGAAGAGGTACGTACAACCCTGTCCATCCAGGCAAAGCCCTCCCTACCAATGAGCACTTCTGCAAGGAGCGCTGTCTCCTGAAAGCAGTATCCATCAGCAGGGGCCACCGGCATCCAGGCCATGCTCTCTGCTCACTGCTGCCATCTCAAAGGAGGCACAGGATCCTTAGGTCCCACACCACCAGCTTCAGGAACTGTCATTACCCATCAACTGGGCTCCTCAACCAAGATGAATAGCTTCACTCACCTCAAACCTGAACTGACCCAATCGATGGACTCTTCTTCTTATGTTCTCAGTAATATTTGTTTACGTATTTATCTTTTTTTTTTGCATTGTTTGTTTTCTTTTGCATATTCGTTGCCTGTGGTTTTTGTGTGTAATTTTTTTACAACAATTCTATGGTATTTCATTGTCTTACTGTGAACGCCTGCAAGAAAATGTGCCCCAAGGGAATATACGGTGACTTGCACCTACTTTGATAACAACCGTACTTCAAAGTTTGAATCAGGCCTTTTGGCCCAACTGGTCCTTACCAGCGTTTGGCCTATACTCTAAACAATATACCCGTCCAAATATATTTTGAATGCTATTAACTTACTTACTTTGATTACTTCCTCAGGCAGATTGTTAGATACACTGACCACCTTCCAGGTGAAAAACATGTCCCAGTAGTTCCTATTTTAAATAAAATAGCTTGAAATATTCCCTTTACAGGATTGAGAGCAAGAGGTGATAAAGCCGCAATTTTTGTTGATCAGCTAATTGACGAATCGGGCAGCTGCGAGCAGAAAGAAGAAGTGGTGGAGTGCCCTATGCAGGAGTCTTGAGTGTAAGAGGGTGACCTTGAGGCTTTGGAGAGAAGAGGGAGCGGAAGGAAGGGTGAGGTTCCAACAAAGTCTCTTTTTTTCTTCTATTGCACAGGTAGAACAGTGGAAATGGTACGACAGCTCTTCCTGCAGGATGTGGGAAGTGTCTGATAACTACACCAGTGGGAAACGCATCTGGCTGCAGCTCCTCACACACCGCATTAGGGAACTGGAGCTCGTGATCTCTGACTTATTAGGGAGGCTGAGGCTTCCGGTTTAAGATGGCGCTACCGATCGTGTACGACAACTCCCCGAAAGTTCAAAATGCAAGAAATTTGACTAAAACATTACTAATAACACCTGTTCTGACATAACGTAGTAAATTATCACTGCAAACGATGAAGAGGTGAGCGAAGGCAATGTGAATTCAAGGGATGAACTGCGCTGGTACGCTGCAGAATTGCCGCGGATGGAGGGAGCCATTTAGAGAGGAGAGGTTGACGAAGCAGAGTTCTGATGCCGGTACAACTGGCCACGGTGCAAGGTTCGATCGCTGTCGGCACCGAGTTGATATGCAGAAATCAAGAGAGGCTTCGGGCTGGGTGGCGAGCTCTAAGCATGGAGCCTTTCACTGCAGCGGTTTTCCGGTCCCAGTGCGAGGTACGAAATGCCATTTGGACAATTGAAACAATATACTCGGAAAGACCAAGTGTCGGGATCAAAGGCGAGAGCTGATCCCGTGATGTCCTCTCCTGTCACACTATGGCGCTGAAGCTATGAAGACTGCCCCGGCTGCTGTGCTCCGCACCCACCAATACCGAGGCTTGGGTCTACTCTGGGCTCCGGGATTTGGACCTAAGCACTCATTTTGGTTCGGAATGTTGTTCCTCGCTTGTATTGCTTGCATGATTTGTGCTTTTCTCCCCTTTGTCTGCGCATTGGGTGTGGGTCTTTATTTTTTTTAGGTTTCTTCCAGGTTTCTTATTTTGGGACTGCCTGTAGGCAAACAATCTCAATAAATAATTTTTACATTCTTTAACAATAAATGTATTTTGAAGTTTTTGAAAGGCAGCAGTTAAAGGGAGGCAGCCACAGCTAAGTCATCGGAAGCATGTGGCTGGGCGACTGTCAACGAAAAGCAAAGGGAATACACAGTCAGTGTAGGCCAGTGTGTCTGTCCCACTCAATAACAAGTATACCACTTTTGATACTGTAGAAGTGGACGTCCTACCTGGGGTCTCTGGCAAAAAGTGCATTTGTAATTGCGATTCAATTCAGAATTGGCTTGCCTGCGAAAGATGAGGGTGGTGCTATTTCCCTAGGGTATGGTGACTAGTGGTGTTGTACAGGGATCTGTTCGAGGACTGCTGTTTTTGATTTTTTAAAAATGACTTGGATGAAGAGGTGTAAGGGTTGATTAGAGGTCGTGGTACATATTGGTACCAACGACATAGTTAGAAAAAGGGAGGAAGTCCTGAAAGAAGAATACAGGGAGTTGGAAGAAAGCTGAGAAACAGGACCTCAAAGACAGTGAGTATAGGAGCTGGAGGATAAATGAGTGGCTGAAGGATTGGAGTAGGGGGCAGAGATCCAGATTTTTGGATCACTGGGACCTTTTCTGGGGCAGGTGTGACCTGTACAAAAAGGACGGGTTGCAGTTGAATCAGAGGGGGACCAATATCCCGGCGGGGATGTTTGCTAATGCCATTGGGGAGGGTTTAAACTAGATTTTCAGGGGGGTGGGAACCGAAGTGAAGATGCAGAGGATGGGGAGGTTGGAGCACAAGTAGTGACAGCTTGTAGGGAGTTTGTGAGGAAGGATAGGCAGATGTTAGAGCAAAGATGAACTCAGCCTGATGGTTTGAGATGTGTCTATTTTAATGCAAGAAGTATCTTAAACAAGGCGGATGAACTTAGAACGTGGATCAATACGTGGAAAAATGATATTGTGGCCATTACAGAGACTTGGATGTCTCAGGGGCAGGAATGGCTGCTGATTGTGCCGGGCTTTAGATGTTTCAAAAAAGAACAGAGAGGAAGGCAAAAGAGGTGGTGGTGGTGGTGGTGGGGCGGGGGGGGGGGGAACATGGCATTGCTAATTGGGGATAGGTGACGGCTGCAGAAAAGGAGGAAGTCATTGAGAGATGGTCTACTGAGTCAGTGTGGGTAGAAGTCAGAGACAGGAAAGGGGCAACAACTCTACTGGCTGTTTTTTATAGAACCCCCAATAGTAACAGGGATATTGAGTAAGATAGGGAGGCAGAGTCTGGAATGGGTCAATAATAATAAGGTTGTCGTGATGGGAGATTTTAACTTTCCTAATATTGACTGACATCTCCTTAATGCAAGGGATTAGATAGGGTGCAGTTTGTTAGGTGTACTGTATTCACGAAAGTTTCCTGACACAAGATGTAGATAATCCAACTAGAGGAGAGGCTGTACTTGATCTAGTATTTGGAGCAGAACCTGGTCAAGTGGCAGATCTCTCGGTGGGAGAGCATTTTGGAGGTAGTGACCACAACTCTATCTCCTTCATCATAATGCTGGAGAGGGATAGGAGCAGACAATTTGGGAAAACAGTTAATTGGGGAACGGAAAAATATGATACTATTAGGCAGGAACTTAGGAGCAGATGTTCTCTGGGAAATGCATGGCAGAAATGTGACAAATGCTCAGGGCACATTTGCATGGAGTTCTGCATAGGTATGTTCCATTGAGGTAGGGAAAGGATGGTAGGGTTAAAGATGGTAGGTGTATAAAGCATGTAGAAAATCTAGCTAAGAAGAAAAGAAAAGCTTATGAAAGGTTCAAGCAACTAGGTACTGTTAGAACTCTAGAAAATTACAACATTGCTAGGAAGGAGCTTAAGAATGGAATTAGGAGATCCAGAAGCGGCCATGAGAAAGCTTTGGTGAGTAGGATTAAGGAAAATCTCAAGACATTCTATAGGTATGTGAAGAGCAAGAGGATGAGCTGAGTTAAAATAGGACCAATCAGGACTGATAGTGGAAACGCGTATGGAACCAGAGGAGGTAGCGGAGGTACTTAATGAATAATTTGCTATAGTATTCACCAGGGAAAAAGACCTTGGGAATTGTGGAGATGACTTACAGTGGACTGAAACGCTTGAGCATGTAGGCGTTAAGAAAGACGATGTGCTGGAACTTTTGAAACGCATTCAGTTAGTTAAGTCACTGGGACTGGATGAGATTTACCCTAGGCTACTGTGGGAAGTGAGGGAGGAGATTGCTGAGCCTCTTGTAATAATCTTCGCATCATCAATAGGGACGGGAGAAGTACTGGTGGATTAGAGAGTTGCAAATATCGTTCCCTTGTTCAAAAAAGGGAGTAGAGATAACCCAGGAAATTATAGACCAGTGAGTATGGCTTCAGTGGCGGACAAGTTGTCGGAGAAGATCCTGAAAGGCAGGATCTATGAGCTTTGGAGAGACATAATCATATTAGGGATAGTCAGCATGGCTTTGTCAAGGGCAGGTCATGCCTTAGGAACCTGACTGAATTCTTTGAGGATGTAACAAAACACATTGATGAATGTAGAGCAGTGGATGTAGTGTATATGGATTTCAATAAGGGATTTGATAAGGTTCCCCACGAAAGGCTCCTTCAGAAAGTGAGGAAGCATGGGATCCAAGGACACTTTGCTTTGTGGATCCAGAAATGGCTTGCCCACAGAAGGCAAAGGGTGGTTGTATATGGTTCGTATTCTGCATGGGAGTTGGTGATCATTGTGGTGTTCCACAGGGATCTGTTCTGGGGCCCCTTCCTCTTTGTGGTTCATATAAATGACCTGGATGAAGAAGTAGAAGGGTGGGTTAGTACGTTTGTTGATGACACGAAGGTTGGGGGTGTCGTGGATAGTCTGGATGGTTGTCAGAAGTTACAGCAGGACATCGATAAGGTGCAGAACTGGGATCAGAAGTGGCAGATGGACTTCAACCCAGATAAGCGTGGTAGGTTATATTTGAAGACAATATAATATTAATGGTAAGATTCTTGGCAGTGTGGAGGGTCTGAGAGATCTTGGGGTCCGTGTCCATGGGACACTCAAAGCTGCTGCGCAGGTTGACAGTGTTGTTAAGAAGGTGTATGGTGTGTTGGCATTTATCAACCGTAGAGCTGAGTTCAAGAGCAATGAGGTAATGTTACAGGTATATAAGACCTTGGTGAAACACCACTTGGAGTACCATGTTCAGTTCTGGTCACCTCACTACAGGAAGGATGTGGATACTACAGAGAGAGTGCAGAGGAAATTTACAAGGATGTTGCCTGAATTGGAGGGTGTACCTTCTGAGAATAGGTTGAGTGAACTTGGCCTTTTCTCCTTGGAGCAACGGAGGCTGAAAGGTGACCTGATAGAGGTGTATAAGATGATGAGGGGGATTTATCATGTGGATAACCAGATGCTTTCCCCAGGGCTGAAATGTCTAACACGAGGGAACATAGTTTTAAGGTGCTTGATAATTGGTACCGAGGGATGTCAGGAGTAAGTTTTTCAAATAGAGGGCGGTAAGTGCATTGAATGCACTGCCAGCGGTGGTTGTGGAAGTGGATACAATAGGGTCTTTTAAGAGCTTCTTAGATAGGTACATGGAGCTTAGAAAAATAGTGGGCTATGCGCTAGAGAAATTCTAGGCAGTTTCTAGAGTAGGTAATATTGTTGGCACAACATTGTCAGCCGAAGAGCCTGTAATGTGTTGTAGATTTCTATGTTCTCTGTTCTTGTAAGTTTACAGAGTACGATATGGATAGTATGCACAGTTGTCACAAGTTACAACGGGACACAGACAGCATGCAGAGCTGGGCCGAGGTAGCAGATGTAGTTATATTAACTATAGAACATTTTTTCAGAGCGGCAGCTGGAAACACACTGCCTCGGGGTGGTAGTAGCGACTGATAAAATAGGGATAACTAGATCATCCCTCATTCTTCTGAATTCTAGTGAATACAAACCTACTGGAGTTCAGATGAATAAGTGGTGGCCAAATGGAAACCTGTTGAATGGCGAAAGGTCTTGATAGAGTGGATGAGGGGAGGATGTTTCCTATGTCGGCGGACACAGCCCCAGAGTAGAGCGGCGAGGAGGAATTTCTTCAGCCAGACGGTGGTGAACCTGTGAAATTCACTGCCACAGGAGGCAGTGGAACCAACGAGTTTATGTACAGTATATTTAAGGCAGAGGTTCATAGATTCTTGATTCGTCAGGGCATGAAGGGATACGGGGAGAGAATGGGGTTGAGAGGGAAATGGATCAGTCGTGATGAAATGGTGGAGCAGACTCGATGGGCAAGTGGCCTAATTCTGCTCCTATATTGTAGTTCCTTTTTCACTCCTTGTGGCGCATCGGGCGGCATTTTTGCCATTTCTGTAGCACTTGTCTGTTTTTGACAAGGCTCGATGCTCAACCCCGCGCTGATAAAAGCACGTAAGGAGCCGCCTGGATTCGAACTCAGCACCATTCACCTCAAAGTCCAGTGCTGATGCCACTATACCACCTATCTTACGGTCTTATTTAAACAACACTTAGACAGTCATGCGGAAGTAATAAAAATTGAGAATTGTGGGCTGTGTAAGAAGGCAATTTTTATGTACGAATATAAACTTTATTCATAATAAAATATTCCCAAAATAAACCAAGCAATACATTTTAATTCTGACATCCATTGAAAGTGCTTTTGGTACTGTTCTATTAAATTCCTTAACTCAGTAGAACTGTAGCCACTCATGAAGATCCCTCTGGAGGGACACTACTACAATAATTGAGTGGATTCCTCCTCCAACCTGGACTCTCTCTCTCCAGTGGCAGTTTCTGGGGTGGCGTGGTAGCATAGTTGGCAGCACAACGTTTTACTGTACAAGCGAGATTTCCCCTACTGCGCATAAGGAGTTTGTACGTTCTACCCTTGACCGTGGTTTCCTCTCACAGTCCAAGGACGTACTAGGTGGTACCTCAATTGATCATTGTAAAGCTGTTCCTGTTGCAACGAACGAGGCGAACCCAAACGCAGGACACAGGCACCGAGGTTGAATTAGCATGCAGACGCGGGCGTGAGCATCGATCAGGAGGGAGTGCAGGAAAGCAGGAGGCAGGCAGAACTTATCTTGACACGGAGCGTAGAAGGGAAAACGGCAGACAAAACTTTTCTTAGCACGGAGAGACGGACTTACACAGGTAAACTTCAGCGCTGAAGTAAAACTTAGAATACTTACCTTGACACGGAGAGACTGAGTTTCACAGGTAAACCTCGGTACTGAAGCAAAACTTAGAACACACAATCCTAAGCAGCTGGGAAACGTTAATTACAACACTGGCAAAACCAACGATCTGGCAACTAGTGGGTGCAAAGCCGGGGTTCTTATGCTGCAGGTCTTCATGAAAACTAGGTGTGTCGCCATCAAAGGAAATTAGGAGAAAATGGGGAATTAACGGTCGGGACCGTGACAGTCCTGTGATTAGGCTAGGACTAAATCGGGGAATTGCTGGGTGGCGTGGCTTGAAGAGCCAGAAGACCTATTCTGTACTATATCTTAGTTAATCAATAAATAAATGACCCTTTTCTGTCATCCTTCCCCACCGAGCCGTTGCAGTGGCTGCACCGAGCTTCCGTATCTCTGCGCGTAAGGGATTAGCTTGTATTGCGGAGTAGGTCTGTATCGGTCGCACCAACATCCCGCTGTACTCTGCTATCTATTCAATCTCTTTCCTCTCACTCTAAATCTATGCCTGGTAGATCTTCATCACCAATTTCTGTGAAATGGACAGTTTTACGATATATCCTAGCGTACTACACATCAGTCCGAATGCGCCAAAGATGGAAATATAACGTCAACACAGCATGTAAAGGGAACGTGCCATTTCAATGTGTTAACTAATGCTCCTTATATACTCACACGGAGAGAGCAAGATTGTAAACTGTACAGGAAGAGAAGATGGAATGTCTGTGAGTGGTATGCTGCAAGGGACAGAGTGTAGGCCTCTGAAGATGCAAAACACGCCGTGAGGAAGGAGGACGACGCCCATTAATTTCTAATGCAAGGAGGCTTTTATTCCTGTCCGCCACCTCGATTACTACTTCATGCCTCAGAGGCGTGTCCAACTTAATTCCCCGCCACTTAAGAACGGGTGGCGCTGGAAGCCGATCATGCTGCATTCACGGAGCGGGAGACACTTCAACACTTGAGAGCAGAAAGGGCGGGAAGCAAGTCACTCAGCATCTCTGGAGAAAAAAGCAGGTAAGCTTTCAGGTCGGCGGTTCTGTCAAAAGGGGATAACAACGAGATTGAGGCGGCGGAAACTGGAAAGAGAGGGGGGCAGTGTGGTGAGGGGGGTAGATCACTTTGTTCGGGGCCCTTTGCAAACACTGCAAAGATTCCGCTCGAACAACAGCCGCTTCGTGTAGCGCAGCAGAGAAAGTACGCCAGGACAATCACTTCCATTCGGTGCCCCAAACAGTCCTTCCACGTGAGGTAACACTTCACCTGCGAATTTCACCTGGGGTCGACTATTGTGTTCGGTGCTCCCGATGCGGCCTCGTGTACATTGGGTGAGACCCATCATAAATTGGGGGACCGCTCCGTCGAGTGCCCCTGTTCCATCCGCCAAAAGTGGGACTTCCCGGTGGCCAAATATTTTAATTCTAATTCCCATTCCCGTCCCGACGTGTCGATCCATGGCCACCTCTTGTGCTAAGAAGAGGCCACTCTCAGGGTGGAGGAGCAATACCGTATGTCCCATTTGGGTAGCCTCCAACCTGAGGGCATGAATATCGATTTCTCCTTCTGGTGAAGAAATTTCCTCCTCCCCACTTCCTCTGTTCCCTTCACTGACCTCTCTTTACTTCTCACCTATTACCTCCCCCGAGTGCCCTCTTCCTTCCTATTTTTCTATTTTCCACTTTCCTCTCCTATCAGATTCTTTCTTCTCCAGCCCCTGAACTTTCCCAGGTACCTGGCTTCACCTATCACCTTCCAGCTCTCCCACCTTCCCTCTCCGCTCCTTTCTATTCTGGTGTTTTCCCCTTTCCTCCTCAGTTCTGAGGATGGGCGTTGGCCCCAAACGTGGAATGCTGTCTCTTCCCCATAGAGGCTGCCTAACCTGCCGAGTTCCTCCAGCATTCCGTGTGTGTTACCCAGGACAATCAGTTGGGTCAAGGAGCCTAGACAAAGAGAGGAGGGGAGTGGTGATGGCCGGATCTCGGAGAAGAGATTAGAACATCATTGGAGACAAGTCAATAATAACAGAAGATTGAGTTGTATTTAAAACGTACAGCAGGGCTAACTCCCTACCCGGCTCACCCTAATCTGCCCTTCCCTCACCCTGCCCCTCCTTTGTTGCTTCGCCTCACTTGCCCGTCATGCGGCTCCCTACTCTCCCTGCCTCCTCCGTTACTCACCCCACCTTACCTTTCCCCTCCCTCTCTATAATCCGCGTTTATCTACTCATCCCACGGCTGTTTTACTTTCTGCCCTTCTCTCGCCTTGCCTCAATTGCTCCGCCCTAATCTGTCCCTTCATTGCTCTGATTCCTCCATTGCTCCGCCCTAATAAGCTCCCCTCTCTGTTGCCCTGCCCACATTTGACCACCCGACCCCGCGCCTTGTCGCTCCCCCTTTGTTAACCCTCCTGAATATGACCATCCCTCGCCTATGCCCCAAATTCTCACTATGTCGACCTCACCTGGAGCTACTGTGTTCAAATTGCTCATTGCAGCGACGCCCGGGAGCGTTGTTGGATCCGGGGCCTTTCGTTACTGCACTGCACACTGGGAACATGAGGCTGCCATTGTTTGATCTGGATCCTTGCATTTCCCGCGCAGCGTCAGCTAGGGACCCGAAAAAAAGAGTGTAGCAGACTCTTTGATGTTTGTTTATTGCGGTTCCGTCCCGGGTCTGTCTGGAACCAAAATATCCTTCAGGAAATAGAATA
Source organism: Mobula birostris (assembly GCF_030028105.1). Lineage (NCBI taxonomy): Eukaryota > Metazoa > Chordata > Chondrichthyes > Myliobatiformes > Myliobatidae > Mobula > Mobula birostris. The sequence continues at coordinate 88,615,608 of NC_092374.1, forward strand.
TAAAACATCGGAGCAGAATTAGGCCATTCAGCCTAACGAGTCTGCTCCGCCATTCAATCATAGCTGATTCTTCCCCCCGCCCCCCTCAGTCCCATTCCCCGGCCTTCTCCCCATAACCGTTGATGCCGTATCCAATCTAGAACCTCTCAAGTTCTGCCTTCAATATACCCAATGACCTTGTCTCCACAGCCACCTGTGGTAACAAATTCCACAACTTCACCACACTCTGGCTAAAGAAAACTCTCCGCATCTCTGTTTCAAATGGACGCCTCTCTATCCCAAGCCTGCGTCCTCTTGCTCCAGACTACCCTACCACGGGATAAATCTACTCTGTTTAGGCCTTTCAACATATGAAAGGTTTCGAAGAGATCCCGCCCCCCCCCCCCCAATCCTTCAAAATTCCAGCGAGTACAGACCCGGAGCCATGAAACGTTCCTTGTATGATAACCCTTTCATTCCCAGATTCATCCCTATGAACCTCCTCTGAACTCTATCCAATACCAATACATCTTTATCAGATGAGGAGCCCAAAACTGTTCAAAATACTCAAGGCCAGGCCTCACCAGTGCCTATGGGGCCTCAACATCACATCCCTGCTCTGGTATTCTAGACCTCTTGAAATGGATACTAACATTCCATTTGCCTTCCTCACTACCGACTCAACCTGCAAGTTAACCTTCAGGGTGTTCTGCACAGGGCTCCCAAGTCTCCTTCCATTTCAGATTTTTGGATTTTCTCTCCCTTTGGAAAATAGTCTGCACATTTATTTCTACTACGAATGCACAGGACCATGCATTTTCCAACATTGTCTTTGATTTGCCACTTTTTTTGTCCATTCTCCTAATCGGTGTAAGTCCTTCAGCAGCCGATCTGTTTCCTCAATGCTACCAGCCCCTCCACCAATCTTCGTATCATCTGTAAACTTGGCAACAAACCCATCTGTTCCATCATTTAAATATTTGGCAGACAGCATAAAAAGAAGTGGTCCCAACACAGTTCCCTGTGGAATATCACTTTTATTCCCAATCAACTGCCTCTTACCAATCACCCAATGGTCTAAACATGCCAGCAAATTTTGTGTAATACCATGGGCGCATAACTTTGTAAGCAGCTTCATGCGTGGCACCTTGTCAATGGCCTTCTGAAAATCCGAATATACAACATCCACTGCATTCCCTCTATCTTTCCTCAGCCTCCGACACTCCAGAGAAAGCAACCTCAAGTTTATTCAGTCTCTATTAGAAACACATGTCTTCTAAAGGCAGCATCCCGGTAAACATCTTCTGCACCCTCACCGGGCACAGCACCTATGACAAGATAGGCCAAAGCTAGCATAGTTTCCTGAAAGGAAAATCCTGCCTGACTAACCTATTGCAATTTTTTGAAGAAATTACAAACAGAGTAGATGTACTAGATGTGGTGTACTTGGATTTTCAGGAGGCCTTTGACAAGGGGCTGCACATGAGGCTGCTTAGCAAGATAAGATCCCATGGAATTACAGGGAGTTAATAGCATGAATGGAGCATTGGTTGATTGGCAGAAAACAGAGAGTGGGAATAAAGGGATCCTATTCTGCCTGGCTGCTGGCTACTAAAAGAATTCCACAGGGGTCAATGTCGGGACCGCTGCTTTTTACGATGTATCAATGATTTGATCTATGGGATTAATAGATTTGTGGCTAAATTTGCCGGATAGAAAGATAAGTGGAGGAGCAGGTAGCGTTGAGGAAACAGAGAACCTGCAGAGAGACTTAGATAGTTTAGGGGAATGGGCAAAGAAGTGCAAATAAAATACAAAGTTGGAAAGTGTATGGTCATGCACTTTAGTGGAAGAAATAAACGGGCAGACTATTATTTAGATTTAGAAGTCAAAATGAAGTTGGTAGCCACCAGGCCGTTCTGCTTATGTGGCGGTCAGGGCAAAGCTGATTGACTAAGCATTTCATCGATCTGTATGTGTGTTTGTCTAGGTTTGCCTCTACTCCCTGTCACTGGCTTGGTTTGCCCGGGATGGTCCAGTTTCCTTCCATGTCCCAACAAAATGCAGGGTTGGTGGGGCAATTATCCTCTGTAAATTCAATAGTGCCCCCCCCACCTCCAATGTGGGTGATGATTTAGAATGTGTGTGTGTGTGCGTGTGGGAGGGTAGGCGAGGGGAGATATAACAGGACTGTGGGGATAATAAAAGGGATGAGTGTCAACAGGTGGTTGATGGTCAGCACCATCTCGATAGGCTGAAGCGCCTGTTTCTGTACTGTCTGAGGTTGATGTCTGGGAGTGTGAATATTCACAGTCAATTTGTCTATTTCCTTCTGTTCAGTTCACTGGAATGTGCACATTCTCCAGGTCCCTGACCTGCTAATTCATACTGATCTGCATGGTTATAACCACTTCATATCTCCTCGGTCAAGTTGCTTACCATTGACTTATCCCACCTTCGAAACCGAATTACTGAATATTCTCAGTGTTTATAAAGAGTTTCTATTTGCCCCTCTCTTGTCTTGATTTAAGAGCCAGCTCGAAGATGATGAAAAGACTGCTCTTATTCCTGGGAGATCTGATGCTCACTCCGGCGATCACCGCCGACGAATTGAGGCTTAAACGATCCGATGGAAAGGCTTATCCCGAAAATGGTTTGTAAAAATAAGTCGGAGTGCTTGATTGGGTACATGCTGTGAGGTCGATAGTCGATACAGTTTGGGGCCAGCAGCATCGCAGGAGTTGCCGTGCCGGTGCAGGGTACAGCAGTCAGCCGCCTTCGGGATTCCGACTCCGGAATTTTCCCCGAGGTTTACTCCCAAAGCCTTAGCCGCAAGGCAGTGGAGGTTTGAAATCGGAGTTTCCCCGCTCCTAGGTGAGCTACCGTCCCTGGTTAACGAGCCCCATCTGCCCGGAGCAACCGGGTTTAAGGTGCTAGTGGTCCGCCTTCGCTCCTTCTCCTGTCAGTGAGAACAGCTCCGCCGGGCACAAGAATTATGCCACACGTGAAGGTCAGGAGTTGTACTTGGTTGTCAGAGGCTGTTTGAGACTCACGCCATGAAGAGCATTTGTTTAGCAGTGGGAGCTCATCTCCACTACCACCCTTCGGCTATGACTACCTTTGGAGCCTTCATTTGGAAATACGACAAGGCAAAAAGCGCATCTGGTCCAAGAACCCGTACATCTTTGGAATGTGGTGGTGGGAGAGGGGTTTGGAGCGGGCCGAGCACCTGGAGGAAACCCACGCAGTGACGGGAAAATCGTACACATCTTTACGGAGAGCAGTGGGAAGTAAACCCAAGGTTGGCGACGCTACCGTGCTGCGCCCTCACGTGGTCACGAAAATAATTTACAAACTATGTACAGAGAGCGACGGGAATTGAACCTCGATCACTAGCGCTCTAAAGTGTTACGCTAACCGCTACGCCACCGTGCTGCACCCCTCCCCCGCTAATGCTGGTAAGGATATGAGGTATGGAACATAGAGTGGTGAGGCGGGGGATTAGCCATCCTTCGAGGGGATGTCCGAGCAGTGACCTCTTACTGATGCTCTTCTTCAGATTGTTTTTATTTCATGGATACCATCCCTCCCAAACCCCATGTAGTTGCAGGTTAAGGAACGCAGGAAGGTAACACGCCCTTCGGCCAAGTGGTCCATGTCGAGCAGGATTCTCAAGTCGTCGCTGAATAACTGGATTCTGACGACTTGCACTGGTCCCTCAATCACACTTGAGTTACTTGTGCACAGGCCTTGCCGCTGTCACCAAACTGTTCTGAACTCTGAACAAGGAATTGTCAGTTTCTGAATAAAAACTGGCTAGATCCAACAGAAATCTGTGCACTTCTGAATCCCATCATTTGCATTTTTAAGTACCAATCAGGTGTTCACACGTAATAGAACATACACTCAATGGCCAATCTATTAGGCACAAAGAAGATAAAATCGGCAAATGCTGGAAATCCAAGCGACACACACAAGATGCTGGAGGATCTGAGCAGGCCAGGCGGCATCTATGGAAAAGAGCACAGTCGACGTTTCGTGCCGAGACCCCGAGCTCTAGTCCTGATGAAGGGTCTCGGCCCGAAAGGTCGACTCTACTCTTTCCCATAAATGCAGCCCGGCCTGCTGAGTTCCTCCACCATTTTGTGAATCTGTTAGGCACACCTGTCCGCCTTATCTATACCCCGTATGATTTTTATAAACATTTAAAAGGTCACCATTCCCGGGGAAAGCACAATTCCATTCTATCCAGCGCCCAAGCCCTTCAGTCCATCCCGGATTTTTTTCTGCACCCTCTCCATCTTAACGATCCTTCCTTCCTGTTTTTTTTTCAGAGATAGCATCATGTAGTGGGATATGTCGAGTTCGCTGCCCTATCACAGAGGTGGCTGGTTCCGCCAAATGCAAGGACCCTTCTTATTATTGTTGCTCAGGGAAATAGTAGAGATGAACGAAGAGTGCGAAGAGTCTCATCCATGCATCCGACACGAGCGACGCCTCTTTCATTGTCCTTCAGGGTCCCTGACCCTACCTACACTGTTGCATAAATGATATGAATTGCATTTCTCGCCGGCTCATATCTGTTTTTTTTCCAGGGAATTAACGACCCTGGTGGGTAGTCTTTACAGTTGGCGGAATGGAAGAGGCGGCAGTTGTCAGGTCTGGGTGACCACTCGGTGAAGAGGGTGGGGTAGGGGAGGGTCAATATGCGTCGGGAGATTACTGACCGACAGAGGATGATAGATTTCACCGCGTGTGCGGCTACGCTGCCGGCCGAATCTCAGCCAGGAAATGCCGGCGGAGCAGAGATAAGGAGGAGTTTCTTTAATCAGGGCCTGGATAAACTGTGGAATTCACTGCCACGGACGGCTGTGGCGGCCAAGTCATTCTGTTTATTCAAAGTGGAGTTTGATAGGTTCTTGATTAGTAACAACGTCAAAGAGTACGGGAAAAAGGCAGGATTATGAGGATTGGAGGAGCAGACTCGATGGGCCGAATGGCCCAACTCTTCTCCCGCCTTTTATGATCTTATGGCTTATGGTGAGGCGGAGGGTGGTCATTGATGGTGAATGTGGCAGCGCTTCTTGAAAATGTGCTCAACGATGTGTAGGGCTGTACCCACCGCTTTCGGTAGACGTTTTCGTACTCAGCCCTGATGCGCCGAATCTACGCAAATTTCTGAGATCGGCAGGGATCAGCTTTGCCTTGGACAAAGTTTGAGGTCATTAATTTTCAAGCACAATTTTATTCCGTTGCTCAAAGGCTATACTTACCCAATGGCGAAAGTAAAACTCAGCACGGAGGATGAAATCTTGGGGGCCCATTATTTTCCAGACTCTGGTCATGAAGCTTTACTAGCAGAGGGTGGCGCTGTATAGCAGCGACAGGTAGGTACTGGAATTGGAGTTGGTTATTACTGCGATACCGTGAAAACTTGGGCAGTGTTCACACAGATCAGAACATTACACGGTCCATTGAGCTTGAACAACGTAAAACAACAACATGCATAATAATATGTAGCCGCCACAGAATTTGCAGTGAGGGTGCGGGAAGAGTCCATCTTACCGTACTATGGACCCGAGGGTGTAGGACATCTAACCGTACAATACAATACAGGCTCTTCGGCTCACGGTGTCTTGCTGACCCCTTAACATACTGCAAAATCACTTGCCTCCCACATAGGCCTCTATTTTGTATTCACCCATGTGTCTATATGAGAGTCTTTTAAATGTCCCTGGCAGCGTGTTCCCTGCACCTACCACTCACAATGTAAAACAAAAACTACACTTGACATACCCCCTATACTTTCCTCCAAACATCTTAAAATTATGCCCCCTCGTATTATCCATTTCCACCTTGGGGAAAAAGGCCTTGCCTGTCCACTCGGTCTATGCCTCTTATCATCTTGTACACCTCAATTAAGTCACCTCTCATCCTTTTTCATTCCAAAGAGTAAAAGCCTAACTCGCTCAACCTATCCTCATAAGTTATCTTCTCCAATCCGGGCAGCACCTTGGTAGATAATCCCCAGAGCTTGCACATCCTTCCTACAAAGAGACGACCAGAAATGAACACAATATTCAAAATCCGGTCTAACCATGGCTTTAGAGAGCTGCATCGTTACCTCACGGCCCCTGAACTCCCTTCCGACTTAACGAAGGCCAACAAACCATACGCCTTCTTAACCACGCGATCAACATGTGTGGCCACTTTGCGAGATCTATGGATGAGAACTTCAATAATGGAGCACAATGCTCCAAATGCCACCTGACTGAAGTTTCATATAGCTGTAGTAGGACTTCCTAACTCTAATACTCGACACTCCTACCAATGAAGGGAAGCATACCATACAACACATCACATTGGCTGTAATAGTGTGGAAGGTGAATTTATGAAGTCTATACAATTTGTATGGAGTGTATGGGGTGCACAGTGAGTGATAGCTCCTCTGGTGAAGGGGCTTTTTGTGTCCATTCCAGGGCAGCTCACTCGTATTTGGTACAACAAAATGTACAAAAATGACAATAGTGGTATGGATGTGTTCCTGTACCTCCTTCCCAATGGCACCATCAATAGGAGAGCATGGCTTGGATGGTGGGTGGTGGTGGAGAGTGCCCTTGATGATGGATGCTGCTTTCTTATGGCAGTGCTCCTTGTAGATGTGCTCAATGGTGGGAAGGGCTTTTGCTGTGATGGACTGGTCTGTATCCACTACTGTATGTAGGTAGTATCATTTAGTGCACTGGTATTGCGTAATATGTCTTCACATCAACTCAAATATGTGTGACCTTGAGAAGAGGTGATTTCCTTAAATGTGGAAATTATTGGGCACAATCTGGATGATGATAAGGAGAGTTTTTCAAAGTGCCCAGGCAAAATATTTTCATTACTCCAGCCAGTACCACTGGGTCCTTTAGTGATGACTAAAGTGGGTGGGAGAGAGGAACGAGGGCTTGTTTTGCTGTTGTTGTTTTGTTGCCTGTGGTGTCTTGTTTTTATGTGTTCTGTTTGTTTTGCTTTGCCTAGAACTGTGAGCATGCTATGTTGGCGCCAGAATATGTGGCGATATTTGTGGGCTGCCCCCAGCACACCCCTGTAGGTTATTAATGCAAAACACACATTTTCACTGTATGTTTCAGTGTACACCTGCTAAATAAAGTTGAATCTTGAAATCTAGATAACTAGCTCATTTCCCAATGAACGAGAGGAGACAGTGTGTTATGAGACAGTGTGTAGGCTGACAGGATTAGTTTAATTATGTGTCCTTAGTTTAGCACATCATTGTGGGCTGAAGAACCCATTCAAGAGATTGCATTGTGTTCTACGTTCTATCCCGAATGTTTCACACTTCAGAAAGAAAGCAGGCTGCATGAGAATGAAGGTTGGGTTAGAGGACAACAGAGAGATGGTGACACAAGAGATTCTGCAGATGCTAGAAATCTTGAGCAATGTGTACAAAATGCTGGAGGAACTCAGCAAGTCAGGCTACATCTAAGGAGGGAAATAAACAGTCGACGTTTTAGGCCTGAAGGGTGTTGAGCCAAAGTGTTCACTGTTCATTGCCTGACCTGTTGAGCTCTTCCAACAACAGAGAGGTAATGGAAAGGAAATATGCCATGACCTCATCAGGGAAATGGTAGTGTGAGACATATTTCCTGTTCATTACCTCTCTGTTGTGGTATTCAAGTTCAGTGTTTCAATTGTGCACACATGGATTACTGTGGCAGGAAACTGACAAGAGGACTTGATCGAGGAAAGGGTCTCCACTAGAGGGGCCGTGATGTCTAGGTACAGCCCAGCAAACAAAGACTGACAAACAACCAATGTGCAAAAGGAAACAAACTGTGCAAATAAAATTAAATAATTATTTAAGACTGAGAACATGAATTGTAGAATCCTTGAAAGTGAGTCCGTAGGTTAAGGATTCAGTTCAGAGTTGAAGTGAGTGAAGCTATCCTCATTGGTTCAAGAGTCTGGTGGTTGAATGGTAATAACTGTTCCTGAACCTGCTGGAGAGGAACCTAACACTCCTGTACCTCCTTCCTGATGGCAGCAGCAAGAAGAGAGCATAGCATTGATGGTGGATAGCATCTCAAGACATATCACCTTGAGATTAATTTTCTTGAGGTATTTACTGGAAATTAAGTAAATATTATATAATCTATGAAAAACTAATTTTGGAAGTGGGAGGGGGAGGGGAGATCTGAAATGATAGGAGAAGACAGGAGGGGGAGGGATGGAGCCAAGAGCTGGACAGGTGATTGGCAAAAGGGATATGAGAGGATCATGGGACAGGAGGCCTAGGGAGAAAGGAAAGGGTGAGGGGGGAAACCCAGAGGATGGGCAAGGAGTATAGTGAGGGGGACAGAGGGAGAAAAAAAGAATGTGTATATATATATGTAAATAACGGATGGGGTACGAGGGGGAGGAGGGGCATTAGTGGAAGTTTGAGAAGTCAATGTTCATGCCATCGGGTTGGAGGCTACCCAGACAGAATATCAGGTGTTATCTCTCCAACCTGAGTGTAGCTTCACCTTTACAGTAGAGGAGGCCATGGATAGACATATCAGAATGGGAATGGGACGTGGAATTAAAACGTGTGGCCACTGGAAGATCCTGATTTCTCTGGCATACAGAGTGTAAGTGTTCAGCAAAAAAGTCTCCCGGTCTGCGTCGGGTCTCGCCAATATATAGAAGGCCACATCGGAAGCACCGGACGCAGTATACCACCCCAGCTCTTGGCTCCATCCCTCCCCCTCCTGTCTTCTCCTATCATTTTGGATCTCCCCCTCCCCCTCCCACTTTCAAATCTCTTACTAGCTCTTCTTTCAGTTAGTCCTGATGAAGGGTCTCGGCCCGAATCATCGACTGTACCTCTTCCTAGAGATGCTGCCTGGCCTGCTGCGTTCACCAGCTACTTTTATGTGTGTTGCTTGAAATTCCAGCATCTGCAGATTTCCTCGTGTTTGCGTGATTGCATAAGTATTCACCCCTCCCCCCATTTAATATGACACATCAAATCATTATCTAATTGGTTTTAGATGTCACATAATTAGTTAAATGGAGATCTGCTTTTGGAGACCTGTGTGCAGTCAAGTTTTCAATTGATTGTAGTAAAAATACACCTGTATCCGGAAGGTCCAACTACTGATGAGTCAGTATCTTGGCAAAAACTTCAACATGAAGACAAAATAACAGTCCAAACAATTCCACAAAAAGGTTATTGAAAAGCATAAGTCAGGAGACAGAAACAAGAAAATTTCCAAGTCACTGAATATTCCTTGGAGTACAGTTAAGTCAATCATCAAGAAATGGAAAGAATATGCATAGCTGTAAATCAGCCTACAGCAGGACGTCCTCAAAAATTGAATGACTGTAACAGAAGAGGACTAATGACCCATGACGGTTCTAGAGGAGTTACAAGCTTCGACAGCTGAGACAGCAGAGACTGCACACATAACAACCATTGCCTGGGTGCTGCATCAGTTGTAACTTTATGGGAGAGTGGCAAGGAGAAAGCCACTGCTGGAAAAAAAAAACTCACATGAAATCTCATTTAGAGTTTGCCAGAAGGCATGTGGGAGATTCTGTAGTCAGCTGCAAGAAGGTTCTATGGTCTGATGAACCCAAAACTGAGTTTTTTGGCCACCAGACTAAATGCTATGTTTGGCGTAAGCCGAAAACCGCATATCATCAGAAATATACCATTCCTACCATGAAGCATGTTGGTGGCTACATCATGCTGTTGGGATGCTTCACTGCAGCAGGCCCTGGAAGCTTGTGAAGGTAGAGGGAAAAATTAATGCAGCAACATATACAGGAAAATCCTGGCAGAAAACCTGATGCAGTCTGCAAGAGAATTGCAACTTGGGAGAAAATTTGTTTTCCAGCAAGACAATAACTCCAAGCATAAAGCCAAAACTACACAAGAATGGCTTAAAAGCAACAACACTGATGTCCTGGAGTGGCCAAGTCAGAGTGCAGACCTCAATCCAATTGAAAATTTGTGGCTGGACTTGAGAAGGTCTGTTCACTCATGATCTCCATGCAATTTAACAGAGCTTGAGCAGTTTTGTAAAGAAGAATGGAGAAAAATTGCAAAGCTGATAGAGACCTATCCACACAGACTCAAGGCTGTAATTACTGCCAAAGGTGCATCTATTAAATAGTGACTTGAAGGGGTATGAATAGTTATAAAACAGATTGATAGATCACTTTGTAGAGATTTGTTTTCACTTTGACCTGAAAGTCTTCTTCTGTTGATCAGTGACAAAAAAGCCAGATTAAATCCACTTTCATTCAATGTTGTAAAACAATAAAACATGCAGACTTTGTGGGGGCAGGGGAGGGGGTGAATACTTTTTAAGAGGCACTGTATATATTCACACAATATAAATGGTATTTTTACTATGTGTTCTATATCTATCCGTTCATATATGTATCTATCAAGGATTATATATATGAATCTTGAGAGTATCTAGGATGTGGAATCAGGCTCACCTGGAATCTGTGTGTTAAACACCTACTTTGATCTCTATACATACTGTGCGGCCAAGCACAACTTCATGACCATATACAAATTTGTCAACAGCGATGCTGTCTTCAGAAGAATCACAAGTTGTCTCCTTCTTAAATACGCAGAGGTCCAGCCTCTAGCTCCCCCTGGGATAGAGAATTCCAGAGGCTCACCATTCTCTGCACCTTAGATTCAAATGCCGATGGTAAAAGACCAGACGTGAATGAGAGAACAGTTACAATGGGCCAGATGGCTTCCTCTGACTTCCACACCTTGAAGGGTGAAGTCAAGAAATCTTTCAATGTTTGGGAGAAGGCTCAGGGCCCAAAATGTCGACTGTACTTTTCTTCCCCTATAGTACAGCCTGGCCTGCTGAGTTCCTCCAGGATTTTTTATGTATTGCTTTGATTTCCAACATCTCCAGATTTTCTCTTGTTTTCAGTCATTTCCTGTTCTTTCACCATCTCCTCTCCACTCCTTTATTAGTTTTATGTGGGGGTGATATATCCATTGGGGATGGGTGCATGTGGTCAAGAAAAAGGTAGGGCATGTTTGTAATCACATGTTTCTTTGAAGACCTTTCAATGTTCCATTAAAGATCGGTGTTACAGAAACATAGAAACATAGAAAATAGGTGCAGGAGTAGGCCATTCAGCCCTTCAAGCCTGCAGCGCCATTCAGTACGATCATGGCTGATCATCCAACTCAGAACCCTATACCTGCCTTCTCTCCATACCCGCTGATCCCTTTAGCCACAAGGGCCTTATGTAACTCCCTCTTAAATATAGCCAATGAACTGGCCTCAACTGTTTCCTGTGGCAGAGAATTCCACAGATTCACCACTCTCTGTGTGAAGAAGTTTTTCCTCATCTCGGTCCTAAAAGGCTTCCTCTTTATCCTCAAACTGTGACCCCTCATTCTGGACTTCCCCAACATTGGGAACAACCTTCCTGCATCTAGCCTGTCCAATCCCTTTAGAATTTTATACGTTTCAATCAGATCCCCCCTCAATCTTCTAAATTCCAGAGACTATAAGCCTCGTCAATCCAGTCTTTCATCATATGAAAGTCCTGCCATCCCAGGAATCAATCTGGTGAACCTTCGTTGTACTCTCTCTATGGCAAGAATATCTTTCCTCAGATTAGGGGACCAAAACTGCACACAATACTCTAGCTGTAGTCTCACCAAGGCCTTGTACAACTGCAGTAGTACCTCCCTGCTCCTGTACTCGAAACCTCTTGCTATGAATGCCAGCACATCATTCGCCTTTTTCACCACCTGCTGAGGCCAGTTCATTGGCTATATTTAAGAGGGAGTTAGATAAGGCCCTTGTGGCTAAAGGGATCGGGGGTATGGAGAGAAGGCAGGTATAGGGTTCTGAGTTGGATGATCAGCCATGATCGTACTGAATAGTGGTGCAGGCTCGAAGGGCTGAATGTCCTACTCCTGCACCACTTTCAATGACTGGTGTACAATGACACCCAGGTCTCGTTGCACCTCCCCTTTTCCTAACCTGCCACCATTCAGATAATAATCTGTTTTCCTGTTCTTGCCACCAAAGTGGATAACTTCACATTTATCCACATTAAATTGCATCTGCCATGAATTTGCCCACTCACCTAACCTATCCAAGTCACCCTGCATCCTCTTAGCATCCTCCTCACAGCTAACACTGCTGCCCAGCTTTGTGTCATCCGCAAACTTGGAGATGTTGCATTTAATTCCCTCGTCTAAGTCATTAATATATATTGTAAACAACTGGGGTCCCAGCACTGAGCCTTGCAATACCCCACTAGTCACTGCCTGCCATTCTGAAAAGGTCCCATTTGTTCCCACTCTTTGCTTCCTGTCTGCCAACCAATTCTCTATCCACATCAATACCATATCCCTAATACCGTTGAAACCATATGTAACACAAGGTGCCAAAAGCTCACCATCTTGTCACTACATCCTCCTATTTGAGACTCTCCTGCTAGTGGAAACATCTCACCATTTACCCTCTCATAGCTCCTCTAAAGATCTTGTTAAGATCCACCAATCATTCCGTGAAATTCCGAAATATCAGAACAGTTTTAGATCATCTTGAGACGGAGACACAACGGTTGGAGAACTGTGTTTTATTGACTATCAACAGTAGCGAAAGGAAAGGAAATTAATTTTTAAAATATTCATGGTAATATGCATTCTTCAATCAATAACAGGGATTATTGGAAAGTTACAAAGATCCATAGTAATCTTAATAAAAAGGTCCTTGAGAGATCTGATCACATTACCCAACTTATTCTGTAAGTGCAAGAGATCAATTATCTTATCATCAACAAAAAGCTTAAAGAAGGATGCGGTTTAAAGAGCTTTAAAAAATTTGGCATGACACAGTGGTGTAGCTTGTAGAGCAGCTGCCATACAGCTTCAGGGACCGTAGTTCAATCCTGATCTTGGGTACTGTCTGTGTGTGGAATTTGTACTTTCTCTCTGTGAACATGTGGATTTCACCCTGGTGCTCTGGTTCCCACCCACATCATGGACGTTTCATCCCACATCCCAATGATGTGTGGGTTAATGGCCCTGCAAATTGTGTGATTAATGGGTAGGATCTGGAGGGAGCCAATGAAGATGTGGTGAGAATAAAATTAGTGCAGGACTAGTGTAAAGATAGGTGTTTGGTGGTCAGCACAGTTTGATGGGCTGAAGGGACTGTTTCAAGACTGTATCGTGCTATGACTCTAAGCCTAAGGGTTATGGGCAGCACACCAAATACTGGAGGAAATCAGGTTAGACAGCATCTATGAAGAGGAATAATGTCAATGTTTTGGGCCGAGACCCTTCATCAGCAGTGGAAAGGAAGGGGGAAGAAGCCAGAGCCCAAGTTTCCACCCAAAACATAGACTTTTTATTCCTCTCCATGGATGCTGTCTGACCTGCTGATTTCCTCCAATGTGTGTGTTTTTCTGGATTTCCAGCATTTGCAGAATCTCTTGTGTCAAGAGTTATAGAGTCAGTGTGGGAAGGTGGCACGGAGGTGAAAGAAATAGTGTGAATGGGACAGCAGGTATGAAGGGCCAAATGGTCTTCCCTTTCTTCTAGTCTTGAAAAGTGAGAGTCCAGAAATCCTTCAATATCTGGAGGAGGACCACCCTCTTTCTATTCCTACTTCATCTCCACTCCCCTCTCCTTATTGGTCTTATGTAAGGGTCTAGTCTTAAGAGAGATGAACATTAGGGTTAGGGTTGAGGTAGTGAGGAGCTGGGGACGAGTGGATGTGATCAAGAAAGAGGGAGAAAATGTTTGGAATCCCATGTTCTGCATTAAAGAATTGTGTTGAAACCATTAGGTACCAAACACCCACCCTCCTCAACCAACACTGTCACTGTGGGCATCTAGTGTCTACCCTCTAGCTCTGTGCAAAGTCAGATCATCAGTAGGAGACTGGGAAAATTTCACTACCTCAACTCTAACCCTAATGTTCACCTCTCTTATTGGCCGACCCCAGCTCCAGCAACTCCTAACTCTAACCGCAAATCTCCAACCCCAAATCCTAACCTCTAACACTAAACCTTAATCCATGACCACAACAGTAGAGTCACAGGTGAGATCAAGAGGGCTGGAGAGTAACCAATGTTGCTGCTCTCCTTAAGAAATGTAATAAAGACAAAACAGAAAATTATGTCTTACATCAGTGTTTGGGATATGATTAGAGAAAGTTCTAAGGGTTAGGATCTACTGGTATTTGGAATGGCATAGATTTATTACGGATAGTCAGCATGGCTTTGTTCAGGGAAGGTCATATTTTACAGGCCTGAAGGAGTCTTCGGAGGTAGACTTTCGAAGATGATTAATGAGGGAGTAGTTGTTTTATAAGAGATACAGGAGTGTAATTGACACTTCTGGCTCACAGAGCTCGCACTGCCCAATTGCACCCTTGTGACCGATTAGCCTACTGACCTGTACATCTTTGGAATATGGAGGATTTTTGGAATGAATGGATTTTTGATATTCGGTTACAGAGTGAAAGTGTAAACTCCTGACAGACAGTGGTACTGTAATAGTTTTACACCAACCACTGCGGTACCATGTCAAAACATCTATTTTCTCTGAAATCTTGTATAGGGAAAGGTTGATTAGCTTACGACTTTATTCTTGGAGCGTAGAATGAGGGGAGATGTTCCAGAAGTATACAAAATTATGAGAGGTATAGATAGGGTAAATATACACTGATGTCTTCCCCCTCAGCTTGAGTTAGACTAGAATCAGATGTCATAGACTGAGGGTGAAAGGTGACACCCCACCCCCTAAAACAGAGCCCATGAAGTAAGGGGTACTATTATCTAGCAGGACTAGAAGGTTCAATGGTGAGTGGGTGGGACGTGGGGAGGGTCTCTGGTGAGTGGGTGTGAGATGTGGGGAGGGTCTCAGTGGTGAGTGGGTGGGATGTAGGGAGGGTCACTGGTGAGTGGGTGGGATGTTGGGTGGGACGTGGGGCCAGTCTCACTGGTGAGTGGGTGGGACGTGGGGAGGGTCTCACTGGTGAGTGGGTGGGACATGGGGGAATGTCTCACTGGTGAGTGGGTGGGACGTGGGGAGGGTCTCACTGGTGAGTGGGAGGGATGTGGGGAGGGTCTCATTGGTGAGTGGGTGGAATGTGGGGAGGGTCTCTGGTGAGTGGGTGGGACATGGGGAGGGTCTCTGTGGTGAGTGGGTGGGACGTGGGGAGGGTCTCTGTAGTGAGTGGGTGGGACGTGGGGAGGGACTCACTGGTGAGTGGGTGGGACGTGGGGAGTGTCTCACTGGTGACTGGGTGGGACGTAGGGAGTGTCTCACTGGTGACTGGGTGGGACGTGGAGAGGGTCTCATTGGTGAGTGGGTGGGACGTCGGGAGGGTCTCAATGGTGAGTGGGTGGGACGTGGGGAGTGTCTCCAGTGAGTGGGTGGGATGTGGAGAGGGTCTCTGGTGAGTGGGTGGGATGTGGGGAGAGTCTCTGGTAAGTGGGTGGGATGTGGGGAGGGCCTCTGGTGAGTGGGTGGGATGTGGGGAGGGTCTGTCTGGTGAGTGGGTGGGACGTGGAGTTGTCTCACTGGTGACTGGGTGGGACATGGGAAGTGTCTCACTGGTAACTGGGTGGGATGTGGAGAGGGTCTCTGTGGTGAGTGGGTGGGACGTGGGGAGGGTCTCTGTGGTGAGTGGGTGGGATGTGGGGAAGGTCTCTGTGGGGAGGGTCTCAATGGGTGGGACGTGGGTAGGGTCTCACTGGTGAGTGCGTGGAATGTGGGGAGGTTCTCTGTTGGGAGGGTCTCAGTGGGTGGGACGTGGGGAGGGTCTGTCTGGTGAGTGGGTGGGACGTGTGGACAGTCTCACTGGTGAGTGTGTGGGACGTGGGGATGGTCTCACTGGTGAGCGGGTGGGACGTGGAGAGGGTATCTGTGGTGAGTGGGTGGATGTGGGGAGGGTCTCTGTGGTGAGTGGGTGGGACGTGGTGAGTGTCTCACTGGTGAGTGGGTGGGACGTGGGGAGAGTCTCACTGATGGGTGGGTGGGATGTGGTGAGGTTCTCTGTGGTGAGTGGATGGGATGACGGGAGGGTCTGTCTGGTGAGTGGGTGGGATGTAGGCAGGGTCTCTCTGGTGAGTGGGGTGGGATGTGGGGAGGGTCTCTGTCGTGAGTGGGTGGGACGTGGGGAGGGTCTCTCTGGTGAGTGGGTGGGATGTGGGTGGGTCTCTATCGTGAGTGGATGGGATGTGGGGAGGGTCTCTGTGGTGAGTGGGTGGGATGTGGGTGGGTCTCTGTGGTGAGTGGGTGGGATGTGGGTGGGTCTCTGTGGTGAGTGGGTGGTATGTGGGGAGGGTCCCAGTGGTGAGCTTTGGGACCTGGTGAGAGTCGATCTCAAATACTAATGCTGTTCTCGATGCTAGTAGGCTGCAGATATTGGTACTTGAGTTCAAGATTCTGGTTTCGGTCCTCAATCCGTTGCTCGATCTCCTTCAAATCCTGCTGGAACTCCGCTATGATCTGCTTAGCATCCAGTTCAGTGAAGTGCTCCTCCTCGTAAGAGCCCAGGAGGATCTGGAGGAAGGGGTAGAGATCAGGTGATTGTTAATGCTCACTTGCCATCTCCAGATGCTTCCTATCAGCTGAGCTGCACCCCGCCGCCTGGGTAAAAAGATTATGTGTGGGAAGTGCCCATTGCCACAGGACAGGGGCCTGAATGGATGGGAAGGAGAGATGGTAGGAGAGAGAGGGAAGGGAAGGAGGAAATGGGGGGGGGCGCAGGGGATAGGATGGGATGGAAGCTGGAGTGATGGTCAGGAGGGTGGGGATGAAAAGCTAGCAAGCAGGGCTGGGAAGGCATTAAAGGCAAGAGGAATAACAAAACCATGGTTACTTGTGCTTTCTTAGGTCAAGGGAGTACAACAGTTATTAAACTATGGGCCTAATTAACAAGTTTAATGTCACAGGAAAAAGGACACGCCTTCTCTTACATACCACGGGTCAAGAGAAGATCATGAGTAACTATATTATTTCAGGAATGGAAGTGGCTGGCTTAGATGGTGAAAATTATTGTGCAGCTGGGGACAGCTCAAATGCCATCTATTAATTTGCTGATGATACACCTATTGTTGGCAGAATTTCAGACGCAACAGAGGCGTACAGGAGCAAGGTATATCATCAAGTTGAGTGGTGTCACAGCAACAACTTTGTACTCAACAAAGAACTGGTTGTGGACTTCAAAAAAGGAAGATGAGGGAACTCACAAAAGTAAATTGCTTGACCAGGAGGGAAGATCGCAACAGAAGAATATCAGGATTCACAATGTTCCCGAAGGAGTGGAGGGATTGTCGATGATAGACTTTGTAGAAAAGCTGCTGCGGGAAGCGCTGGAGATTCCCCCGACTATGGAGATGGAAATTGAGAGAGCGCATCGTTCGCTCATCCCACGGCATCCCGGAGACAGAAAAAGTAAGCTGCGCTCTAAGGTACTTAGATTCCTTCGATTCAAGAGCAAGGTGGAGATTCTACGAAGGGACTGGGGTAAGAAGAGGGTTTTTTGGAAAGGCAAGTTAATATATTTCGATCATGATTACCCCCGGCGGTACTACAGAAACGGAAGGAATATTCTGAAGCAAAACAAATATTAAAGCAAGAAAAGGTTAAATTCCAAACCCCGTACCCTGCTAAACTGAAGGTATTTTACCAAGAAGGGATACAACTATATCAGACAGCGGAAGAGGGGACCACAGACATGAAGAATAGAGGACTGCCCATTAGAGTGGTCAAATCAAGGGAAAGTCTGGCTGAGCAGTTATCCCGATCTGTTTGGGAAATGGTAAGAGAACCGAGAAAGCAGGGGACGGGAGCAGGACGAGAGAAGGACATTAGGAAGAAACTGAGTTCTCTGAGGGCAGCCCTCACCTCCTCCAGAAGAGCCATAAGGTTTAGTTAACTTTAAAAGTGCTGATAAACTAAACGGAAGCAAAAATAGACGGTGATATACCTATCTCAAGAAATACGTATTATAATGTGGATTTTACATTACTCAATTTTTTAAAATTCATTCATTGATATCTTTTTTCCCACCCAAATGAGAATATATCCATAGGAGGAATACACAGGGAAACCATTTCTGTGTAATGGACATAGATTTTTAAACTTACTTTTATAGGTACTGTGCGGGGGCCCTCAACTCACAGGTAGGAGGGGCTATTCCCCCACGGCTAGACGTTTCTTTTAGCTCAACCCAGGGTCATCTAGAGACCCCAGCCTTGGAATCACACCTTCATTACCTTTTTTATTATTCGCGTTTCTTGGTTCTTATTTGTTCAGGGAGTAGATCGATTAAGTTATATTCTGCAAATTTCAATGATATACTAACAGATAGTATATGGCTAAGGACAAAGTGAAACTCATTTCTTTTAATGTCAATGGGCTGTTGAATCCAGTCAAGTGCAGTAAAATTCTATCAAAAATGAAAAAAGAACAAGCCCATGTAGTATATTTACAGGAAACTCACTTAAGTGACAATGAGCATGGAAAATTAAAGAGAATGGGCTTCACTAATTTGTTTTTCTCCACATATAAATCAGGACATAGAAGAGGAGTTGCTATTCTCATCTCAGGAAAGCTAAATTTTGAAGAAGTTTTCGAAATGAGAGATAAGTAGGGCAGATATATTCTGGTAAGGGGGAATATAGATGGAAATCCAGTTACTTTATTGAATATATACGCACCCCCAGGATGTGATATTAGTTTCTTCCAGAAAATTACTAATAATATGGTAACAGAAACAGAAGGTCTCTTGATATGTGGGGGACACTTAAGTTTACAATTACAACCAAAGTTAGACTCTTCCAATAGAAAAACTTATGAAACAAAGTCCTTACATAAGAAAGTTAACACTCTTTTTGAGGATGTTGAGGACCTTGAGGAAGGGATTACACTTGTTATTCTGTACCCTATTCCATATATACAAGAATAGACTATTTCATAACATTCGGAAAAGATAGGGACAAAATAATCACCTGTGGAATTGGGGCAATAGATGTAAGTGACCATGCACCTATATATTTATCTGTTGATTTTGACCTGCAACCAAAGAATACTATTTCGAAACTAAATTCAAGTCTACTCAATGATCCCTATTTTAAGGAACAAATTAAAAAAGAAATTGGTCTTTACTTAGAAATGAATGATAATGGAGGGGTTTCACCTCCCATTCTATGGGATACTCTGAAGGCTGTCTTAAGAGGAAAAATTATAGCGATATCTTCATATAAGAAAAAAAGGAATAAAACATTAGAGGAATTACAAATTAAGCTGAAGGAACTATAAAAAAAAATCACAAATTGAGTTTGGCACAGGATACACTAGAGGAAATTCAAAAATTAGAAATGAAATTAATAGTTTGGCTACACAAGAAATTAGAAAAAAATTAATGTTTCTGAAACTGAGACACCATGAAAGTGGATCTAAATCTATGAAAATACTGGTGTGGAAACTGGAAAAAAAAGATAGCAGGAAATACAATTCATAGAATTAGGGATCCAAGAACAAAAGTGATAAAAAATAAACTAAGTGAAATTGAGGAAGCTTTTGAAATGTTTTACAAACTCTATATTCCAAAGTTGCAAGGGGAAGCATAACCCAAGCTGACACCTTCCTGAATTCTTTAG
Source organism: Mobula birostris (assembly GCF_030028105.1). Taxonomy (NCBI): domain Eukaryota; kingdom Metazoa; phylum Chordata; class Chondrichthyes; order Myliobatiformes; family Myliobatidae; genus Mobula; species Mobula birostris. The sequence continues at coordinate 88,635,264 of NC_092374.1, forward strand.
AGTTACCCACTTTAAGCAAAGAACAAAATAGAATGATGACTGCTGACATAACTGAAGCTGAACTAAAAACTGCAATTAGTAGGCTTAAATTAAGCAAGTCACCAGGACCAGATGGATATATGGCAGAGTGGTATAAAGAGTTTAGAAGTGAGTTAATTCCTGTTTTACTCCCCACACTGAACTGGGCTCTGAAAAATGCCACCCAGCTGGAAGGAGGTGATAATCTCAGCTATACCGGAAGAAGATAAGGATAAAATAGAATGTGGGTCATTTAGACCAATATCTGTTCTTATTGTGGATTATAGAATATTTACCTCCATCATGGCCAAACGATTAGAAGAGTTTCTACCCACACTGATACATAATGATCAGACAGGTTTTATACAACAACGCCAAACACAAGACAATATACAAAGGACACTTCACATTATGGATCATATAAAAAAATGAAATTGAAGCAATATGATAAGCATGGACGCTGAAAAGGCATTTGATTCGGTTAATTGGAATTTTCTTTACAGAGTTTTACATAGATTTGGTCTACATGACACAACTGTACAGGCACTATACGACAATCCTACCACCAGGATTAAAATCAATGGATATTTATCTAATAGTTTTACCCTAGAAAGGGGCACGAGACAGGGTTGTGCATGGTCACCACTACTCTTCGCATTATATCTGGAACCATTAGCTCAATACAAAATGAAGATATCAGGGGAATTACTGTTAAAGGGACAGAGCATAAATTGGCCTGTTACGCGGATGACATTTTGATCGATCTAGGGCAACCAACATACTCTTTACCTAAATTGATGCAATCCTTCAAATAATATGGGCAATTATCAGGATACAAGATCAACGTAACTAAACCCAACTACTTTCATATAACTATCACCCATCAAGAGAAATTGAAAGTAGATATTCTTGGGCATGGCAAACAGAGTCCGTCAAATATTTGGGCATCATTATGCCAAAAGGTTTGGCAAAATTATCAGAATGCAATTATCAGCCTATATATAAAAAAATTAAGATATAACAAGATGGAACCTAATTCCTTTTCTTGGTCTCAATTCAGGGATTGAATCTATTAAAATGAATATACTGCCCAGATTACTATATCTCTTTCAGACCCTACCAATAGAGAGCAACCAAAATCAATTCAATGAATGGAACAAGATGCTATCAAGATATATGTGGCAAGGTAAAAGGCCTAGGGTCCATCTCAAACCTTTGCAATTAGCCAAGGAAAAGGGGGGATGGGGCCTACCTTCTCTTAGAGATTATTATTTTGCAGCACAGTTGAGAGCCACGATATGCTGGTGCAACCCATCATATGACGCACAATGGAAAAACATTGAGGAGAGGATACTTTCCATCCCTATACAGGCAATTTTGGCTGATAATAATCTACAAAGTGATATAAATAATATTGCCAACCCGTGGGTGAAATGGACCCTTTAAATATGGAAAACTATTATAAAAGAATATAAACTAGAGAGAGACATTGCAATTCTTAAATGGTGTGTATATGACTCGGATTTTAAACTGGATGCTAGATTTCAGGACTGGACATCTAAAGGAATAACAGCTATTCGCAATATAATGAAAGAAGGAAAACTGTTCAGTTTTGAATTGCTCAAAGAGAAACACTTATTAGAAACACAAGACTTTTACCGGTATTTACAGATGCGACAGTATGTTAATAGGACGGTTTAAAATGTAACCAAGGCAAGGACGTCTGATAGAGCAGTTTAGAAAAGCATATAATTCAGACAACGGTAGTAGAATAATTTCAAGCGTGTATAAGGGTTTGTCAAATCTTAAAACACATTTGACTTCATACTTTAAAATAAAATGGAAGAAAGAAGGAGGGATAATGATATCTGAGGAAGAATGGACAATAATATGGAGGTATCAATGGAAGTATACCAGTTCACAGAAATGGAGGGAGTTCCGGTGGAAAAACTTGATAAGATATTTTATTACACCCTCTCAGAAATCCCATTATGATAGTACTACCCCCAACTCCCCACCGCCGTTTGCTGGAGAAATTGTGGAAATCAAAATGCAAACGATTATCATATTTTCTGGGAGTGCCCCATTATCAAAGACTGTTGGAGGGGGATACATAATGCCCTACAAGACATCTTTAAATGTGAAATACCCTTGGAGAGTAAGACCATATATTTTGGGTATATACCTCAAGAATGGTTGAAAAGAGATAAATATTTAATGAATGTACTGCTGGAGGCTGGTAAAAAGACTCTTACCAGGAAATGGTTATCACAGGAGAGCCCAGCTTTAAATGTATGGATGGAAATTACAAAGGACGTTTACAGAATGGAAAAGATAACAGCATCTGTTAATCATAAGTTGGAACAATTTTATTCATACTGGAAAAATGGTTGAACTATATAATACCTCATAGGCCTGATTTTATTCTTACAAGTCAATGAATATGTTGTATAAAAAAAATCACTCCCTACTCTGCACATAATTTTCTTCTTTCGATTCTTCTTTCTTTCCTCTCCTTTCTATAAGTGTATACCTCAGATAAACATTATGTGGAGATTTGTGACAAATATATGATATATATGTACAGTATTTGAAATACATCTTATGGAAAGTTTGTCTGATGATTAAATTCAATAAGAAATAAATTACAAAAATAAGAAAGCACAACAGTGGCTATATTTCATTAGGAGTTTGAGGAGATTTGGACACTCAGAAATTTCTATGGATGTACAGAGCATTCTAACTGGCTGCATCACCATTTGGCATGTGGCAGGGATCGGGTCTATTGCACAGGATCAAAAGAAGCCAGAGCTCACAGATAATAGGATCTCAGATTTGAACTTGGATAAGCTTTGGCAGCAGCAGTTTCAGCCAGACTTCCCTGAATGCAGTCTGCACGAACAACCTGGTTTGTCAAGAGAGGACCACAAATTCATGAAACTGGTTGCAAATTCTGCAAAACTGGTGGACGGCCACTAAAATAGTAGTTTACCTTGGAGAAGGGAGAAGGTTAACATGGCAAATAATAGAAAGATTGCAGAACAGCATGCTCTAAATCTAAGCAGGAGGTTTCTGAGGTATTTGTCATTACGCACTGACTACACAGCTTTCATGAAGGATGTCATCTCCAAAGGTTATGCTGAGAGAATGCCTACGGAGGATCTGGAACACAGTGATGGGAAAGTCTGGTATATTCTACATCACGGTGTTTACCACTCCAGGAAAAGGGAGCTCCATGTTGTGCTTGGCTGTGGAGCGATATTTCAGGGAACATCTCTTAATGTTCGTCTATTACAGGGATCAGGTCCTACTAGCTCACTGATTAGTGTTATGACCAGATTCAGAAAAGAGCCAATGGTGACCATGACAGATATTGAACCAATGCTTCAACAGGTTAAAGTACCAGCAGAAGACGGAGATTTGCTGAGGTTTCTCTGGTGGCTTGTTGTGACCTCAGTCAAGATATGGAGGACTTTAGAATGGGCTTACATCTCTCTGGATCAAAATTCATCACCATTCTGTGCCAATTTTGCTATTAGGAAATGCACAGAAGACAAGGAAGGTGTTGGTGGATGCTATCCCTGAAGAGTCTAAACATCCTGTTATGCTGGTAAAGGACCTCCATATCTCAGACATCCTTTGGAGGCATGTACATCGAGAGGTGGGACATTGTGGTAGTAACCACATATTGTCCAGGTTGCCAGATTTCCGGCACTAGTGCAGCTCCAAGTATAATCCTGTCTAAGTGTGGTGTTTGTCGACAGTTGCACACAGCTCCAGGATGCCAGCACACGGCAGATCTACCTCTGGCCAGGGTCTCTCCAGATGAAATCAGTTTAAACATGTAGGAGTGGATGACTTTGCACCTTGTGAGGTGAAGAGCAGAAGGAGAACAGTGCAGAGGTCAAGAGAAGACCGTGAGTAGCCACAAATTTACCAATTTAGCCTTACGAGCTGTTTACATTGAAGTGGCAATTTTGTTAGACACATTTTCCTTTGTTAATGCATTTTGATGCTTTATAGCAAGATGAGGGCAGGTTGCACTCAGAAAATGTGACAAAAGTTGTGGAGGTAAGGGTGAGTTGAGCAAAGCCATTGAGAAGTGGAACCACTCACAGATCAGTGATGTCTTTCTTCTGAAAGGAATTAAGTGAATTTTTAACCATCCAGCTGGCTCATATCATGGGGGAACATGAGAGAGACTGATCAGGTCTGTGTGAAAAGTTATGATGTTAGGTAGTTCACAATAATTTTCACTGTCTAGGCTGGCCACTTTCAATTCTGAAACAATGAAGCTACTCACGACCATCTCTTGATCTATGGTGTGTAAGATAATGCATATTCTTTTTCCTGTGAGATTGAACTTGTTCATGAGGCACTCTGTGCAGAAAACTGCTGTACTGTCTTGATCCAAGAAAACACAAGTAACCATTGTTTTGTTTCCTATGAGTGGATATGAAGTACAGTATGCTGGGATGCTTAAAATTGAATATATTGCATGAAAGATGCTTCCTACAATCTTTGCTGATGTGTCCTGTACACAGTCAGCCAAGGGAGACACAATTTTCCTTCGGGAAGACTATCTTCTCACTATAAGCCCTTTTCTCCAGCTGAGGGTGCAATTCCAATATGTGCCCACCCCCACAGAACAGACAAACCCTTTTAGCTGTTGAAACTATTTCCCTACCTCTAGTTCTAGGTTCAGTTTTAATTTTACTTCCCACAATGGTCACAGTAGTGGCAAAGCTGATTCCTTTCGCTCTAGAACAAAATTGTGACTTACAGTAGTTTTGTTCACATCTTAGCTTATTACCAGTGATGAAGCATCCTCTATATTCCCAAACACTGGGTCTGTTGCCACTTTTACTTGCCTTTCAATAAAATTAGCAATGTCAATGAAAGTAGCCTTATGCTTGTGTCCTTCTTGAGGTTCACAGACCATGGTTCACCATATATCCCTAAGCTTATAGGGCAGTTTCTTTATAATGGTCAACATATTGGCAAGCATGTCCAGCTCATGCATGTATTGCACTTCTTCCAGGGCATTGCAACAGCCTCCAACAAAAAGAATGTAACCTTAAGAGCCTTCGTGTCTTCAGATTTTATGGATACCCATGAAAGACCCTTTCCCTTGTAGGCAGAAGCAGTTTCCTATTCAACACCAAAATGTTCCTGTAGAAAAGCCTTAGCTTTGATGTATTTTCTCTTAGGGTCAACATGTTGCTAACTTCTAACAAGTTCCCTAGGGTGAACCCTAGTGTACAGTTCAAGGAAATAGAGATAGCTACTATGACACAAACACGAGGAAATCCAATGACTTCTATGACTATCAGTCTTGTTTTTACACTGCTTTTAAAGGCCTTTCACAAATGCATGATACTGCAATGGATCACCGAAGATTTGAACCTCTCTTTTATAGCAAAGATTAAAGGCGTCATTGTGCCAATAAGGTTATTATTTCATTTTGCTTCCTCATAATATCAAAAATATTGTTTTGATCTCCATCATCCGAAACAAGAGCGTTTCCATGCTGTAAGTGAACGTCCCCATGAGCTGCTGGATGTGACATAGGTTCAGAGTGCCTCAATAATGCAGATTGACAGGAAACACCATGAACTAGCTCTTGGGGTTTTGTTCATGTTTCCGAGAAACTTGAGGAATGAAGAAATCAGCACTGACGTTCGGTGGTTTGGTTTTTCCTTGTGTATTTTCAATATAGGCATTCATACCATTGGACTGTCCTGTTGAGCACTTTTAGCACTCGACACACTTGAAGCCCTTAGCCATATGTGCTGCAATTTCTTCCTCCAACTTAAACTGTTCCTTCTTTTTCTGTAGCTATTTCTCTTGTTCTTCCAGTGCATGTTTGTCCCTCAATAATCGTTGCCATTAAAAAAAAATATTCATTTACAGGATGTGGGTGACACCAGCTAAGCCAGCATTTATTGCCCATCCCTAGATACCCTTGAGAAGGTGGTGATGAGCTGCCTTCTTGAACCGCTGCAGTCCCTGAGGTGTACGTACACCCGCAGTGATGATAGGGAGGGAATTCCATGACTTTGACCCAGCGACAATGAAGGAACAGCGATATGTTTCCAAGTCAGGAGTGTGAGTGACTTGGAGTGGCGGTGTTCCCAGGTATCTGCTGTTCTTGTCCTTCTAGATGGTTGTGGGACTGGAAGGTGTTGCCTTAGGAACATTGTTGTGCTGTTGTTGCAGTGCATCTTGTAGATAGTACACACTGCTGCAACTGTTCATTGATGGTGGAGGGATTGAATGCTTGAGGTAGGAGTACCAATCAAGTTGCTTGCTTTGTACTACATGATGTCAAGCTTCTTGAGTGTTGGAGCTGCATTCATTTTGTGACTGGCAAGTATTCCATTACACTCCTGACCTGAGCCCTGTATATGGTGGACAGGATTTGGGGAGTCAGGAGGTGAGTTACACACTGCAGGATTTCTAGCCTTTGACTTGCTCTGGTAGCCACAGTGTTTATATGGCTAGAACAGTTCAATTTCCTGTCAATGGTCACCCCCAGGATGTTGATAGTAGGCGTTTCAGTGATGGTGATGCCACTGAACGTCAAGGGACGATGGTTAGAGCCTCACTTGTTGGAGATGGTCATTGCCTGGCACTAGTGTGGCTTGAATATTACTTGCCACTTGTCAGCCCAAGCCAGGATATTGTCTAGATCCTGCTGCATTTGGGCAGGAGCTGCTTCACGAATGGTGCAGAACGTTGTATAGTCATCTGCGAACATCCCCATTTCTGACCTAATGATGGACGGAAGGTTATTGATGAAGCAGCTGGAGATGGTTGGTCCTAGGACATTTCCTTGAGGAACTCTTGCAATGATGTCCTGAGGATGAGATAATTGACCTCCAACCACCACAACCATCTTTCTTTGTGTCAGGGATGATTCCAACCAGTGGAGGGTTTTCTCCCTAATTTCCATTGACATTTTAGCTAGGGCACCTTGATACCATACTCAGTCAAATGCTGCCTTGATGTTGAGGGTCTGGTATTTAGCTCTTCGGTCCATATTTGACCAAGGAGGTGATGAGGTCAGGAGCTGAGTGGCCTTAACGGAATCCAGATTGGGCATCCGTAAGCAGTTCTTGTTATTACTGAGTAGGTGCTGCATGATAGCACTGTTGATGACTCCTTCCATTACTTTGTGATGGTTGAGAGTAGGCTGATAGGACAGCAATTGGCTGGGTTGGACTTGAACTGTACACAAGAAACAGGACGTATCTGGGCAATTTTCCACATTGCTGGTGTTGTAGCTGTACTGGAACAGATCGGCTCGTGGCACAGCAAGATCTGGAGTACAAGGGTTCAGGACCATTGGTAGGATTTTGTCTGAGACAATAGCCTTTGTAGTATCTTGTGCTTTCAGATGTTTCTTGATATCACGTGGAGTGAATCAGATTGGTTGCATACTGACATCTGGGATGCTGGGGACTTGCGGTGGAGGCCGAGCTGGATCATCTATTCAGCACCTCTGACTGAAGATTGTTGCTAATGTTTCAGCCTTGTCTTTTGCACACATGTTCTAGGCTCCTCTGTCATCGAGGATGGGGATATTTGTGGAGCCTCCTCCTCCAGTGAGTTGTTTGATTCTCCACCACCTGTCAGGTTCTTCTGGGTTTCGGTGAGACTCAAGTGCAGACCAATGAATACTATTTTACCAGGATTACTAGGGAGCACGAAGGCAACAGTCTTTCAAAAACAGAAGGCAGGCACGAATCCAAAATGACAGGCAGAGGTCTTAACAGGAAAGGCAGTCAGGTGAGGGCAGACAATCCAGAGCGCACAGGCAAAAATCGGGTCCAAGAGCAGGCAAAGTCCAAAACACAGAATCAGGCAAAATCGGTTGGCAGAAGTCACAATGACAAGCTAGAACAACACAGGTCAGAACTGGGACAAACTAGCAGAGAGTGCTCGTCAAGGCGGGGTTTAAATGGACAGGGTAACGAGTGAAAATTAGAAACAGGTGGGTGCAAATGAGGAGACGAGCAGGTAATTGGAGGCAGTCCAAAAAGGGAAAGAGGCTGGGCCAGAACCCACATGGCCAGGTGAAAGAAAACAGAAATTAAAGACTGGCATGATCCAGAGCTACCAGCAGAGGCCCTTCGACCCAGTGTTCAGGCCGGATCCTTAACAGCACCGTTCACAGCTGGATGTGGCAAGACTACAGAGCTCAGATCTGATCCATTGGTTGTGGGAGCACTCAGCTCTGTCTGTTACTTGCTGCTCATGGTGTTTGGCATGCAAGTTGTCCTGTACTGTGGCTTCACCAGGGTGAGGCCTCATATTGAGGTATGCCTGGTCTTGTTCTCAACATGCCCTCCTGCCATTGCCTTAATGCAGCTAAATCAGCCTCTGTTTTAATGCATGGAAAGGACGTAGTTTATACAGAACAACAGAGTTCCACCAGCCAGGCGTTCTGCTTTGACACACTCTCATCTTGGTCTTACATCATCTTGTATGTCATCTGTTATGTCCCAAGTCATAACATGCTTGAAAATTGAGAAACATAGTTTGTTGGAAGGTGATGCATGTCTTTATTTATTGCAGCAGCATCAGATTGAAAGTGGCCATCAATACAAAATGCTTGAGCCAACCGTTTCACATCTTCTTTGAATGCAGTGTCATGTTTATCAATACTTCTGAACATTGATGGAGGAAAGGTATGTGACATGGTGGAGGACAGGGAGGGAGGAAATGGGAGTGAGGAGCGAGAGGGTAGGGGAGAATGAGGAGTCCAAGGGGAGGGTGGAAGAGGGAGAGTGAGTGAAGGAGAGAAGGTAGATAGAGGGGAGGGGCCACGGAAAGGGAGAAAGAGGGAGACAAGGGGGGAGAGGAAAGAGAAGGGAGAGGAAGAGGAGGAAGGGGAAAGTGAAGGGAGAGTGAGGAGAAGGGAAGAGGGAGAACATGGAGAGGAAAAGAGAAGGAGAGGAGGAGGTGAGGCGAGAGAGTGATAGGAGACAAAGGAGAGGGGATAGGGTGGGGGAAAGGGAGAGGAAAGAGTGGGAAGAGGGGAAAGGGGGGAGGTCGAGAAGGAGAAGTGTGGGAAGCAGGAAGAGTAAGGGGAGTGGGGAGAGGAAGGAGGAGAGAAAGTTAAGAAGGTAAGGGGAAGGGAGGGGTGAGATGGAAAAGAATGATTGGAGGGGGACAGAGATGGATGGGAAGGGTAGCAATGGGAGGGGTGGAGAGGACGCAGGAAGGGGGTAGTGATCATATTGATGTACCGTTCCCAGTCTGATGGCCAACATGCCAAGCAGGGTGTGGATGATCAGGATGAGTGATTGAGGGCAGCCCACCCCTCTCCCACAGTTCCTCTGCCCTCCTGATAAAGCCTCACAGCCCTAGAACATGATCTATGTGTTGATACAACAGGTGTGTAGCCAAGCATCCATGAGTGAGCTAACATGGGAATTTCCACATTGTTTACTCATGCTGCAGGAAATATACACATGCGCACATACATACACACAAGTACACACCTACTTTCACACATGTGTACACAGATACATATACAGTACAACACGCAGACACATACAGAGTATTCATGAACACACATAAATACATGGAGATACACACATGCACACACTCATGTAGAGTAGATACACATATTGTGTGACAGACATTCACACACACACACACGTAGAGAGAGACACACATTCGTATATAAACACATACATGTGGATATACATTTACAGACAGACACATGCATATATACAGACATGTAGACACACATATATTCACCTATATACACACACATACAGACCTGCACACACATAGCTGCACTGCCCACCTTGTTGGGTAAAGGCCGACTCAGGAGCCATGTGATCGCCATCTGAAGAGCGGACTGACTCATATCGGGTAGCGTGTCCATGAGCTGCTCGATTGAGAGGTCTTCCTTGGAGGAGGGTGGAGGCTTCCTCATGGTGCAAGGTGAATTTGGCACCCAGCAGCACCAATCATACTGTCAGGGGCAAGGTCAAAATTCAAGGATCAGAGATAACAGTGAAATAGCATGAAAACTACAGATGCTGGAAACCTGAGACAAAATAAAAAACATGCTGGAAACACTCATCAGATCAGGCAGCATCTGTGGAGAGAGAAACTCAGTTGATGTATTCAGGTTCTAATCAAAGGTCATAGAACTAATTAACATCATTCCTCCTTCTGTAGATGCTTCGGAGTGTTTCTGGTGCTTTTTGCTTTGATTAGTTTTAATTTGGAGAGAAGATGTGGGCAGGGATGGGTTAAGATTTTTAAGATAAGATTAGCTTTACTTGTCACATGTACATCAAAACATCGACAAATACAGCAGAAAGGCATCATTTGCTACAATGACCAACACAGTCCAAGTGTCGCCAAGCTTCCAGTACTAACATAGGATGCGCACAGTTTGCCAACCACAGCCCAAACCCTGAACATCTTTGCAATGTGGGAAGAAACCGGAGCACCTGGAGGAAACCCACATGGTCACAGGGAGAACGTACAGACTCCTTACAGACAGTGTCGGAATTGAACCCGAGTCGCGGGTGCTGTAATAGCATTACATTAACTGCTGTGCTACTGTGCTGGCCTATGGATGTGGGCAGGAATGGATAGGACAAAGGGGATACATGTGATAGGACAGGTTAAGTAAGTACAAGTTGTTAACGATGTAGTTAGAGGGTGATAAAGAAGTGGGCTCTGTTGCAGATAGTAGGTCAGGGTGTTCAACAGGACATGGAAGATAGCCGATCCAAAGAAGGAGGAGGGGGGAAGCAAGAGGCAGCAGGTGACTGGTGGACCAAGGAGGGGTGAAGAATGATGAACAGTTGAATGAGGGGGAGGAATGGTGTTGGGGATCGGGGCAAGTGGATGAGATGGAGCCAGACAAGGGGCAGGTGGAGCCAAATGAGGGGAGAGTGATGGGGGAGGTGCAAGGTGGCTGGATGTGATAAATGGGAACACAAAGTTTACCAGTGCAAGGTAAGGAATGTGATAATGAATACCATTAGGGGTAAGATGTAGGGCAGCTGGAACCAGATGGGGAAGGGATGGAGTGGGTGAAATGTGTGGATGACATGTGGATCAAACCAGGAGGGGGAGAGGGCAAAAAGTAGCTGATAATCTCCATATTCCAGCCCGTAACCTCTTGTGTTTATCCATCACTTTAAATTCGTACCTCTTGGTGTTCGTCTGGGGAAGAGAAGCCCTTCTCATTGACACTCCAAAGGCTTCTACTGAGGCAGGAATCCATCCCACCCCAGGACACTGGATAGCAGGCTCGATCCCTCAGCTCTGATTGACCTGTCTGTCAACAGTCAACCCTGCGATGTATGCAAGGTGCGAGAACAACAGTAGAGTGACATGATGAAATGTTTTTACTGAGTCATGTTAGTGACATGCAACTTACAGTGTGGGAGCTACAAAATTGGCCCACAGAGATGAAAGACCCACGCACTCGAATGCCCAATCAATTTACTGCAGGATCAATTGACTGCATGTGGACTTGCCACCTTCTTGTAATTGATCTGTTATGATTCCCGGTTCTTGCCCCTTGCCCTGAATATTGCTCAGCATCTGCACCTTCACACAAAGATCAACCTGGAACAGGTGACGGTCTGGATCCCTCCAGTGTGGAGAGGTTGAAGGATATTCCAGGATGAGACGGAGCCCTTACCTGACCATTGTTCACCGCAGCGTGCTGGGCAGAGGCGATGAAGATCACCGTGGTGAGGAATTTGAACAGCTCCTCCCTGGTCAGAAAGCTTGTCGGGAAGCCTGAAGCCAATATGGACAGGGTTAGATGCTGGACATGAACAAAATGCCGCAGGAGAGTCACTGTATGAACTTCGTAGTTTGATCAGACATAGTGGACATTGGAAATACTGCCAGTGAGGATGGGTTCAGGGGCTCTATTGTGTTCTTTGTGTGAGATGTAGGGAATCTGGGAGACCTCGAGCCTCCCGGATAACCACATCTGCACCAGATGTACCAAGCTGCAGCTCCTCAGAGAACATATTAAGGAAATGATAAAGCAGCTTGATGACTTTTGGCTCATGGGAAACTGTGGAAGTGATAGATAGGAGCTACATAGAGGTGGTCACCCCTAAGCTGCAAGTGGTAGGAAGCTGGGTGACTGTCATAACAGGGTAGGGAAATGGGCAGAGGGTGCCGAGTACCCCTGTGGCCGTTCCCCTCAATAATAAGTCACACCACTTTGGATCCTATTGGTGGTGGGGGGTTGCTACCAGGAGGAGCTGCAGTAATCGGGTCTCTGGCATTGAACCTGGTGCTGTGGCTCAGAAGGGAAGTGGGGAGAGGAGGATTCCATAGTTAGAGGAGTAGACATGAGATACTGTGGATACAATAGAAACACTCGGTGATATTTTGCCTCACAGGTACCAGGGTCAGGGACGTCTTGGACTGGGTCCGCAGCATTCTGAAGGGGGAGGGAGAGCAGCCAGAAGACTTGATATAAACTGGTACCAATGACATAGGTAACAAAAGAGAGGAGGTCCAGAAGAGAGAAGTTAAGGAGCCAGGTAGAAAGCTGAAAAGCAGGACCTTTAGGATAGTATTCTCTGGATTGCTGCCTGTGCTGAGCACCAGTGAGGGAAAGAGTATGATGACTTGGCAGAGGAATGCGTGGCTAAGAAATTGGTGCAGCGGCAGGGCTTCAGATTTCTGATCATTGGGATTTTCTCTGGGGGAGGTATGATGTGAACAAAAGGGACAGATTACACCTGAACTTGAGGGGGACCAATATCCTTGCAGGCTGATTTCCAGAACTATTGGGGTGGGATTAAACTGATTTGGCATGGGGATGGGAAACTGGGTGATACATTTGAAGACAGGGCATTTGGTATGCAGGCGAATGCAGTGTGTAGTGAGACTGTCAGGAAGGACAGGCAGATAACAGGGCAAAATTTCAGTCAGTGGAATGAGTGTAGGGTAATGGGGGGAGGTGGATATCGAGAAGTGTGATAGATACAGGACTGTAGGTGTTACATTTGGATGCACACAGTATGCAAAATAAAGGGGACGATCTTGTAGCGCAGTTAGGGATTGGCAGGTATGACATTTCAGAGGTATGACATTGGCAGGTATGACATTTCAGACATCACTGAGTCATGGCTGAAAGAAGATTATTGTTGGGAGCTTAACATCCATGAATTTATATTGTATTGAAAGGGCAGGCAGGTAGGCAGAGAGGAGTGACATGGTTCTGTTGGTAATAAAATAAATCAACTCCTTAGGAAGAGGTAACATAGAATTTGAAGATGTAGAATAATTGTGGCTAGAGTTAAGGAACTGCAAGGGGAAAAATAACCTGATGGGAGTTACATACAGGCCTCCAAACAGGAGCCAGGATGTGAGCTACATCTAGAAAGGGCCATCTTATGAAAGTAATGGGCAATTTCAATTTGCAGGCAGATGGGAAATTTAGGTCTTGGATGCCAATAGAGAGAGAATTTGTAGAATGCCTATGAGATTTTTTTAGAGCAGCTTCTGGTTGAGCCCACTAGGGGATTAGTTATTCGAGATTGGCTGCTATGTAATTGACCAGATTTGGTGAGGGATCTTAAGGTAAAGGAATCCTTAGGAGCCAGTGATCATAATATGATAGAATTTTCCATGCAATTTGAGAAGGAGAAGCTAAAGTCGGATGCATCAGTATTTCAATGGAGTAAAGGGAACTACAGAGTTGATTGGAAGGGGAAACTAGCAGGGATGACAGCACAATAGCAATGGCTGGAGTTTCTTGGAGCAATTTGGAAGGCACAGGATAGATTCATCCCAAAGAGAAGGTATTCTAAAGGCAGAATGATGCACCGTGTCTGACAAAGGAAGACAAAGCCAACATAAAAGCAAAAGAGAGAGCATATAATACAGCAAAGAGTACTGGGAAGTTAGAGGATTGAGAAGCTTTTAAAGACCAACAAAAAATCAATAGGGCGCAAAAGGATGAAACATTAAGGTAAGCTAGCCAATAATATTAAAGAGGATACCAAAAGATTTATTTTAGATATATAAAGAGTAAAAGAGAGGTGAGAGTAGATATTGGACTGCTGGAAAATGACACAGGAGAAGTAGCAAATGGGGACAAGGAAGTGGCAGACGAAACTGAATAAATATTTTGCATGAGTCTTCACTATGGAAGACACTAACAGTATGCGGATATCCGAGAGTGTCAGGGGGCATAAGTGAGTGCAGTTACTTTTACTAGGAAGAAAGTGTTTGCAGAGCTGGAAGTTCTGAAGGACTAGGTGCATGAGGAATCTGAAAGAGGTCATGATCTTTCATGAATCACTAGATTTGGGCATATTCCTGGAGGACTGGGATATTGCAAATCTCACTCCACATTTCAAGAAGGGAGGGAAGCAGAAGGAAGGAAATTATAGGCCAGTTAGCCTGACCTCGGTGGTTAGGAAATGTTGGTGTCAATTGTTAAGGATGATGTTCAGGGATACTTGAAGGCACATGATAAAATAGGCTGAAGTCGGCATGGATTCCTTAATGGGAAATCTTTCTTGACAAATCTGTTTGAATATTTGAGGAAATAACAAGCAGGATAGACAAAGGAGAATTGGTGGATGTTGTGTACTTGGATTTTCAAAAGGCCTTTGACAAGGTGCCACACAGGAGGCTGCTTAGCAAGACAAGAGCCCATGGTATTACAGGAAATATACTAGCATGGACATAGCATTAGTTGATTGGCAGGAGGCAAATATTGGGAATAAAGGGAGCATTTTCAGATTGGCTGTCAGTGACTACTGGTGTTCCACAGGTGTTGGTGTTGGGACCACTTCTCTTTATGTTGTATGTCAATGATTTGGATGACAGAATTGATGGTTTTATGGCCAAGTTTGCTGAGGATATGAAGATAGGTCGAATGACTGGTAGTGTTGAGGAAGAAGGGAGGCTGCATGAGGACTTCAATTAGGAGAATGGTCAAGGAAGTGACAGTGAAGTGAAGTGTTGGTAGAATCTCAGGTGGTGACAAGAGGGCGTACAGGAGTGAGATATGCCAACTAGTGAAATGGTGCCGCAGCAACAACCTGGCATTCAATGTCAGTAAGATGAACTAACTGATTGTGGACTTCAGGAAGGGTAAGATGAAGGAACACATACTAATGCTCATAGAGGGATCAGAAGTGGAGAGAGTGAGCCGCTTCAAGTTCCTGGGTGTCAAGATCTCTGAGGATCTAACCTGGTCCCAACATACTGATGTAGTTATAAAGAAGGCAAGACAGCGGCTATACTTTATTAGGAGTTTGAAGAGATTTGGCATGTCAACAAATATACTCAAAAACTTCTATAGTTGTACCGTGGAGAGCATTCTGACAGGGTTCATCACTGTCTGGTATGGAGGGGCTACTAAACAGGACGGAAAGAAGCTGCAGAGGGTTGTAAATCTAGTCAGCACCATCTTGGGCACGAGCCTACAAAGTACCCAGGACATTTTTAGGGAACGGTATCTGAGAAAGGCAGTGTCCATTATTAAGGATCTCCAGCACCCAGGGCATGCCCGTTTCTCACTGTTACCATCAGGTAGGAGGTACAGAAGCCTGAAGGCACACACTCAGTGATTCAGGAACAGCTTCTTCCCCTCTGCCATCCGATTCCTAAATGGACGTTGAAGCTTTGGACACTACCTCACATTTTTTATTACACAGTATTTCTGTTTTTGCATATTCCTTTAAATCTATTCAATATATTTAATTGATTTACTTGTTTATTTATTGTTATGTTTTATTTAATTTATTATTTTTTTCTCTCTCTGCTAGATGATGTATTGCATTGAACTGCTGCTGCTAAGTTAACAAATTTCATGTCAAATGCTGGTGATAATAAACCTGATTCTGATTCTGAAGTAGAATATAGTGTTGGGAAGTGTATTGTCATATGCTTTGGTAGAAAGAATAAACGAGTAGACTATGTTCTAAACGGGGAGAAAATTAAAAGATATCCAAGGTGCAAAGGAATGCAGGGTCATGCAGGATTCCCTAAAGGTTAACTTGCATGTTAAGTCAGTGGTGAGGAAGGCTGGCATCATTCTGAGAACCAGAATATAAAAATGAGGATGTAATGCTGAGGCTTTATAAGGCATTAGAGAGGCCTCACTTGGAGTAGTGTGAGCAATTTTGGGCCCTTTATCTAAGGATATGCTGACATTGGAGGGTCTTTAGAAGGGGTTCACGAAAATGATTTCAGGATTGAAATGCTTGTCATATTGTATATGAGGTGTTGGATGGGATTGGGTCTCTGCTTGGAATTTAGAACACTGAAGGGGGTCTCACTGAAAACAACCAAGTAGATGTGGAGAGAATGTTTATAGTGGGGTATCTTGGACCAGAGGGTAAAACTTCAGAATAGAGGGATGTCCATTTAGAAAGGAGATTAGGAGGGAGTTCCTTACCCAGAGGGTGGTGAATCTGTGGAATTCATTGCCACAGCTGGCTGTGGAGTCTGGTCACTGAGTGTATTTAAAGTGGAGATTGATAGATTCTTGATAAGTCAGGGCGCGAAGGGTTACAGGGAGAATGCACAAGAATGGGATTGAGAGGGAAATGGATCAGCCATGATGAAATGGGGGAGCAGACTCGATGGGCTGAGTTGCCTAATTCTGGTCCAATATTTTATGGTCTTATAGTTATAATCCTGCACTTTACTGCTTAACTGCAGTGCACTCTCTGTACCCTTTACACTTTATTCTGCATTGTTATTACACATAATACTACCCATTACACCAGTGCTGTTTAGGGTAGCAATGAAGGTCCTCCATCTCAGGTGATGTTCAGGGCTTCCTTCATCATATCAGTCACTCGGTTTTTGCTACTGTCAGTCATGCAAGTCCCAGGTGGAGACTCAGAAATACCGTCACACTCAGATGTAGAAGGAATCTCCACTGCTGTTTCTGTAACAATTTTGTTTTACCAGTCAGGGTTGTTAGCCCTGAACTGAACCCCTGAACCTGGAGGACTGGTGGACCACTCTCCATCTTGCTTCTACCCTTTGAACTGTCTGGTATGGGTGACCCTACCAAGAGCAAAAACGTAAAGCCCTGTCTCCAGCCAACATCGCTCTATGGGTCATTGAGGCACGCAAGCCTCCAAACCATGACAAAGTTGAGGTCCCCATGGAAGTGGATTGTTCTATCTCAATGTACCGTGTATTGCTTTGATTTGAATGAACATTATGCAAGAGAAACTTTTCACTCTATTTTGGTACATGTGACAATGGTAAACCAACATCAATACTAACAACACACACAAAATGCTGGAGGAGCTCAGCAGGTCAGGCAGCGCCTGTGCAAAGGAATGAACAGTTGACATTGCAGGTTGAGACCATTCATGACCCTAAACTTTGTTTATTCCTCTGTGTAGATGCTGCTTGACCTGCTGAGTTCCTCCAGCATTTTGTGTGTATTACTCTGGATTTTCAACATCTCGTGTGTTTACCAATACCAACAATCCTCTGTGATTTCCATTTTGTTCTTCTCATTTTCCCATCAGCTTCCTGCAGGTTCTACCCTTCATCAAAGCACTTGCACATGACTCCATACCCAGCCCAGTAATTTTCAGTGGCCAATTGGTCTACCAGCCCTCTCATGCTTGGGACATGGGTTGAAAACAGGACACCTTCAGTGCTGCAGCTAGTAAAGCTGCCACAATCCAGCTCCAGAGAAGCAGGTTTGATCCCAAGGTGCTCCTGTTTCTAAACTAGTATGTGGGTGAGGGGTAGAACCTGGGGAAAATAAATTGAGATAAGTGTAAAAGTGTGCTTGACTGTCAGCAGAAACTGAGTGGGACAAAGTCTTGGGTCTTGGGCAAGTTTGATCGTTGAGATTTGTGAATTAGACTTGTTTTTAGAGGACTCTGCAGTTCAAGTTATATGGGTTTCTGGTTACTCCTTTTTATTCCTATTTTGCGTGATTTTGACTGGGATGGACTGGCTCTGCGATCTGCAGCCAATGAATGGCACAATGTTAAACTGAACTGAACATTCCTAGACTGTTTCAAGGATCCTGCAGTTTGATGCTTAATATTCTGTTTACTATTCCCTCACTTTTTGCTGTTTGCATGATTTGTTTTTTTGTTTTTTTGCATATTGGGTGTTTGACGTTTTCTTTGAACGGGTTCCATGGTGTTTCTTTGTTTTGTGGCTGCCTGTGGGAAGACGAATCTGAAGGTTTTATACTGCATACATACATTGATAACAAATGTACTTTGAATCTTTGAATCCTTGAAAAGGGTGCATGCTGGTTAGTAAGGACTTAGTGGGCCAAAAGGCCTGTTTCAATGCTCCATGACGCATAGACACCCAAGGGAAATCCACTTGGTCACAAAACAGGAAAACTCCACACATGGTCATTACCCAAGGTCAGAATTAAACCCAGGGTTGCTGAGACAGGGAGGCAGTAGCTTTATCACATGCGCCACGGTGCTGCCCTCAGTATCACGGCTACATTTGGATCATCAAGCAGGCATCAGATAGGAAGAAGGGAAAAGTTATGAGTCAAGTACCTGAGCCACTGGAAAGTGTCCCACAGTCCGGTAGCTGGAAAATTTATGGCCTTAAATAAACCTACTGTAACATGCTGACCCTGAAGTTACAATGAAAACCCCGGGGACAGAGACCAGCCACTCTTCCTCCTCTCCCTTCTACATGACTCCAGACCCAGAACAACGGCTGAGACTTAAACACCACTCACCACCACCCCCCCCCCCCCGGGGGCAATGAACAATGGGCATTACTGACAGCGTCCTTATCTCAAGAGTGGTAAAACCCTGGTGGTCACTTCATCTCTTGGATCCAGGTTCCAAACAGAGAGGATACAGTGGTTCAGGACAAGATCCATTTTTTGGAGAGGTTGACAATGGGGCATCACCTGGAGCTTCTCTTTTCTCACCTGATTGCTGTCCCTCCCAACTATACCTCAAAACTAGAACTTTCACTCACCAATTCCAGGGAGATCTGCAAATCCCTCTTGGACCACATCCTTCAGCCAAGCCTGCAACTCCACGTCTTTAAGTACGTCGGAGTCACTCTTGTAGTAGAGCCCCATGATGTTCTTCACGTACCTGTGGGGCAGAAACATGATTAAGCAGCCCCCTCCATCTTGTCCGTCTGCAAGACCCTTCTCTGAGAAACTCCCCTGTTTAAGCCCTCCTCTGGTCTCTGTCTCAGCCTGGAAATACATTGCTGTTCCTCCATCATCCATGGGTCCAAACCCCGTGACTCTCTTTCCAACATTACTGTTCACCAGAGGAGTGACATTTAAGCCAGATGTGTGCAGGAGAGCAGAGAGAAGAAGACAACTGGTAAATTTGTGAATTGATAATTAGGTTCATACTGAGGGCAGTGAAAAACTTCTGCTTTGCATGCCATCCATTTCATCACATCAGTACATTGAGGTAGTGCAAGGGAAAAAGCAACAACAGGATGCAGAATAGAGTGTTACACTCACAGAGGAAGTGTAGCGCAGACAGACAACATGATGCAAGGGTCATAACGAGGTAGATTGTGAGGACAAGGGTCTATCTTATTGTACTGGGATATGTTCAGTAATCTTCTAACATCAGGATAGAAGCTGTCATTGAACCATGTGGTACGTGCTCTCAGACTTTGTACCTTCTGCCCATCTGGGGATGTGGTGGAGTGTGGAAGAGAGAATATTCAGGGTGGGTGCAGTCTTTGATTATGCTGGCTGTTTACCAAGACAGCTGCAAGTGTGGAAGAGAGATTGTTTTTTTTTCCCTCTCTCACGAATAGAGGTGCATCCGCAAGTCTGCAGTTTTTTCATGGAGTATAGAATCTTGGGTGGAAGGGAACGAAAGGGTTGTGAGGAAATATGTCGAAAAGCTGCGGAGAGTGGACAGTGACCCAGGTGGTAGAAACAAGAGGCAGTTGACATTTTCTAAGGGGGAATGAAAGAGGCACTCGATAAGGAATAATTTGCCACCCTGTTGTGAAAGAACAGGCTTATGGGTCTGAAGGAATTGTTCTACCAGCAGAGAATCAATGGACATAATGGCCTTTTTTCTTGCTGTGACAAATTCTCTCATTGCCTTATGCCAAACTTTAGCAACTAGGAGCCAATACGAGCTGCTGAAGGAGTTCAGCAGAATCATTGGAGGGACAGGTACAGATTGGCAGGTATGATATTGTGGCCATCACAGAGACCTGGCTAAAGGATGCATGTCTCTGGGAGCTGAACGTCCAAGGATACAGGGTGTATCGGAAGGATAGGAAGATAGGCAGAGGGGGAGGCGTGGCTTTATTGGTAAGAAATGATATTAAATCATTAGAAAGAGGTGATACAGGATCGGAAGGTGCAGAAACTTTATGGGTTGAGCTAAGAAATTGCAGGGGTAAGAGGACCCTGATGGCAGTTATTTATAGGTCTCCAAACAGCTGCAGGGATATGGACTACAAATTACAACAGGAAATAGAAAAGGCTTGTCAGAAGGGCAGTGTTATGATAATTGTGGGGGATTTTAACATGCGAGTAGATTGGAAAAATCAGGTCGGCACTGGATCTCAAGAGAGAGAATTTGTAGAATGTCTGCGAGATGGCTTTTCAGAACAGCTTGTTGTTGAGCCCACTAGGGGATCGGCTGTACTGGATTGGGTATTGTGTAATGAACCGGAGGTGATTAGAGAGATTGAGGTGAAGGAACCCTTAGGAGGCAGTGATCATAACATGACTGAGTTCACTGTGAAATTTGAAAAAGAGAAGCCGAAATCTGATGTGCCGGTATTTCAGTGGAGTAAAGGAAATTACAGTGGCATGAGAGAGGAACTGGCCAAAGTTGACTGGAAAGGGACACTGGCGGGAAAGACGGCAGAGCAGCAGTGGCTGGAGTTTATGCGAGAAGTGAGGAATGTGCAAGACAGGTATATTCCAAAAAAGAAGAAATTTTCGAATGGAAAAAGGATGCAACCGTGGTTGACAAGAGAAGTCAAAGCCAAAGTTAAACCAAAGGAGAGGGCATACAAGGAAGCAAAAATTAGTGGGAAGACAGAGGATTGGGAAGTTTTTAAAACCTTACAAAAGGAAAGCAAGAAGGTCATTAAGAGGGAAAAGATTAACTATGAAAGCAAGCTAGCAAATAATATCAGAAAGGATACTAAAAGCTTTTTCAAGTATATAAAGAGTAAAAGACAGGTGAGAGTAGATATAGGACCGATAGAAAATGATGCTGGAGAAATTGTAATGGGAGATAAGGAGATGGCAGAGGAACTGAGTGAGTATTTTGCATCAGTCTTCACTGAGGAAGACATCAGCAGTATACCGGACACTCAAGGATGGCAGGGAAGAGAAGTGTGCACAGTCACAATTTCGACAGAGAAAGTACTCAGGACACTGAATAGTCTAAAGGTAGATAAATCTCCCGGACCAGATGGAATGCACCCTCATGTTCTGAAGGAAGTAGCTGTGGAGATTGCGGAGGCATTAGCGATGATCTTTCAAAAGTCGATAGATTCTGGCATGGTTCCGGAAGACTGGAAGATTGCAAATGTCACTCCGCTGTTTAAGAAGGGGACAAGGAAGCAAAAAGGAAATT
Source organism: Mobula birostris (assembly GCF_030028105.1). NCBI lineage: Eukaryota > Metazoa > Chordata > Chondrichthyes > Myliobatiformes > Myliobatidae > Mobula > Mobula birostris. Next base: position 88,656,863 of record NC_092374.1, read on the forward strand.
ATAGACCTGTTAGCTTGACATCGGTGGTTGGGAAGTTGTTGGAGTCGATTGTCAAGGATGAGGTTACAGAGTACCTGGAGGCATATGACAAGATAGGCAGAACTCAGCATGGATTTCTTAAAGGAAAATCCTGCCTGACAAACCTATTACAATTTTTTGAGGAAATTACCAGTAGGCTAGACAAGGGAGATGCAGTGGATGTTGTATATTTGGATTTTCAGAAGGCCTTTGACAAGGTGCCACACATGAGGCTACTTAACAAGATAAGAGCCCATGGAATTATGGGAAAGTTACATACGTGGATAGAGCATTGGCTGATTGGCAGGAAACAGAGAGTGGGAATAAAGGGATCCTATTCTGGTTGGCTGCCGGTTACCAGTGGTTTTCCGTGGGGGTCCGTGTTGAGGCCGCTTCTTTTTACATTGTACATCAACGATTTGGATTATGGAATAGATGGCTTTGTGGTTAAGTTTACTGACGATACGAAGATAGGTGGATGGGCCGGTAGTGTTGAGGAAACGGAGAGTCTGCAGAGAGACTTGGATAGTTTGGAAGAATGGGCAGAGAAGTGGCAAATGAAGTACAATGTTGGAAAGTGTATGATTATGCACTTTGGCAGAAATAATAAATGGGCAGACTATTATTTAAATGGGGAAAGAATTCAAAGTTTGGAGATGCAATGGGATTTGGGAGTCTCGTACAGGATACCCTTAAGGTTAACCTCCAGGTTGAGTCAGTAGTGAAGAAGGCGAATGCAATGTTGGCATTCATTTCTAGAGGAATAGAGTATAGGAGCAGGGATGTGATGTTGAGGCTCTATAAGGTGCTGGTGAGACCTCACTTGGAGTACTGTGGGCAGTTTTGGTCTCCTTCTTTAAGAAAGGATGTGCTGACGTTGGAGAGGGTACAGAGAAGATTCACTAGAATGATTCTGGGAATGAGAGGGTTAACATATGAGGAATGTTTGTCCGCTCTTGGACTGCATTCCTTGGAGTTTAGAAGAATGAGGGGAGACCTCATAGAAACATTTCGAATGTTGAAAGGCATGATCAGAGTGGATGTGGCAAAGTTGTTTCCCATGATGGGGGAGTCTAGTACGAGAGGGCATGACTTAAGGATTGAAGGGCACCCATTCAGAACAGAAATGCGAAGAAATTTTTTTAGTCAGAGGGTGGTGAATCTATGGAATTTGTTGCCACGGGCAACAGTGGAGGCCAAGTCATTGGGTGTATTTAAGGCAGAGATTGATAGGTATCTGAGTAGCCAGGGCATCAAAGGTTATGGTGAGAAGGCGGGGGAGTGGGACTAAATGGGAGAATGGATAAGCTCATGATAAAATGGTGAAGCAGACTCGATGGGCCTAATGGCCGTTTCTGCTCCTTTGTCTTATGGTCTTACGGCCTTACGGTCTTATGAAATCAACAGTGCGATGTTTCAGATCCTCCTCTGAAGAAGAGATCCTACTCCCTCTTAGATTAGAGCGGCTGCCAGTATGTTGGCTTCTTCCCAATGTGGAAACCCTCTGCACCAGATTCCTGAAACATTGACCGTCCAATTCCCTCCACAGATGCTGCATAACCCATTGAGCTCCCCCAGCGCTTTGTCCATTACTCTAGCTCCAAGCATCTGTTGTCTCTTGTTCAATGTTCAATGTTGAAAGTTAATTTTTTATCAAAGTACATACAGTATATATCACCATATTCTACCCTGAACATCTAAATACAATATAGTGAAGTCCAACAACAAAATGAAACTCGATACACAAACAAAGACTGACAAACTAAATGTCATCAATTAAAACATGCAATCCAGTTGTCTCTGACTACCAAAAGAACTTACTTGTTGATAGCACCCCAGATTTGGAGTCCATCATCCCGATAGAAGTATTCCTTCAACCCCTGGACTCCACGGTCCTGCAAGTTGTCAGGGAGACATATGGACCTGTAGGTGAATGACTTAAAGATCTTCTGGGCAAATGCATCCAGGCCAGGGCCACCTGAAGCCACTACCTGGGGAAAAAATATCAAACCAGATTTCTCCATTTAGAATTTAATTATTTGTTGGAGCTGTAGATGAATCAAGAGCCTCTCAAACCTCATCCAGTGCATTATAAGATCAAGGAAGATTTCATCACTACTTCAATTCCCTATATCCATTTATGCCCACCTCCACCCCTCCCCCACCACCATCATAAGCCAACCCTGGATAATTTTCACCCCTTACTTAAGAAGAACAGTAGTGTAGTGGTTAGAGTAACCAGCGACTTGGGTCCAATTCCCATTGCAGTCTGTACGGAGTTTGTATGTTCTCCTCCCACATTTCAAAGACGTACTGGTTAGTGGGTTAATTGGTCACATGAGTGTAATTGGACGGGGCCAGCTCATTGGTCTGGAAGGAACTGGTACTGTGCTAATTAAATAAAGAAATAATTGAATTCACACTGCTTAGCAAATAGAAATCAGCCTTTCAGCCATCTGAGTCTGTGCTGATCCATTTGCACGAATCCTACATTAAAACATCTCTTCATCTGTCCATCACCTTCCTCTAGTGCCCCTCTTTCTTCACTTTTACCCATGGTCCATTCTTCTCTCCTCTCAGATTCCTTTTCAGTCTGCCCCTCTTCCTTCCATCCATCCTTCTTCCATCACTTCTCTACTCCTATCTCTCCATCCCTCTGTCAGAAATTTTCTTTCTCCTCTTCTTACATCATTTCATCCTTTCTGATTTCATTTTTTTCTCTAAATTTTGCATTGATTCTTTTTTCTTTGCTTTACTTTCTTTCTGTCTCTTTCCTTTATCCTCCCTTACTATCTTTTTTGCATTCCTTCCATCTTTCCATTCATCATTCTTTTGACCTTCTTTCCTCCCATTCTCCCAGATAGTCCACTCTTCTCTTCTATCAGATTCCTTCTTCTTCAACCCTAACATTTCCACCCATCAGCTGCCAGATTGTACTCCTTTCCCTCCCCTCATTCCTTATTCTGGCTTCATCCCTCTTCCTTGCCAGTCCTGAATGAAGGCTTTTAGCTCAAAATGTTGACTATTCTCCGCTATAGATGCAGCTTGACCTGCTGAGTTCACCCAACATTTGTGTATTACATTAAAGCTATTTTTGATTAACCATATAGTCAAATTAAGAATTATAAAGCTCAATCGTTTAATCACATATTGTGTACTGTTTGTTATTTCATGGTACTGATTTGTAAAAGGGGACATACCGTGCAGCATCGACCCAAATGAAATTTCTTAAGTTTGGCCGGGCCGGGGCCTATCATCCCCTATACTAAGCCACAAGCCGAAGCGAGAGTTACATAGGGCTAGGGTGCCTTAGACTTTTCCATAGTACTGTATATAAAGTTTGAGTGGCTTAGCTGATCAATTACCCAGGGTGAATATGTCAAATACTAGAGGCATAGCTTTAAGGTGAGAGGGGGAACATTTTAAAAGAGATTTATGAGACAAGTTTTTTTGTTACACAGAGTGTTTGGAATGCATTGCCTGAGGAGGTAGAGAAAGTATGAAGTTTAAGAGGCATTAGACAAGCACATGAATACATCAATTATGCGCTGGTTAATTGAATTTTAAATTGGTGCCATGGTTAGCACTGACATCATGGCCAAGTACCTATTCCTGTGCTGTAATGTTCTATGTTTGAGATTGCCCACACAAAGAAACATAAACTTCACATCTACCCTGCCCCCTCTGGAACTATCCAAGGTGCTGAATTCAAGATAGTACATTAAATCAGGGGTCCCCAACCTTTTTTGCACTGCGGACCGGTTTAATATTGACAATATTCTTGCGGACTGGCCAACCCCGGGGGGTGGGGGTATAAGGACAGGAAAGGAATGGAGTTTTATGGACTGAGTGCAGGTCAGTGGGACTAGGTGAGAGCAGCATTTGGCATGGACTAGAAGGGCAGAGATGGCCTGTTTCCGTGCTGTAATTGTTATATGGCTATATGAGTCACTTATAAGGCAATAGCATCATAACATTTTAAGTAAGATTTGGATATTAAACACACAGCGCATGTTTTCCTCCTATGAACATATAAAGTCATTGCAACACATCAATATCGCTGAATCAGTGGGAGCCCTGGGCTTGTTTCCCTGCAACAAGACGGTCCTATCGAGGGGTGATGATAGACAGCGATAGTCGAAGGGGGTTCCTTATGTCCAGTCTATTCTGCAATTTAGTTTTCGTTGCATTCATTGCAGAGATATGTTGGAAATGGAAGCAACATTTTCAGTGCTTTCGTGGCTATCTCAGGATATTTAGCCTTGACTTTGATCCAGAATGCCAGCAGAGATGTTATGTCAAATATACTTTTCAGCCCGCCGTCATTTGCAAGCTCGAGGAATCAATCTCCTTCCCGTGCTGACATGGATGATGCTCGGGTAATGACCTCACGTGCGTTCAAGCTCAACAGTGCGTGACAGGGAATGAGGAAAGGGGCAGCTGACTCCTATCGCCAAATCATATCGTTTCGTCACGGCCCGGTTGCACATGCTTTGCGGCCCGTTACCAGTCCATGGCCCAGTGGTTGGGGACCGCTGCATTAAATTAAAGGACCCCATCTTTCCAGTAGGTTGGGGGGAGGTGTAGAAGATTGTGGAAGACTGCTAAGAGATTCTGATGTATTGCATGTTGGTCAAACAGATTGTGAAACCTTGCACTAATGAAATTGAATGGCCTTGATTAAAGATTATAGATCAGCTTTATTTATCACATGCATATTGAAACATACAGTGTTATGCACTGTTTGCATCAAATCAAATCAGCAAGATTGTTCTGGGCAGCCTGCAAGTGTCACCATGCATCTGGTGCCAAACAACTCACTAAACCTAACCTAGCGTCCTTGGAACGTGGAAAGAAACTTGAGCACCCGGAAGAAGTCCACGTGATCACGGAGAGAAGATACAGGGGGAAACGAATGCTAGTTTTACAGCTGGCATTGTAATAGCATGACACTAACTGCTACATTACTGTACCACCCTTGAAGAATGAAATTTCGGCAGTTTGTGATCAAAGCTGCAATGGTGTGACTTACTGTGGCAACGATACCATTCTTGCCCACGAGTTCACTCCTGCCTCGTGTGTTTATCTCCAGTGTGTACCTCGTATGTGGAATCAGCAGCTGAGGAAAGAAATGATAGGTCACCAGGTTGAGCAGAGCAAGCCTGGGATGGCAATGAACTTCATAATTTATTTTGTTGGAGTGCAGCACGGAATAGGCCCTTCTGGTTCTTTGAGCTGGGCCACCCATCAATCCCCTGATTTAACCCTAGCCTAGCTACAGGACAATTTACAATGATCAATTAATGTGAGAGGAAATGACAGCAACTGGAGGAAACCCACACAGTCACAGAGAGAACATACAAACTCCTTACAGGCAGTGGCGGGAATTGAACCCTGGGTTGCTGGTACTGTAAAGCGTTGTGCCAACCACTATGCTACTGAGCCACCCCAACTCAGGCCTTTGCCTGACAATGGAGACTCCACACGGAACTGCAGGAAAAGAGGGTGGAAAGTGACGCTTATTGTTGGTGAACTTCCCTCTCCTTCCATTATCTCACCAGTAAGGGGCAGGGAGAGTGTGTGGCCATGGTTTTAGCCACTTTTACAAATAATCCTTTTGATCTGTCCTTTTCATGGGTGATCGAGGAAACTTGGACTAGAATCAGGAACACACACAAAATGCTGGAAGAACTCAGCAGGCCAGGCAGCAACTATGGAAATGGCCTTGATCCAGTAAAGCTTCATTAAACCTAGGTCTCAATGAAACTCCACGCACCAATCCCTAGTGAAGCTCCGTCCACTATAGTCCCAATGAAGCTTCACCCTCCATTGTCATTAGTGAAGCTCTGTCCACTAGAACCCAGTGAAGCTCAGCCTACAATTGTCCTCAGTCAAGCACAACTCCCATAGTCCACAGTAGTCCCACACACAATAGTCTCCAGTGAAGCTCCTCCCGCAGACTCATCAAGGTCTACCCACCATTGTCCCCAGTGAAGCTCTACTCATAATGGTCTCCAGTCAAGCTCTACTCTCCATTGTCCCTAGTGAAGCATTGCCAACCAAAGCCCCAGTGGAGCCCCTGCCATGAGACATCCTAACCAAGGTTTACCAACCATTGACCCCAGCGAAGCCCCTCCCATGATTGTTCCCAGTCAAACCCCTCCGACCATAGACCCCAATTCAGGCCCACGAACCAGTGATGCCACTCCCACTAGTCCTCAGTCAAGGTCCACCCATCCTTCTCCCAAGTGAAGCTCCACCCATGACTGTCCCCAGTAAGGCACCTCCCAGCATAGTCCCCAATCAAGGTCCATTTACCATTTTCTACAGTGAAGTCCCGTTCATGATAATCCCCAGTGAAACCATGTCCACCAAAGCTTCAGTGAATCCCTAGTCTGCAGTGAAGCTCCTGCCACTATTGTTCCCAGGGAAGCAACTGCCCTCAATAGGTTGCAGTGAAGATGGGGTGATACAGGAAAGGAAGAATAGGAATAGGGAGGGAAAGGATAAGAGAGGGACAAAGGAGGGAGGAACAGTGGGGGGGGGTGAAGAGGCAGAGGAGAAGCACAGTGGAATATCTACAGTATCAGCCGATGGGCAGGGAGCCCAATGAACAAGATTGATATCTCTGGGGCATTTCACAATATGGATGGGAGAGCTGCAGAAAGCACTCCACAGATCAACCTGATACATAGAGATGAGAGAGAGAAAGAGAGACATAAGAGAGAAAGGGAGACAGAGAGAAGAATGGGAAGAAAAAGACACACAGAGACAGAAAGACAATGAGATGAAGGGAAGGACATGGAGACAGAGAGAAGGAGATGGAGCTGGAATAATAGAGGAGGAAGTAAGTGGAAGGGAGAGAGGACTGAGGGAGGGAGGGATATAGAGGAAGAGAAGGAGAGTTGGGGACACTCACCTTGAAGATGGGGTGCACGGCAGGAAGCTGCCTCAACGTGGCGATGCAGAACACCTCCTCCAGGAGGTGAGTCCCAAACAGGTGGAAGCCCATCTGGTGTATCTGGAAATCAGAACTCCGCACCCAGATTTTGGCCAGCAGCCAGACGTTCTCTGGATCCGAGGGCAGAAAGATGGGATTGTTTGGCCCAGGGTTCTGCCCAAGCTGCAGGGGAGGGAAGGTGAAGGTTTGAAACAGTGTGAAACGTTGGCCTGGAATAGGAGCCTCTGATCCTGAGCTCCTGAAGGCACCCAATGCTACTCACTCACTCTTTCTGCTTGTTGTACATTCCCAGAGAACATAGAAGGCCATTCAGCCGACTAAGTCCATGCTAACTCCCTGCCACCTTCCCTCTCCCTCAGCTTCAATCTCATCCTTTCCTTTCCCCTCTCCCTGAATCAGAATTAGGTTTAATGTCACCAGCACAGTTTGTGAAATGTTGTTGCTTTGTGGCAGCAATATAGTTCAATTTTGGAACGTGTGGGTTTTCTATGGATCCTCCAGTTTACTTGCCCAAAGTAGCGCAAAAAGAGAGCAAAAACAACAGTGGAGGTACTGAATACCTCCACAGAAATCTGATGATGGAGGGGAAGAAGCTGTTCCTGAAACATCTGAGTGTGTGTCTTCAGGCTCCTGTACCTTGCCCTTAAGGGTAGCAATAAGAGGAGGACATATCCTGTGTGATGGTGAATCTTAATAATGGATGCCATATCACCTTTTGATGATGCGCTCAAAGCTGGGGAGGCTAGTGCCCATGATGGGGATGGTTGAGTTTGCAACTTTCTACAGCTTTTTTACAGTCATGTGCAGTGGTCCCTCCACACCAGATGGTGATGCAATCAGCTAGAATGGTGCCATTGCTCTCTGCCTTCACATCTCTCTATATACTCTCCCATCTTCTCTCAGTCTTTCTCTTCTTTCCTCTCTCTCCTATCTTACTCCTTCTTTTCCCTCATTCCCTTGATTCCTCCCCTTTCCATCAGTCTTTCTTTTTCATTTCTCTCCCATCTCTCCCCCTCCTTTTCTCCTCTTTTTCCTTCCCTCCTTCTTGCTGTTTGCTCTCTCCCTTTCTTTCTCTACCACACTCTGCCACCTCCTCTCTCTTCCCATCTCCCTCCTCCTCTCATCTCCGTCTCCCCTCTCCCTCCCCCAGCCCCCTCTGTCTCTCTATGTCTTGTTCTCCCTCTCCATTCCTTTCCAGCCACAAACATCCTCGTTCTTTCATTGTCTCTCTTCCTCTCTGCCTTCAGACCATTACTGGGTGGCAGTAATGGTCCTTCCATCATTCTCAGATCCCACATGCCCACTCCCCCAGCTACCTGGATGGCCAGAGGCATCAGCCTGTTCTGGGGGTCCTGGAACAACAGACAGAGGGGAGCTGCCACGTATTGCTGTTTCCCCTTAATCACATTTCCAATAGTTCCATCCAAGATCTTGTAGTCCACAATGTAAATGTTCCCTTTCTGTGAACAGACACAAGAAACACACACAGAGTCATAGATAAGAGAGAGAAATGTCCTCACTAAAACCAACACAAAAAGCAATCGACACCCAATGTGGGGCGACAGCATAACACTTTTAATACTTTGGTTACCCGCTATTAAGATTTTTGCAGAATTTCTCTAGAAAATCTAATTATGTCAACGGACAGCAGAATTCTAAAATGCTGGAGGAACTCAGGAGGTCAGGTCACTTCACAGCTCTCACTTCATTTCCCACTCCCTACCCACCCACCTCTCCTCTCACCTGGCTTCACCGATCACCTGTCAGGTGTGCAGAAGAAAACTGGAGATCCATCTGGCAGTATTATCAGGGGATCAGAGGTTGAGAGAGTCAATAACTTTAAATTCCTTGGCATTATCATGTCAGAGGATCTATCCTGGAATTTGCATATAACTGCCATTACAAAGAAGTTTACTTTCTTAGAACTTTGCGTGGATTTGACATGTCATCGAAAATGTTGACAAATCTCTAGATGCAGAGTGGGGAGTATCCTGACTGCTTTTATCACAGCCTGGTATGGAATCATTAATGCACAAGAATGGAAAAGCCTACAGAAAGTAGTGGATATGGCCCAGACCTTCACGGGAAAAGCTACCCCCACCATTGAGCACACCTACAAGGAGAGACCACAAGACCATAAGCTATAGGAGCAGAATTATGCCATATGGCCCATCGAGTCTGCTCCAGCATTTCATCACGGCTAATCCAATTTTTCTTCTCAGCCCCAATCCCTTGCTTTCATCCTGTATCTCTTAATGCCCTGACCAATCAAAAATCTATCAACTTCCGCCTTAAATATACACACAGACTTGGTCTCCACAGCTGCCTGTGGCAAAGAATTCCAGATTCACCACTTTCTGTCTAAAGAAATCCCTCCTCATCTCGATTTCAAAAGGTTGTCCCTCCATTCTGTGTCCTCTGGTCTTAGACTGTCCCACCAAAAGAAACATCCCCTCCACATCTACTCTATTGAGGCCTTTCACCATTCGATAGGTTTCAATGACGTCACCTCTCATTCTTCTGAATTCCAGCGAATATAGGTTAGGGCCATCAAACGCTCTTCATATGACAAGCTATTCAATCCCAGAATCATTTTTATGAACCCCCTTCAAACCCTCTTCAGTTTCAGCATATCTTTTCTACAATAAGGGACACAAAACTGCTCACAATACTCCAAGTGAGGCCTCACCAGTGCTCTATAAAGCCTCAAACTTACATCCTCACTTTTATTTTCTAGTCCTCTTGAACTGAATGCTAACATTGCATTTGCCTTCCTCACCACAGGGTCAACCACAAGAAAGCAGCATCCATCAGCAAAGGCCACCACCATCCAAGACATGCTCTCTTCTTGCTGCCGCCATCAGGAAGGAAGTACAGGAGTTATACATCCCACACCACAAGGTTCAGGAACAGTTATTACCCATAAGACCATAAGACAAAGGAGCAGAAGTAGGCCATTCGGCCCATCGAGTCTGCTCCGCCATTTTATCATGAGCTGATCCATTTTATCCTATTTAGTCCCACTCCCCCGCCTTCTCACCATAACCTTTGATGCCCTGGCTACTCAGATACCTATCAATCTCTGCCTTAAATACACCCAATGACTTGGCCTCCACTGCTGCCCGTGGCAACAAATTCCATAGATTCACCACCCTCTGACTAAAAAAATTTCTTCGCATTTCTGTTCTGAAAGGGTGCCCTTCAATCCTGAAGTCATGCCCTCTCGTACTAGACTCCCCCATCATGGGAAACAACTTTGCCACATCCACTCTGTCCATGCCTTTTAACATTCGAAATGTTTCTATGAGGTCTCCCCTCATTCTTCTAAACTCCAAGGAATAGAGTCCAAGAGCGGACAAATGTTCCTCATGTGTTAACCCTCTCATTCCCAGAATCATTATAGTGAATCTTCTCTGTACCCTCTCCAACGTCAGCACATCCTTTCTTAAATAAGGAGACCAAAACTGCCCACAGTACTCCAAGTGAGGTCTCACCAGCGCCTTATAGAGCCTCAACATCACATCCCTGCTCCTATACTCTATTCCTCTAGAAATGAATGCCAACATTGCATTCGCCTTCTTCACTACCGACTCAACCTGGAGGTGAACTTTAAGGGAATCCTGTACGAGGACTCCCAAGTCCCGTTGCATCTCCGAACTTTGAATTCTTTCCCCATTTAAATAATAGTCTGCCTGTTTATTTTTTCTGCCAAAGTGCATAACCATACACTTTCCAACATTGTACTTCATTTGTCACTTCTCTGTCCATTCTTCCAATCTATCCAAGTCTCTCTGCAGACTCTCCATTTCCTCAGCACTACCGGCCTCTCCACCTATCTTCGTATTGTCAGCAAACTTAGCCACAAAGCCATCTATTCCATAATCCAAATCGTTGATGTACAATGTAAAAAGAAGCAGCCTCAACACGAACCCCTGTGGAACACCATGGTAACCGGCAGCCAACCAGAATAGGATCCCTTTATTCTCACTGTCTGTTTCCTGCCAATCAGCCAATGCTCTATCCATGTATGTAACTTTCCTGTAATTCCATGGGCTCTTATCTTGTTAAGTAGCCTCATGTGTGGCACCTTGTCAAAGGCCTTCTGAAAATCCAAATATACAACATCCACTGCATCTCCCTTGTCTAGCCTACTGGTAATTTCCTCAAAAAATTGTAATAGGTTTTTCAGACAGGATTTTCCTTTAAGGAATCCACGCTGAGTTCTGCCTATCTTGTCATATGTCTCCAGGTACTCTGTAACCTCATCCTTGACAATCGACTCCAACAACTTCCCAACCACCGACGTCAAGCTAACAGGTCTATAATTTCTTTTTTGCTTCCTTGCCCCCTTCTTAAATAGCGGAGTGACATTTGCAATCTTCCAGTCTTCCGGAACCATGCCAGAATCTATCGACTTTTGAAAGATCATCGCTAATGCCTCTGCAATCTCCACAGCTACTTCCTTCAGAACACGAGGGTGCATTCCATCTGGTCCAGGAGATTTATCGACTTTTAGCCTATTCAGCTTCCTGAGTACTTTCTCTGTCGTAATTGTGACTGCGCACACTTCTCTTCCCTGCCACCCTTGAGTGTCCGGTATCCTGCTGTGTTCCTCAGTGAAGACTGATGCAAAATGCTTGTTCAGTTCCTCTGCCATCTCCTCATCCCCCATTACAATTTCTCCAGCATCATTTTCTATCGGTCCTATATCTACTCTCACCTGTCTTTTACTCTTTATATACTTGAAAAAGCTTTTAGTATCCTCTTCGATATTATTTGCTCGCTTGCTTTCATAGTTAATCTTTTCTCTCTTAATGACCTTCTTGCTTTCCTTTTGTAAGGTTTTAAAGACCTCCCAATCCTCTGTCTTCCCACTAATTTTTGCTTCCTTGTATGCCCTCTCCTTAGCTTTAACTTTGGCTTTGACTTCTCTTGTCAACCACGGTTGCATCCTTTTTCCACTCGAAAATTTCTTCTTTTTTGGAATATACCTGTCTTGCACATTCCTCATTTCTCACATAAACTCCAGCCACTGCTGCTCTGCCGTCTTTCCCGCCAGTGTCCCTTTCCAGTCAACTTTGGCCAGTTCCTCTCTCATGCCACTGTAATTTCCTTTACTCCACTGAAACACCGACACATCAGATTTCGGCTTCTCTTTTTCAAATTTCACAGTGAACTCAATAATGTTATGATCACTGCCTCCTAAGGGTTCCTTCACCTCAATCTCTCCAATCACCTCCGGTTCATTACACAATACCCAATCCAGTACAGCCGATCCCCTAGTGGGCTCAACAACAAGCTGTTCTAAAAAGCCATCTCACAGACATTCTACAAATTCTCTCTCTTGAGATCCAGTGCCGACCTGATTTTTCCAATCTACTCGCATGTTAAAATCCCCCACAATTATCATAACACTGCCTTTCTGACAAGCCTTTTCTATTTCCTGTTGTAATTTGTAGTCCACATTCCTGCAGCTGTTTGGAGGCCTATAAATAACTGCCATCAGGGTCCTTTTACCCCTGCTATTCCTTAGCTCAACTCATAAAGATTCTGCACCTTCCGATCCTATATCACCTCTTTCTAATGATTTAATATCATTTCTTACCAATAAAGCCACGCCTCCCCCTCTGCCTACCTTCCTATCCTTCCGATACACCGTGTATCCTTGGACGTTCAGCTCCCAGAGACATGCATCCTTTAGCCAGGTCTCAGTGATGGCCACAATATCATACCTGCAAATCTGTAGCTGTATAACAAGATCATCCACCTTATTCCTTATGCTGCGTGCATTTAAGTACAACACCTTAAGACCAGTATTTGATATTTTTTGCTTTGATTTCACTGCAACTTTATTGCACTGTAACTCATCCCAATGGCTACACATTTGCCCCATCACCTGCCTGTCTTTCCTGACATCTTTACTGCTCACTATCTTAGATTTATTTCTGTTTTCCCCTTCCTCCGCTCTATCATTCCGGTTCCCATCCCTCTGCCAAATTAGTTTAAACCCTCCCTAACAGCTCTATTAAACTTTCCCGCCAGGATATTGGTCCCCTTCGGGTTCAGGTGTAACCTGTCCTTTTTGAGCAGGTCATACTTCCCCCAGAAGAGATCCCAATTATCCAAGAATCTGAAGCCCTGCCCCCTACACCAGTCTCTCAGCCAGGCACTCATCTGCCTGATCCGACTACTCTTGCCCTCGCTAGCATGTGGCACAGGTAGCAATCCCGAGATTACTACCCTGGAGGTCCTGCTTCTCAGCTTCCTTCCTAACTCCTGGAAATCTCTCTTCAGGACCTCCTCCTTTGTACTATCTATGTCATTGGTACCAACATGTACCAAGACAACTGGCTGCTCACCCTTCCCCTTTAGAATACCCAGGACCCGATCCGAGACATCCCGTACCCTGGCACCTGGGAGGCAACGCACCATGCGGGTATATCTGTCAGGCTCACAGAATCTCCAGTCTGTTCCCCTGACTATGGAATCCCCCACGACTACCGCATTTCTCTTCTCCCTCCTTCTCTCCTGCACAACAGTACCAGGCTCAGTGCCAGAGACCCGGTCACCGTGGGTGTCCCCTGTCAGGTCATCCCCCTCAACGGCATCCAGAACAAGATATTTGTTGCTGAGGGGGACAGCCACAGGGGTGCTCTCCACTATCCGGGCATTTCCCTTCCCTCTCTTGACAGTGACCCAGTGTTCTGACTCCTGTAGCCTAGGGATGTCTACTGACTCCTGTAGCCTAGGGATGACTACTGACTCCTGTAGCCTAGGGATGACTACCTCCCTGTAGCTCCTCAACCATCAGGTTCCTGGACCAGCGTGGATAACTTTACTCACCTCAACACTGAACTGATTTCACAACCTATGGACTCACTTTCAAGGAGACTACAACTTACATTCTCAACTTTATTTATCTATTAATTAATTAATTAGTTCTGTTTTTACAGTTTGTCTTCTTTTCACATTGGGTGTTTGTCCATCTTTGTGCTAAGTTTTTCCACTGATTCTATTGTGTTTTTTGTACCTACTGTGCATGCCCACAGGAAAATTATCTTGGGGTGGTATATGGTGATGTTTACGTAATTTGATCATGAATTTACTTTGAAATTTTGAACACCTTCCCCTTTTACCCCTCCATTCAGGCCTGATGAAGGGCCTTGACCTGAATTCCGGTTTTTCCCCTTGATGGATGCTGCCTGACCTGCTGAGTTCCTCCAGCATTTTGTGTGTTACTCTGTATGTCCAGCATCTGCAGAATATCTGCACCTATCAGTCATTCAGAAATGTATAAGGTCTTATTATTCTGGAAATTGTGCATTTACATTTGAAATGCGGAGTCATAATTAATGTAAGCTTGAATGGAAGTGGTTGTCATAGTATGCTCATCAGTTTTGTCTACTCTTGAGCATCTCTTTTAAGTTGCCAGGTCTGGAGGACCTGAGTTGCAAGGAAAGATAGAATTTTTTTTTCTGTGCCATATTCTGCCAGAGCCTTGGCGACCACTTTTTAAAGTGGTTGTCTTGGAGGAAAGATTCTGTGAGTGTTCTCCCACGTCCTTCTCACAGCGCAGTCTTTTTTTTACGAGGCCGAGTTGTGAGCTTGACACTCAACCCGGCACGGGTGGAAAGTGTGCCCGGGAGCGACCCGATTGGGTTCGAACTCGGGAACTTTCGCTCCAGAGTCTGGCGCTGATATCACTGCGCCATCAGCTGGCCAAAAGATTGAATAGGTTAGGACTTTAAGGTAAGTTTGGATTGGTACATGCATGGAGGGGTATGGAGAGCTATTGTCCTGGTGCAGTCCATGGGAGTAGGTGAGTAGGTAGTTTAAATGGTTCAGCATGGACTAGATGGGCTGAAGGACTTGTGTCTGTGCTGTACTTTTCTATGACTCCACGTTGGACTATTTTTCTGTCTTTTTGTTCATGTCAAAAAGGGATGTGATGTTGAGGCTCTATAAGGCACCCGTGAGACCACACTTGGAGTATTGTGTGCAGTTATGGGTTCCTTATTTTAGAAAGGTTATACTGACTTTGGAGAGGGTTCAGAAAAGATTCACGCAAATGATTCCAGGAACGTCTGGCAGCCCTTGGGCTGTATTCCCCGGAGTTCAGGAGAATGAAGGGGGATCTCATAGAAACATTCCAAATGTTAAAGAGCCTG